>NW_024070210.1:49012251-49014172 GCF_014754425.2 Oryx dammah
ACTAATCACAGTCATTTTTTCCTATATGTAAGGTAATGGGGCTAAAAACAAAGATAAATAAGTCACAGTACTTGCCTTCAAAAATTCACAATCTATTATGTCTAAAATTCAAAACAAATGTTGCTAAAATAAATTTTCAAAAATTTGAACTGTCTTATTTAAAACAAGAATCTGTTTTCTGGATTCCCACACATACAACAGCATACATATTTTTTAAAAATATGCAGATATTTTAAAAAATCTCATGTTTTAGTTATAAAGCAAAAAAGGAAAAAATCAGATAACAGAAACCTAAAATACTGAGATACACAGTTAATACAATCTTCACATTCCTCTTTATTCTCAGGCTGACTAAAGCAAATTTTCCTGCATTTTATTCAATCATTTTCAAGTTATTTGGATTGAATTAGACCCCAGGAATAAAATTATTATTTTAATTTCAGAAGCTATTGCTTCTGAAATACAGGAACAAGAGACTCTAGTGAATATTTATATAATATGAACTAAATTCTGTAAATTTTAATATCAACTACATTCACCAAGTTCTGAGGTTATTCTTTAACTCAGTTATTTGAATAGTTGGAGCCTGCCCCTATACTAACATCAGAGGTATGTATAGATAAATAGATACAATTCTTGTTCACATTAAGGACCTACTAGTATCAAGAATATAGAATATTCTTTAACAGCTTCAATTACACAGCCTATGAAACTCAAATATATTTTGTTAAGTGATCATAAAAATATCATTTAGCAGAACTTTAAAATTAGTATTCAATTTACAAATATTCAATTAATAAATGACCTGTCCATGTGAACAAGATGTCCACTACCTCGTGGACAGAGAAGCCTGGTAGGCTACAGTCCATGGAGCTGCAGAGTCTGACACAACTGAGTGACAGAATATGCACGCATGACTAAAGATGACTTCAAGATGATCTACTTCAAAGGCCTGAGGATCATAATAGCTACTTAGGAACCTCCACTGATACACCAGCAAAGACACTAAAACACTGGTAATTAGAATTGCAATTTCAGCCAAAAGCTGCACTGTGTAATACAGTAGCTACTAGCCACATGTGACTATTTAATTAAAACTAAATAAAATTTAAATTTCAGTTCCTCAGTTTCACCAACCACACTGCAAATGCTCAAAGCCACAAACACCTGGTGGCTACTGCATTGGAAAGTGCAGCTACAGAACATTTCTACTGGACAACGCTAGTCTAAAGAGTCACTGCCATATTTCATTCTGATCAATATACACTTTCACGGATTCCTTTGGCATGTCAGCCTCTGGAGCATGCCAAAACTATCAAAGTAAAAATCTCGTAAGTCACTACTTCAGAATTTTGGTGGTAAGCCATAGAATTCTATGAAGGCTAAATCAGCTACCACTGAAATGAAATATCCAACAAAGATATGCAGTGGAAATCTCAAAGCTCCTACAGCTTCTACAGCTCAGACTTGGCTCCAAAACAGCTAGAAAAAGAGAATAAACTACACTTCAGCTACTGACTGAGGTAGAAATTTCATGACCACCTTTAATACACTTGTTTCCAAATGAATTCCAAGTAAATGACTTATAAGACTTTTTAGATTATATCACTGTCTTTTGAAGACTGCTTGCATAAATAATTCCTACTTTGTTATTTTTTGTTTCAGATTTTATGTATCTAAAACTAAACTATATCTTAAGGATTTTTCCTACAAAAATTTTAAGTCAAAGGAAATGTGAGGTTTAAATTTTTAACTGTTTGAAAATTTTACTTTTAGCCATTGATAGATATCACCTGATGTGATGTCACTGTTAAATAATAAAGGTAATGAATTTAGTTCTACGTACTCCCTGAAAAAGGAAAAATTAAGCATATATATGCATATATACTGTGTGTGTGTGTGTGTGTGTGTGTGTGTGTGT
>NW_024070210.1:49014182-49084565 GCF_014754425.2 Oryx dammah
TGTGTGTGTGTGTGTGTGTGTGTGTGTGTGTGTGTGTGTGTGTGTGCGCGCGCGCGCGCGCGCGCGCAGGGTACAGAGATTACTAACTTGGCCAAGGTCATATAGCTAATAAGTGGTTGAGTCAGAGTTTGAACCTGTTGTTCTCCACCAAGTTTTACTATTTCATAGTTAATAAATATTTAAAGTATACAGTAAAGTATAAAAAGCTGAATTTAACCTTAGGGATTGTTGCATATATGTGTGTATATACATATTTATTTATTTCATAGCGTTATGATGAAGATTAAATGAAATAATAAACACAAAGCACACAGCTCAGTGCCAGGCACACATAAATCACTGAGTAAGTCTTAACCACTTTTAACTCTGGGCTAAACCTCATTTTAAAGAACTATAAGAACAGATCACAATTTCATTATTACACTGCAATTTATAAGTTATCATTTGCACATTTAGAAATCACTTTGTCATACAGGATCTTCACTACAGTAGTACTCCTCACAGAAGTTTAGCTTTTATAAAGCTAAATAAACATTCTGGAATGTGGCAGCCAAACCTATCCTGTGATACTTTCATCTTAGGGAAAAAAAAGCATTTATAAACTAGTTAAAACACTTATTAACATAAAAAATGCTAAACCATCATACGCATATAACACACACCTACGATTTATCAACACTGCTAAATTTGATTCGTCACTCTTCTCCTCTCACAAATTTCCCCAAAAAATCAAGCATTCACATCATTTCACTGACTTCAAAGCTTTGGTTTATATTCTATTTCATTTTATAACTAGTTCTTTAGTCTTTGTCATTAATGGCATACTGAAATGGAGGTCTGTAATTTTAGAATTCTAATCCCAAATGAACAGAGCTTTAAGCAGTCAAAGTGGGTTCTTAACTATGAGTAACAATCTAGTATTCCTGATCATTGTTTTATGAGCTCTCAAGAATTTTCAACTATCTCAAGGAGATACTAGAAAATTAATTTTAATCTACTGTTTATTTTCTTAGAATCATACGGTCTTTCGGTTTCATCAATATCATAAGGTACTTTCGATGATGTATGATCTTTAAATCTGTAATGGTATCTTTCTACTCTGTGGGTTTCATTGGTTCATACCTGTCCTCTAATTATGCCGTTCTGTGATGTATTCTAGCTATGATGCGGACTTATAGGCTGTGGTTTACTTCTTTTTTTTTTTTAATCTTTTTTTTTTTTTACTTTACAATTTGATGATATACAATTACATATACATATACATATACAATATTGATGAAACCGAAAGACCTAGCTCACTGAAACCAATTACATTGTATATGTAAATAAAAGACAGTAGTTCTGGTGAAATTAAGATGACTAACATAGCAAAAGATTGCGGTGCTCTCTAGTTTGCTTTGAAGGTATAATTTATGAAGATGCTTTAAGGTCATATGTAATACAAATGACAGTTTTTCTAGAGATATTTTTGTGCTCTGTAGGATTCATGAGTAATAATGCCTGGAGCGCTCCAACAAAGGTAGTTGCATGAATTAATGGAGCTATCTGGGGAAAAAAAAAAAAAAAGAATCATAGGGTCTTTTGAGGAAGAAGAACCATGTTTAAAACTCAGCTTAACCTCCATCACCTATTGAGTCTATCATGGAAATTAATTTTAACATGATCAGAAAAGCAGAAAATTATTATATCTAATTTGGCATTCTAAGACAAGTCACACAAACAGAAACCTTAAATCATAAGCAATAAACCTGTATATAATTGAGAGACCCACAAAAATTTGGTTTCATAAATTCAGGTACTTAAATAAGAAATATTATAAATAAATTATAATTTTATTTAAAAACATTAAGCAGATAACATTTTAAATCAGTATTTCCTCCTTTTATGACTTTATTTTATCGTTAGAAAGCTAAGCATCTATCTTTCTCAGAATCAGTCTTGTTGTTACTGTTAAAAACCAGACTTATTCCTGAAAAGTGTACCAAACAAAACGCACAACTGAAAACATCTGGCCACAAGCAGCTAAAATACTGCAGACAAAATACTGGGGGATCACAGAGACTCCAAAAAATATTTCATCAAATCTCATCTGATTTCTGAAACACTCTAATTTTTATCTGAATTTTTATTCTGGAATTAGTCAATTCAATAAATGGAGAAAAGGACATTAAAAGGGGAAAATATGGATATAGGTAGTTTTATTTTTTTTATTTCAAATGTCATTTTACAAAAAGATGACTCATTTAGGAATCTTAAGAGCAATGATGCAAACAGAGAAGCGTTGGGACTCAGTATGAAGGAAGAGTGGTCTACAAATGAGATCAGAGTAAGGATAGGGAAATTTTAGGTCTTTTAGCTAGGGCAAAAAGAGGTTGCCCTAGCTATTTCCAAGACTAAGGGTGAAAAAGCAATCTGGCCAGCTTCTCCTGTCCATCTCCTAAACTTCATTCTCTGAAGGTAATCAAAGAATTAATGCTATAATACTCTGAAATTAGGAGAAATCCAGACAGATGCCTTACGCATGTAGGGCATCAAAATATGCCACTTTGGCAATTAAGAAGGAAACACGAAAAAAGCTCTCTGCCCTCCTCCTACATGTCTAAAAGCAGAACATAATTTCCCACTGCAAAAGGTCTTCCCCTTCCCTTCTCCCACTTCAGGAGGAAAAACTACCATTATCACTTGAGACAGAAAGTCCCTGTCAGATGGCTCTGCAAAAATAAATCTTACTAAAATAGTCTTTATCTTCCATTAATTTCCCCCATACATGTATGTTCATTGCCTCAATTTATCACTCCTAGAAGCCCAAACCCTTTTTCCCTTGACCTGTCACTTCTCTCCAAATTTATCACCTTTTAAAAAAACAGTATGCTGAAGAAGCTAAAGTTGAACAGTTCAATGAAGACCTACAAAACCTTCTAGAACTAACACCCCAAAAAAAGATATCCTTTTCATCACACGGGACTGGAATGCAAAAGTAGGAAGTCAAGAGATAACTGGAGTAACAGGCAAGCTTGGCCTTGGAGTATAAAATGAAGCAGGAAAAAGCCTATCAGAGTTTTGCCAAGAAAACTCACTGGTCATATCAAACACCTTCTTCCAACAACACAAGAGACGACTATACACACAGACATAACCATAAACATAACAGATGGTCAATATCGAAATCAGACTGATTATATTCTTTGTTGATCAAGATGGAGAAATTCTATAAGTAAGAAAAACAAAGACTTGGAGTTGACTGTGGCTCAGATCATGAACTCCTTATTGCAAAATTCAGACTCAAATTTTTGAAGAAAGTAGGGAAAACCACTAGACCATTCAGGGATGACCTAAATCAAATCCTTATAATTATACAGTAGAAGTGACAAATAGATTTAAGGGTTTAGATTTCATAGAGTGCCTGAAGAACTAGGGATGGAGGTTCATAACATAGTACAGGAGGCAGTGATTAAAACCATCCCCAAGAAAAAGAAATACAAAAAGGCAAAATGGCTGTCTGAGGAGGTCTTACAAATAGCTGAAAAGTGAAAGGCAAAGGAGAAAAGGAAAGATTTATCCATCTGAATCTAGAGTTCCAGACAATAGCGAGGAGAGATAAGAAAGCCTTTCTAAGTGGTCAGTGCAAAGAGACAGAGGAAAACAATAGAATGGGAAAGACTAGAGATCTCTTTGAGAAAATTAGAGGTACCGAGGGAACAGTTCATGCAAAGATGGGCTCAATAAAGGACAGAAACAATAGAGACCTAAAAGAAGCAGAAGATATTAAGAAGAGGTAGAAAGAATACACAAAAAAGATCTTCATGACCCAGATAACCACCATGGTGTGATCCTTCCTCTTGAGCCAAACATACCGGAGTGTGAAGTCAAGTAGGCCTTAGGAAGCATCACTACAAACAAAGCTAGTGGAGGTGATGGAATTCCAGCTGAGCTATTTCAAATCCTAGAAGATGATGCTGTTTGAGTGCTGTACTCAATATGCCAGCAAACTTGGAAAACGGAGAAATGGCCACAGGACTGGAAAAAGTCAATTTTCATTCCAATACCAAAGAAGGGCAATGCCAAAGAACGCTTAAACTACAAGACAACTGCACTCATTTCACATGCAAGGAAAGTAATGCTCAAAATCCTTCAAGCTAGGCTTCAACAGTATGTGAACCGAGAAATTCCAGATGTTCAAGCTAGATTTAGGAAAGGCAGAGGAACCAGATATCAAATTGTCGACATCCGCTGGATCATAGAAAAACATGTTTCTGTTTCATTGACTACGCTAAAGCCTTTGACTGTGGGATCACAACAAACTGTGGAAAATTCTTCAAAAGATGGGAATCTTTGAGAAATCTGTATGCAAGTCCGGAAGCAACAGTAAGAACCAGACACGGAACAACAGATTGGTTCCAAATCGGGAAAGGAGTACATCAAGGCTGTATATTATCACCCTACTTATTTAACTGATATTCAAAGTACATCATGCAAAATGCCAGGCTGAATGAAGCACAAGCTGGAATCAAGATTGCCAGGAGAAATATCAATAACCTCAGACATGCAGATGACACCACCCTTATGCCAGAAAGAGAGAAGGAACTAAAGAGCCTCTTGATGATGGTGAAAGAGATGAGTGAAAAAGCTGGCTTAAAACTCAACATTCAAAAAATGAAGATCCTGGCATCCCGTCCCATCACTTCAGAGCAAACAGATGGGGAAACAATGGAACAGTTGACAGATTTTGTTTTCTTGGGCTCCAAAATCACTGCGGACAGTGACTGCAGCCATGAAATTAAAAGACATTTGCTCGTTGGAAGAAGAGCAATGACAAACCTAAACAGCATATTAAAAAGCAGAGACATTACTTTACCTACAAAGGTCTGTATAGTCAAAGCTATAGTTTTTCCAGTAGTTATGTTCAGATGTCAGAGCTGGATGATAAAAAAGGCTGAGCACCAAAGAACTGATGTCTTTGAACTGTGGTGCTAGAGAAGACTCTTAAGAGTCCCTCGAACAGCAAGAAAATCAAATCTGTCAATCCTAAGGAAATCAATCCTTAATATTCATTGGAAGGACTGATGCTAAAGCTGAGGCTCCAATACTCTGGCCACCTGATGGGCAGAGCCAACCATTGGAAAAGACCCTGATGCTGGGAAAGACTGAAGGCAGGAGGAGAAGGGGACAACAGAGGATGAGACAGTTGGATGGCATCACCAATTCAATGGACCTGAGTTTGAGCAAACTCCAGGAGAGGTGAGGGACAAGGAAGCCTGGCAGTGCTGCAGTCCATAGGGTCGAAAAGAGTCGGACACCAATGAGTGACTGCTGCTGCTGCTGCTGCTGCTAAGTCGCTTCAGTCGTGTCCGACTCTGTGTGACCCCATAGACGGCAGCCCACCAGGCTCCCCCATCCCTGGGATTCTCCAGTCAAGAACACTGGAGTGGGCTGCCATTTCCTTCTCCAATGCATGAAAGTGAAAAGTGAAACTGAAGTCACTCAGCCCTGTCCAACTCTTAGCGACCCCATGAACTGCAGCCTACCAAGCTCCTCCGTCCATGGGATTTTCCAAGCAAGAGTACTGGAGTGGGGTGCCACTGAGCGACTAAACAACAACAAACTGGTTTATGCAAAAGAGAACTTATAGATTCCTTTACAGAATTAGTTGTAGGCACATTTTAAACATTGATAGCTAAACCTGGTGTTTCTCTCTCCACCTCGAGGTTTCATTTCCTCTATTCTGATTCTAGCCTCAGAAAAGGTCCTTCTATTGTGAAGGACTACAGCAGCTCAGGACCTCCCTGGTGGTTCAGTGGTTAAGAATCCACCTGACAATGCAGGAGACACAGGTTCGATCCCTAGTCAGTGAGATCCCCTGGAGAAGGAAACGGCAACCCACTCCAGTATTCTTGCCTGGGAAATCCCACTGACATGGGAGCTTGGCAAATTACATGCGGTTGCAAAAGAGTAGGACGTGATTTAGTGACTAAACAACACCATCACCAAGAACAAACTGCAGCTCCAAATAACACCTTCCAACATTCAAGACTTGGACAATGATAAGAGGACTAGCTCTGACTCAAGTTGACTGGCTTAGCTAAAGTCATATCAGTTCAGTTCAGTCGCTCAGTCATGTCCGACTCTTTGCGACCCTGTGAATCGCAGCACGCCAGGCCTCCCTGTCCAGCACCAACTCCAGGAGTTCACTCAGACTCACACCCATCGAGTCTGTGATGCCATCCAGCCATCTCATCCTCTGTCATCCCCTTTTCCTCCTGCCCCCAATCCCTCCTAGCATCAGAGTCTTTTCCAATGAGTCAACTCTTCGCATGAGGTGGCCAAAGTACTGGAGTTTCAGCTTTAGCATCATTCCTTCCAAAGAAATCCCAGGGCTGATCTCCTTTAGAATGGACTGG
This sequence comes from Oryx dammah, assembly GCF_014754425.2. Lineage (NCBI taxonomy): Eukaryota > Metazoa > Chordata > Mammalia > Artiodactyla > Bovidae > Oryx > Oryx dammah. The sequence goes on from NW_024070210.1 coordinate 49,020,581, forward strand.
TTGGATCTCCTTGCAGTCCAAGGGACTCTCAAGAGTCTTCTCCAGCATCACAGTTCAAACGCGTCAATTCTTCGGCACACAGCCTTCTTCACAGTCCAACTCTCACATCCATACATGACCACTGGAAAAACCATAGCCTTGACTAGGCGGACCTTTGTTGGCAAAGTCATGTCTGCTTTTGAATATGCTATCTAGGTTGCTCATAACTTTTCCTCCAAGGAGTAAGCGTCTTTTAATTTCATGGCTGCAGTCATCATCTGCAGTGATTTTGGAGCCCCCAAAAATAAAGTCTGACACTGTTTCCACTGTTTCCCCATCTATTTCCCATGAAGTGATGGGACCGGATGCCATGATCTTCGTTTTCTGAATGTTGAGCTTTAAGCCAGCTTTTTCACTCTCCTCTTTCACTTTCATCAAGAGGCTTTTTAGTTCCTCTTCACTTTCTGCTATAAGGGTGGTGTCATATGCATATCTGAGGTTATTGATATTTCTCCCAGCAATCTTGATTCCAGCTTGTGTTTCTTCCAGTCCAGCGTTTCTCATGATGTACTCTGCATAGAAGTTAAATAAGCAGGGTGACAATATACAGCCTTGACGTACTCCTTTTCCTATTTGGAACCAGTCTGTTGTTCCATGTCTGGTCCTAACTGTTGCTTCCTGACCTGCATACAGATTTCTCAAGAGGCAGGTCAGGTGGTCTGGTACTCCCATCTCTCTCAGAATCTTCCACAGTTTACTGTGATCCACACAGTCAAAGGCTTTGGCATAGTCAATAAAGCAGAAATAGATGTTTTTCTGGAACTTTCTTGCTTTTTCCATGATCCAGCAGATGTTGGCAATTTGATCTCTGGTTCCTCTGCCTTCTCTAAAACCAGCTTGAACATCAGGAAGTTCACGGTTCACGTATTGCTGAAGCCTGGCTTGGAGAATTTGGAGCATTCCTTTACTAGCGTGTGAGATGAGTACAATTGTGTGGTAGTTTGAGCATTCTTTGGCATTGCTTTTCTTTGGGATTGGAATGAAAACTGACCTTTTCCAGTCCTGTGGCCACTGCTGAGTTTTCCCAATTTGCTGGCATATTGAGTGTAGCACTTTCACAGCATCATCTTTCAGGATCTGAAATAGCTCAACTGGAATTCCATCACCTCCACTAGATTTGTTCATAGTGATGCTTTCTAAGGCCCACTTGACTTCACATTCCAGGATGTCTGGCTCTAGGTGAGTGATCACACCATCGTGATTATCTTGGTCATGAAGATCTTTTTTGTACACTTCTTCTGTATATTCTTGCCACCTCTTCTTAATGTCTTCTGCTTCTGTTAGGTCCATACCATTTCTGTCCTTTATCGAGCCCATCTTTGCATGAAACATTCCCTTGGTATCTCTAATTTTCTTGAAGAGATCTCTAGTCTTTCCCATTCTGTTCTTTTCCTCTATTTCTTTGCATTGATCACTGAGGAAGGCTTTCTTATCTCTCCTTGCTATTCTTTGGAACTCTGCATTCAGATGCTTATATCTTTCCTTTTCTCCTTGGCTTTTCGCTTCTCTTCTTTTCACAACTATTTGTAAGGCCTCCCCAGACAGCCATTTTGCTTTTTTGCATTTCTTTTCCATGGGGATGGTCTTGATCCCTGTCTCCTGTACAATGTCACGAACCTCATTCCATAGTTCATCAGGCACTCTATCTATCAGATCTAGGCCCTTAAATCTATTTCTCACTTCCACTGTATAATCATAAGGGATTTGATTTAGGTCATACCTGAATGGTCTAGCAGTTTTCCCTGCTTTCTTCAATTTGAGTCTGATTTTGGTAATAAGGAGTTCATGATCTGAGCCACAGTCAGCTCCCAGTCTTGTTTTTGTTGACTGTATAGATCTTTTCCATCTTTGGCTGCAAAGAATATAATCAATCTGATTTCAGTGTTGACCATCTGGTGATGTCCATGTGTAGAGTCTTCTCTTGTGTTGTTGGAAGAGGGTGTTTGCTATGACCAGTGCATTTTCTTGGCAAAACTCTATTAGTCTTTACCCCGCTTCATTCCAGATTCCAAGGCCAAATTTGCCTGTTACTCCAGGTGTTTCTTGACTTCCTACTTTTGCATTCCAGTCCCCTATACCCTTCCCTAAATCAATCACTATTGATCCCCCTGGTAACAGACACACAACCACAAGGTAACTACTGGAGAAGGGGATGGTTCCCCAAGGGAAAATCAACACCTATGTTACCAAGTAAGGGACTTAAGGGTGAATGGATGTTGAGTAGCAAGAACAACAAACGCCCACAAGCAGAAATTAGAATTAAACTTTATCCCAATCAAAAGACTAAGATTTCTAACCTAGAAAAACCATAAGACTGGGGTAGGGGTGGCAAAAATGAAAGCTGTTTACAGATATTTTAAAGTTTGTCAGAAGAAAAAAGGCAAGAGAAGACTTGATCCTGTGGCTCAAGTGATGATAATAACAACAATAACAACACTGCTAATATTTACTTGTTTTTGGGTGAACCAGAGAATTCATTTCTAGTTTGAGCTTAAAAACAACTACTTAGTTCATTACATCTACTGTAAGTTATAATAATTATGTTATTATGTATAATAATTATCATTACCATTTGTTAATTAATTAAACACTCATTATTTCATCTAATCCTCAAAAACCTTTATGACACTATTACTATCCTTGCTTTATAGCTGTGGAAATCCAATTATAGAGGTTAAGTACCTTGCCCAAAGAAATACAATTAAGTGGTTGAGCAAGGATTCAAATCCAGACACTTCAAAGGCCGAAGATTTCAACCACATACTATTTGCCTACACAAAGAACAAAATCAGAATAATAGGGAGGCAGATTACATATACAAAACAATCAGCAGTTAAAATATCAGGAAATTAGATGGACTTGAGATGTGATAGATCACTAAAGAAAAATGAAAAATTCAAGCATTATGCAATTGAAGACAATCACTTTCAAGATCCCTAAGGATCCTTCCAACTTGAATACTGTAAACATCTAGGATACAAAAATTTTTGGCCTAGACTGAAGGAAAAGGGGAATTTATTATTACTTCAGTTAAAAAAAAAAAAAAAACCTGCCCTAACTCAAAAAGTTGAATTATTAAAGTTCATCTTAGGAGTGAGAAATGAAGAATTTTAGTAATCTACCTACTATATGTAAATATTTTCCAGAAACTCTCAAGTACAATGTAACAAATGAAACTGTCATCCTTTTGCACTTTTTTCAATGTTACCCTCTTTCATTAATCATATCTTATCAATTCCTCAGTTCTATAGTCTTTCTTCAAAATATTTCCCACAACCAACCTTGCCTTTCCATTTATAAGTACTTGTTCAGGCCCTAAGAACTGCACACCTATAGCAACAGATTTACAAGATTCACTTTATATTGTCTCTCAGCATCCAGATCTGCTTTCATCCATTCAATACAAAATCATCAAATTATCAATTCCCTGAAATAATGCTTTTATTGTGTCACTTATCAATTCCAAAGTCAATAACTCCACCAATACAGGCAGAGCTGGGTTATCCCAGAGCCAGAGGCTTCCAGAATGCAATGAAGCACAGAATAAGCCAAATGCTCTAGGAGCTCGCACTTCCACTAGAAGTTGTGCTGCTCAGCTTGCACTGTCTAACCCAAGAAGAGAACACATAATTCTGAGCCAGAAAGGCTGAGGCTGAAGAGAGGGAAGGCTAAAGCATCATATCTTACAAAAAATAGGTACTGTGTGGTACCCAGTAATTATTACAATGACTGAAATAAACTTTTTCTAAGACTCAATTTTCTCATCTATAAAGGACAGGTGATAATAATACCACTCATCTCCAAAAAGCATTTGTTTTGAGGATGAAATATAATCATGAAACACATTACAATCAACAAAACACTACATTAAAAAAATGAAATGAACCTTGCACCTTATTTTATGTCTTTGGATATGTTCTAGTGTCTCCCAGTTTAGAGTCTATGGGAACCTGAACAGAATTTGTATCCTACTGTTCTGTGAAAATTGTATAAATCTTAATTATGTTGAACTGGTTCATGGTGCTTTTCAGGTCTACTATATTCTTCTACTTTTCTATATATTTAGTCTATTAATTTTTGAGAGTTTGATATTGAAACTCCAACTAAAAATCTTACTTTATCTATTTTAAAAAAGTTGTAAGTACAGTGGAACTATATTCTGTATTTTTCAAGTCTCCTATAAATGCATTATTATACTTTCATAATATAAAAAATTTTAAATGAAGAAATGAAAGATTAGAAAGATATCTTCCTCTCTAAAGAACATGAATACGAACAATGTAGTGTCAATTTTCTTATTTACCTTTTTCTATTCAATAAAGTTGGGAGATTATTTATTTTTCCTCATGGAATTTAACAAAGCCACTTCCATGCTGTACTTTTTTCCATAAGGACCTTTCTATCAGCAGTCAGCAATCTGAAAGTTAAAAGTCAGATATTAAACCCTAAACAGGAAAAGCAAAATGAGTGAGTAAACAAAAGAGATAGGGATTAGGATCTATCTAAAATTCCCAGACTGCTACCAAACCCTCCAGGTTTTGCTTCTCAAACTTGCCAAAGGTTAAGAACAAATACCTACAAAATAAGGAATACAGGATAAAGCCTTAGAAACAAGGAGCAAATTATGTCATAGACTAATGATATTTGCATTGGTTAATATCCCTCAACAGAAAGACATTCACATCATGCTGAAGAAATCAAATCTGGCCAAAATAAAACCCAACAGTGTAGTTGATTTCCTAAGGATGAAACCTACAAAATCAACCTGAGAGATTTAAGTATATATTAATTTACTTAAAAGTGACTATAACAAACACACTGCATATTAACACAAATACTTTTATGAAAAACAGCTGTATTTTCCAAAACAAAAATTTAGATGGCACTGTTTTCCATTTTTGCAAATCTTATTAATTTTAACACCTGTGTTCAGAGGCAGCTGGATTCCCTTATCTTCTTCTGTATTCAATCTGTTATACTACCTTGTTCTGGTGAAGTAAGGGAAATCTAGCTTCATAGGATGTTAATATTAATAGATACATGGTAAAGGGAACGCCTTGTAGAATGCTTACTCCATTAGCGAAGGAATGCAAAGAAGTGGAAAACCTATAATGGTAGTAGGAGGCAAGCAGGTTTCATGTGTGAGTTGGAAGGCAATGGAACTCTGTATCTTACCGTCCAAATTAACCATCAACCTTCGGCATACTATCACAGTGCATAGGAACAGTTTCAGTTTTAATTTTCTTTCTTTAGCAGTTCTAGTTTTAAAAATTGACATTTTATTAATTCTATCGTTTCCAAGAGATCTTCAAACAACAAAGGGAAAATGTACTTATTACTTTAAATAGAATAAAACTCATTCTATCTTATAATTACTATGTGAGCCCATAGAATACTTTTATAAATCTAAGATACATTATGGAATCTGAGTGGTATTATTTTTCCTGCACCTTAAAATATTTTGCTAATTCCTTCATCCTAGGTGTTATTTCACTGCTGAGCATCAATTTTTCCCAACTATGCTTTTTTAAAAAATAACTAAAATAATAAAACAGAAAAATGATTTAACTGCCTAGAAGGATAATGCAAAACTGAAATACATCATCACTAATACATTATGCTTTGCCCTTCTCCTCTTCTGATGAGTTTTCCTATTGTTTGGCACAAAATACTGCATCAGCTTCCATAAAGGTATAGAAGACTGGAGGCATTATCTTTGTAGTCTGTGTCAGGAAGGAAAGATTTTACTTCTACCCTTTTAGGATGCAATATCTGTGGCCTGTGAATTAAATTAACAAAAGACAAGTCAACAGGAGAAAAAACACATTAATTTTTATTAATATTTACATATACTAGAGTTCACAGAAAAGAAGTAAAACTCAAAGAAGCAGTTAGATTCAGAGTATATATCATTTAAACAAAGGAAAGGGAATTGGGGCTTTAAGAGACAATAAATTGGGGGCAGGGGGACATTAGCAACTATGTGGGAGAACTAATGGAAGGTAAGGGTTATTTTAGTTGAGTCTGTTTATGGAAACTCATCTCAGTATCAATTCTCTATCTTAAATATTAAGAGTCACTCTTCACTTTCTGGCAGGGTGATGGGAAAACCTTCAAAAAAGAAATGTATGCCTTGATTTTAGGCAGTTGATGTGGGGGGCGGGGGGGGTGGTGGTGACTCTTACTGCAATTCCACATTTGTTGATTCTCAATTACCCTCCACTCAAAATAATCCATTTGTCAAAGTGGTGTATTTTAGGGGGCAGATCCTTTCATCAGCTTCTAGTTCTCTATGGTTAAGAACTCAGAACTTGGGGGCTTCACTGGTAGCCCAGTGGTAAAGAATCCACTTGCCAATATAGGAGCCATAGGTTAGATCCTTGGTCCGGAAAGATCCCACATGCCACTGAGCGATGAAGTCCATGTGCCACAACTACTGAGCCTGTGCTCCAGAGCCTGGAAACCTCAACTACTGAAGCCCACGTGACCCAGGTTCAGCAACAAGAGAAGCCACTGCAATGAGAAGCCCACACACCACAACTGGAGACTGGCCCCCACTCAGTGAAACTAGAGAAAAAGCTCTGGAAGCAACAATGGTCCAGCATAGCCAATAAATAAAGAACTCAGAACTTTTAATTTTCTGTCCATAATTGAACAGATGAAAACTGACAGAGGAGACGTTTCAAAATTATTAGATGAACCTAAAGAAGCACTTCAGACTGTAATAATGACAGTGAAATTTGGGAACTCTCAGGCTAAGTCTAGATTAGACTAAGTCCCTAGACAGATTTTCTCAAACTCAAAAATGAGTAAACAATATATTTCTAAAAACTAAAAGGAAATACAGTATTCTCATTCAGCAGGAAAGGCTTCATCATGCAAAATTTTTATAAGAATGCAAAAGGACATGTGACAGTATTCTTTCATCCTTCATGTCCATGGGCTAAAATTTAACTTGATACAGTTCTTAAGTGGAGAAGTATTAAATGCAGATGTATACAATGGTGACTAGAAAGAAACAGGCAATGCAGAGAATTTTTTAATTCACTGGATTATTCTAATTGGTGTCTACAAATCTAAAACTGGAAATACCTTGCAATTAGGAAGTAAAGATGGCCATCTTCCCTTCAGCAAAATGTTGAACCATACAAGTTTTCAAAAAATTCTTGAAGTATTGCATTCGAGGATGCACATTGCAAAAAGAAGACCCAGAAGGAATGATAAGAACGAACCTACTAGGGAAATATTTGAAATCTCAAATCACTATGTTCCAGATTCATGTATGACAGTTGAAGAATTAGTCATATGCAGACAATGTTGCCTATTTTAAGTAAACTTCAAACCTGGAAAACACAGACTAAAACTCTAGGCAACTTATGACAGTGTAACACTGTAAGCTTGAAAAATGCATAGAGAGATTCAGAAAAGGGATGAGAGCAGAACCAAGAGCATCTCAAGAACTAACAAAAGAATCTGAAAATTCTATCAGAAATACAACTTGTGACAAATTTTTTGTAAGTTTAGAATTGGCTTAGTATTATCTATCAAGGAACTTTCCTTAGTTGGCAGTATCAGAAAGAACAAAGTTGGACTTCTGTGAAATTTCACAAAGGAAAAGCAAGAGAAGTTAATTGCATATAATCTGGTTTTCAAACATATTTAATGATTCTTACTGCCCTAAGAAAAATTAGTACTCTCAGGACTTCCCTGGTGTCCCATGGTTAAGAATCCACCTTCTAACTCAGGGAATGTGGGATCAATCCCTGGGTGAGAGACTAAGATCCCAGATGCCACAACTAGAGAAAGCCCACACACTACACAACCAAAAAATTTAAATATATAAAATAATTTTAAAATTTAAAAAAAAAAACAACTTAGAACTCTTCTCAGCTCAATGCAATCTCAAGTATCAATGAATTTTTTTAAACCCTGTATAAGTTAACCTGCAGAGAGTTATATTATATAAAAAGACTAAAAGAGGGATAGATACTGATTAAGAAAGTCAGGACCTATCCATGAGCTGAACAACATAGGGTTTAGGCCCTGCTCAGTTGAAAATCAGTGTGTAATAGTTGGCACCTCTGTATGCATGATTCCAAATATTTGGATTCAACCCAACTGCTGATCATATAATACCACAGCATTTTTACTGAAAGAAAATCCACGTGGACCTGAAGTTCAAACTCATGTTGTTCAAGGGTCAACTATACTTAAAAATAGCAATGGCACCCCACTCCAGTACTCTTGCCTGGAAAATCCCATGGACGGAGGAGCCTGGTAGGCTGCAGTCCATGGGGTCACTGAGGGTCAGACATAACTGAGCAACTTCACTTTCACTTTTCCCTTTCATGCATTGGAGAAGGAAATGGCAACCTACTCCAGTGTTCTTGCCTGGAGAATCCCAGGGACGGGGGAGCCTGATAGGCTGCCATCTATAGGGTCGCACAGAGTCGGACACAACTGAAGTGACTTGGCAGCAGCATACTTAAAAAATGACTTGAAGATGATGGCCTATGACTAATATTACTATCATTATATGAAGAAAGCTTCAATTACAAAACCATAAGTTACCAAGAACATTCCTCATGCAACTAGGAAAAGCATTTATGGGAACTATAAGAGAATTCTATCTCATCCTCTAACCAAAATATTCTAAGGTCTAAAGTGGGAAGAATAAAGGAAGATGCTCTTTGTGTGAATAAAAAACTGAAAAAAAAAATCATGTTAAAATACAGTATTTGTCAAGAGAACTCAAATGTGATGCATATTAATTATAGGGGTAGTATTTAATTAGATGCATGAAATGTATTTTTTATTTATTTCTAAGTACACACAAAGAAATGTTATGTTGAAATTCTTATTAAAAGTTCAAATAAGTTGTTTTACATTATTCCTTTGCTATTTAGTCGCTCAGTCATGTCCAACTTTTTGCAACCTCATAGACTGTACCCCACCAGGCTCCTCCATCCATGGGATTTCCTGAGCAAGAATACTAGAGTGGGTTGCCATTTCCTTCTCTAGGGGATCTTCCCAACCCAGGGATTGAACCTGCATCTTCTGCACTGGCTGGCAGGTTCTTTACCAGAGTCACCAGGGAAGCCCACATTACCTCTATCCTTCTGTAAATTATATTCAAATTACATGATGATATAAAATTATATAAAATAGTTTAACATGTTTAAAAAAAATTCCTTTTGATCTAGAAAGTAAAGATTGATAATAATTTTTCCTGGTATAAGGAGAATTAAAAGAATCCTTAAAACAACTACTTCGCAAAAATCAATAAAAATTTCAAGCACACATTTTTGACAGAAGTTACCAAGTAAATCAAGTCATTATATATATCTTTAAAACAATTTGACTGAAAAATCAAGTATTTTTGAGTATTCTAAAGCAGGAAAAATAAACTATTCAGGACTATATATTTAATTAATGAGTATGTCATAAATATTTCTCATCATTCAAAGTTATTTATGAAATAACAAAATATGTTGTCAACAATCTCCAATTTCCTGTCATCTAAAAATATCATTTACTTTCTACTTTAAAAAAATTGGTATTCCATGTAGGTATAGCCCCTGCCCAATTACTACAGAAAAAGAAATCTTGGTATAGTTCTAAATAAAAAAAGAACAGTGTGGTAAAGGAGTGCACAAAATGATTTATTCATTTTCTTTGACCTCCTCGCCCCTACTAAGAAAGTCAATGCTGAGTAGTAAAACACTGGACTAACAAGCAGGACTGGACCAGATAGCCTGACTGGAAAGAATGAGTTTAACTGGGAAAGCTGTGGTTTGCAGTCTTTCAACACAGAACTTTCTATCAAAGCTCACCACTGCTATGAGGGTCTTGAGCAAACTTTCAAAGGAAGCAAAGTCTAATATCTACTTTCTGTCTCCTCTTCCCTATCCACTGTAGGCTCTGATGCCAACTGGAGCAGCAATTCCAAGATCCCTAAACTAGGTAAGTCATTTCTATCTTTCAAAATTGCTCCCGTCCTTCATTCTCAAACATCCATTTCTAGAGGATTGCTCCCTACTGTGTTATCAGATCACTGCAGTTAAATTCATACCAAGTACTAGTGCCAAAACATCAGCCCACAGATTATCTGCTAATTGCAAAGGGAAATGCTTACAATGGACAGATAGTCTGTCACCATCATACCCAAGAGATCAAATTTAGGATTACAATGGGATAACGCCACTTTATGTGCCTTCTGATGTTGTATAATGTGCAGCACACTGCATGACCTGTTAAGTATTTTTGCCAAAATTATTTAGCTGATCTACTCAAGCCTTTAGACCTAACTTCAATTTTATAGAAAATATAGGGAATACAGGATACCATTAAACCTCATGAGGAAGAAACTGTCAGTAAAATAGAGAATGTAGGTTATTCTACAAGCCTATGGCCTGGTCTCTTAAAAATGTCAATGCCATTAAAAAAAAAAAAAAAGGAACTACACTAAATTAAAAGAAACTAACACAAATGAAATACATGATTGGATACTGGTTCCAAAATAAATGACTAAAAAGAAAATTTTGAGGACAACAGGGAACATATGAAGAACATGAGAATACATATTACCTACACACATTACATTATCAGGGATTGCTGCTGCTGCTGCTAAGTCCCTTTAGTCATGTCCGACTCTGCAACCCCATAGATGGCAGCCCACCAGGCTCCCCTCTCCCTGGGATTCTCCAGGCAATAACATTGGAGTGGGTTGCCATTTCCTTCTCCAATGCATGCAATCCATCCTCCGTTGCTTCAGTTGTGTTCAACCCTGTGCAACCCTATAGACAGCAGCCCACCAGGCTCCTCTATCCACAGGATTCTCTAGACAAGAATACTATCAGGGATTATGTAGGAATTATTCTTAACTTTAAGTGTGATTATGATATTGTCTATACATACTGACACACATACAGTACTTAAGTGTGAACTGCCATGATGTATGAAATATGCTTTGAAAATGTTCACCAAAAATAACCCTGAGATAAGCAGATAAAGCAAATGTGGCAAAATAGTAACAACTGTAAAAACTAGGTAGTAATATGAGGGCTCAAACGAGCTATTCAATCAACTCCTCAATGGTGGGGTTGGGGGGAAGAATAACATGAAAACTTACATTAACGAAAAGTTATAAAGCTAAGAAATAAACTCTTAAAAATGCAACGGAAAGGGCAACCTAATATTCTTTCTTAAATTTTGCAGGTGTGCCTATGCTCTTTCCTCACTCACCTCATTCTCACACAAAAAAATTAAACAGTTAATTGCACACTCAACGAGGAATAAGAAGACCTAAGATTCAAGAAATGGCTCTATCGCTTCCTAGCCATGACTTCATTCAAGACCTCTCACCCTGATTTCTCCTTCCTCACCTGCAAAATCAGTTCCAGCATCACAGATCACTGTAAAAGGGTTAGGAGATACATATCGGAAGGTGGTAGCAATGATCGATACAAATGCAGGACACAATTATACTGGTATTTGTACTGATATTTTAAAACACTGAGAGCACAAAGCCCCAATTTAATTCTCTAAGCACATCAGTGCCTTGGTCACAGGCACAGTAAGTTTCTGGTTAAAGACAGCCTGAATAGGAAAACCAATCCCCCAAAGCAGGACTCCTCACGACTGCAGAGAGGTGGCTTTTGTGCTTTCAATCGGTCCTCTGTTTCAATTTTTTAATGGTTTAATGCCGCTAAAAGACGTCAAATTCTTAATACACAGTTACAAACTGAAAACAATAAATAAATCAGGTTTAGGTTCACAGAATTTTTTTTTTTAAACTAACAACTGGTAAACAAAGAGAAGCCCCCCGGACGAAGGTCTTGCGTGCTTGCAGAAGCGGGTTCACTTTGACGTTTCTCCTCTCTAGTCAACCGTTCCATAAAAACGTTAACACTTGAAAGAAGTCGGGAATGCCGAACTCCCTCCATCTCTAGAGCAGGATAAAACCTCAGAATGAGATCATTCTTTCCATCTCAGAAGTGGAACCTGCAAGCTCCGTTAGGAAATTGTGTACCAAGTCCACGTTTCTCCTCAGCGCCCCTCTCCTGTAGACAATAACGGGACGTCTAGGACAGAGCGGGGAAGCCCTCTGACAAGAAGGCGGATGTGAGCGGGGAATGACTGGTCACCTGGGCGGGGGAACCTGGGCCCTAAGGCCCACGAGGCCTCAAGGTTTGGCAGCCCTTTGGTCTCTCTGCCTCCGACTGACGACACTCGGGGGAGAGCCGAAGCGAGAGGCGCACGGGCTCCTGGCAAACAGCAGCACAAAATCTACGGAAGGCCAAGGGAGGAGCCTCCAGAGAGAAAAACCCAAACCAGGCCAGGGGCAAATAAGCCCTGGGGGGCGAGGCGGGGCGGGAAGGGGACAGCGGCGGCCTGCGCGGCCCCGGCCCGCCACCCGGAGTCGGCTGCCGCGTCGCGCCGGTGGCCCTCCCCCGCCGAGGCCGGCGCAAGATGGCGGTCCGGCCGTCGCCGCGCAGCCGGTCCCCACCCCCGCGCCCTGGGCGCTCTCGGCGACCCGCGCCGGCCTCGACACCCCCAGCCCGGCGCCCCCGGAGTGAGGCGGCGCAGGCCGCGCGGGAGGGCCTCTGCCTGCTACAACGCGGGGCGGGCGTGGGCGGGCGGGGGCGGGGGGCGCTTACCGTGAGCGGAGCGGATCGGCCTGACTGGGGCCCTGAGGAGGAGGAGAAAGAGGAGGAGGAAAAGGAGGAGCACGAAAAACTACACGGCGGCGACGGCGGCGGCTCCCATTGCGGAGCAGGCGGCCGAACCGTGGGCAGGGGGGGGCTCTCGTGGAGTCAGCGCGCTGCCTCATGGGTAGGCTCCGGGTCAGCCTCTGTGCGTCCGGACTCCCTTTCTTCTCGCCGACGCGGGAGGCGGGCGCGGGCATGTGCGCCGCGTCGCGAGCCCTCGAAGGATCCCGCGGCTCTCCACGAGCGAGCAGCCGCCGATTGCCAGGGACTGGGTCGGGGTCGGAGCGGTGGTGGGTGCCACCTACTCGCTGGCCAGCAATCCCGAAATCGGGGCCGCATCGAATCTGAAGACGTGGAAACGCGAGTTCCAGGACCTCCCTGTGTGTAACAGCTAGTTCTCCGTAAGCTTGGAAAGTAAGAAGGTCTAAGAAGAGAGGCGCCATTAAAAAGAAGTACTGTGCCTGAGCGGAGACGACACACAAGATGAGAAAAAGAAGTAGAGAAGGTTCTTTTAATAATTGGTTAATTTTACCAAATTTGTTTCAAACACGCGATTTTTGCTTCCGTCTCCTTTAATTCCTAGCTTCCATGGGTGCTTGTAATAACTTAAAAAACGAAAACAAGTACAAAAGATACATGCATTTACAAGAACACCTGCTAAGATACTGGTTGCACAAATACTTGCAAAACGTACTGATCTGTAAGGAAAGTTTCTTCTCCCAGTTGTCCTCACAAGATCGATGACAGTAGTGATCTAACTCTCAGGAGTGATCTGAATTAGTGATCTGCCTCGTTAGATCCTTAATATACACCAATCACTGCACTCACCATTCAGCCACTGGATCGTACTAATTGTTCTTGCATATTTGAATCAGTTTCTTCTTTCTCAACCAGACTCCCCCCAGCTTTTCTCTAGCGTTTATCGTTACAGTTTTTTCCTTATTGATTACCACTCCCAGGTCAGTCTTCCCCCCAAACCACTTGAATTTGCCCTCAAAACCTGGAATGGCTACAGACAACTATGACCGGCTCCTCTCCCAGCTGGGCCAGGGACAGTCTACCCAGCTTTCCCTTTCTTGTAGGCACTGAAAATAAGCTTTATAGGAAAAGACAGAATAAGCAAAATGACAAACGTGGAAAGCTGAAAATTCAAAAATCTTGGGGCATTCTTAACTCATATTTCAAATATAGTTCCTAATGGTTAGCAAAGGGTGTTACAGTATGACAGTGAACTTAAGATTTCAGTCTGTATTCTAGTCTGGTCCTCAGTTTACAGAGACAGAAACTTAATGTTGTTCACCTCCAGAGCTAATTTAAATCCAGTGGAATGATTTATGCCAACTAAACTTACTCAAGACTGATGTATAAACAATAAATCCTATTTATTCCTCCCCCACCTCCGGTGAAAACCATAGCTGCAATGAAAAGCAGAAAACTGTGTACACATTAATATTCCCATGAGAAGCCACGTTTTAAAGGTTATCTGGTGAGAGTATGAAATCAACAAACTGGATGATGTATTTCACTATTCATCCTCGAAACTCCAGGCTCAGATCTAGAACACAACTGTCTTGGTTCTCTTGACACTGTCCACATCTTTCCATCATTTTAAGTGCTTCCTCTGACTTTAAGTGCTTCCTCAGACATTTTCTGACGCTTTACATTCTGTACATGCTAAGTATCCTCACAGTACTCATCCTCCTTAAGTAAGATCATATGCCACTTTTCCCTAACTGTAATGGGTGTAAGTGATTTCCCACCTCTTCCACAATTCCATTGTGTTCACCCAAATTTGGGCAGAATAATCACCACCCCAACTCCAAGAATACTGCCTCTAACTTAAAACGATCAGAATACCCTTCCCTCCCTTGAACCAGTTACTGTTTCATCAATCAATCAGGGTAAAGACCAGGACTTTTGTTTGATTGTGAACAAAAGAGAAGTTCTTTCTTTCTCTGGATGATGTGGCATTAGAATGTGAATACCAGGGGTACTCTTTCTACCCCCTTCTGATGCCTATGTCAGAAGCTTTCTCTATCTCCTTTATACTTTAATAAAACTTTATTACACAAAAGCTCTGAGCAATCAAGCCTTGTCTCTGGCCCTGGATTGAATTCTTCTCCTCCGGGGGCCAAGAATCCCGGCGTCATAATTCAACAACAACCTTTCATCTTGGGGGCTCGTCTGGGATACTTCAGGACAAGATGGGAGCTAACAATTCCAGCCTCACTCCTTTGAACTGTATCTTGAAAAACTGGGATAGATTTGATCCCAAGGGCTTAAAGAAGACACACCTGGTCTTCCTATGCAATACTGCATGGCCACGGTATCCATTGGAGGACGGCGAATGGTGGCCGGTTGGAGGGTCTCAAGTATAATACTGTTTTACAATTAGACCGGTTCTGTAAGGAACAAGGGAAGTGGGTAGAAGTAGCATATGTGTTGCCCTTTTTCTCTCTGCAAAATATGCCAGACTTATGTCCTAAGGGTATAGATTTGGGCGTGAAACCTTCAGCTCCCTCCTGTCCTCCTACTTTGCCCCCGTACCCAGGACTCCAAGCTGAGCTAACTGAAAGCCAGAGAACCCCCCTTAGAAGGGTTGCCTTGGTCTCAGTGGAAATCCAAACTGAGATTCAAACTGCACACGTGGAAGTCCAAACAACTCCTGTCTCAGTACGACCTCAGACTACTCTGGTTTCAGTAGAAATTCAGACCATCGAAGTAAGAGATGAGATGGAGGACAGGAGACAAAGAGAAAAAGAAAAACAGGTTTCTCCAGTCTATCCCTGGGACCATATGCTCAGAACAGCCAGAGAGACTGAGGAACAGCCACACAAGCTGTTGCCTCTTTATGAAACACCCACCGGGAGAAATAATCAGTCTATGAGAGTTAATAAGACTTTTTCTTATCAAGAAATACAAAGAATCAAGGAGGATCTGGGAGACTATTTAGAGGACCCAGAAAAATATATTAGAGCTTTTAAAGGTGTTACTCTGCTTTATGACCTTACTTGGAAGGATGTGATGTATATCTTGGGACAAACGCTGACTCCTGACTCAAGACCCGAGTTTTGGGAAAAGCAGTTGCTTATGGAGATGAATGGCTTGGTAATGAATCAGTAGGGAAGAGGGAGGATGAGATAGAGGCCCTCCCCACTGGGAATCAGGTGGTCCCAACTATAGAACCAGACTGGGACTACAACTCAGCTAAAGGAAGATGGGATCAGAGTCATTTTGTCAGATGTATTCTTGAAGGACTCAGGCAGGCGCGTTCTAAGCCTTTAAACTATAGCAAATTGGCCGACATAGAACAGGAGGAGAAGGAAGCTCCTGGTAAATTCCTAGATAGACTAAGAGAAGCTCTTCAGTCAGATTCACTGAGATTGATCCCAAAAGTGAAGAAGGAAAAGTGATCTTAAAAGATAGATTTATCACTCAGTCGGCTCCAGATATCTGCCATAAGCTACAAAAACGGGCGTATGGACCAAATCAGTCTTTAGATACTCTGTTACAACTGGCTCAGATGGTCTATTATGTTAGGGAATATGAGGAAAAGAAAGAAGGGCAAAGAAAGACAAAGGAAAAGGTGGAAGCCTTCGAAATGGCTATGAAAACACTCTTAAGCAGCCAGAGAAAAATGCCCAGAGGGACCCAGGTGAAAAGGGATGGGCTTGCTATTACTGTGGAAAGGAGGGGCACCTCAAGCGGGATTGCCCTCAGGCATCTAAGCCGCCCCTGGCTCCATGTCCGGTCTGCAAAGGACCACACTGGAAGAGAGATTGCCCTCAGAGGTGTAGGTCTCCGGGGTCAGACTCTCAAGACAATCAGGACTGAAGGTGCCCGGGGGTCCCCACACAAGCTCCCGACCTAATTACACCTGAGGAACCCCAGGTATTAATAATTGTGGGGGGTCAATCTGTCGATTGCCTTTTAGATACTGGGGCAACTTACTCTGTGCTTACTGAAGCCCCTGGCCCACTTTCTTCCTGATCTGCTTCCGTAATGGGACTGTCTGGACGAGCCAAAAGGTATTATTTCAGTTATTCTTTATCTTGCAACTGGGATTCTGTGCTATTTTCACATGAGTTTCTGATCGTGCCAGAATCTCCCTCACCCCTTTTGGGGAGGGATATACTGAGCAAGGTCCATGCCCTGGAAAATCTGCGGGTCTAGCATTTTGAAAAGAAAATTTGAAAAATTTAAATGAAAATTTGAAAATTTAAAAGAACAGGGACTATTAATTCCCTGTAACAGTCCTTGCAACACTCCTATTTTGGGTATAAAGAAATCAAATGGTAAATGGAGACTAGTTCAAGATTTACGTGTAATAAATGAGGTTGTAGTTCCTTTACAGCCCGTGGTGCCTAATCCTTATACTCTATTGTCTGAAATTTCTGAACGAGCCAAATATTTCTCAGTAATTGATTTTAAAGATGCCTTCTATTCAGTGCCTTTGGCAGAGGAAAGTCAATTTCTATTTGCCTTTGAAGACCCTACGCAGCTAGCTTCTCAGTTAACCTGGAAAGTTTTGCCCCAGGGATTTTGTGACAGTCCTTACTTATTTGGACAAAGTTTGTCTCGGGATCTACAAAACTTTAATAGCTCTGAAGTGTGGGTGTTACAATATGTAGATGATATTTTGCTCCGTGCTGAGACAGAGGAAGCTTGTTCGAGAGCCTCAGAAGATTTCTTAAACTTTCTGTCAGGCTGTGGTTACAAGGCATCAAGAGAAAAGGCTCAGCTTTGTCAACAATCAGTTAGATATCTGGGCCTAATCATATCAGAAGGGACTAGGGCCATAGGCCCTGAGAGAATTAAGCCTATACTAAATCATCCCCTACCTATGACTTTAAGACAATTGAGAGGATTTGAGGGAATCACAGGTTACTGTCTTTTGGATTCTGGGTTATGGTGAACTTGCCCGGCCTTTATATAAACTTATAGCTGAAACTCAGCACGCCCAAACTGACAAACTGGTTTGGTCACCAGAAACTCAAAAGATTTTTAAGGTCCTTCAAACTGTTCTCCTGCAAGCTCCAGCTCTGAGCTTGCCCACAGGGTCAGAATTTAATTTGTCACTGAAAGGAAAGGTATGGCCTTGGGAGTTTTGACACAACCCCGAGGGCCTCACCAGCAACCTATTGCTTATCTAAGCAGAGAATTAGATGTAATTTCATGTGGGTGGCCCCACTGCCTAAGAGTAATTGGGGCAGCGGCTTTATTAGCACCTGAAGCTTTAAAAATAATTAATGGATGAAACCTTACTGTACTGACTTCTCATGATGTGAGTGGAATCTTAAATTCTAAGGTTAATATTTGGATGACAGACAGTAGGCTTCTTAAATACCAGTTATTGTTGTTAGAAGGACCAGTAACTAAGCTTAAAGTTTGTGGAAATTTAAATCCTGCCACTTTCCTTCCTGAGAAGGAAAATGAAACACCTGATCATGATTGTTCTCAATTCCTAACTTTAAACTATGCAGCTCGGGAAGATCTAATGGATACCCCATTAGACAATCCTGACCTGGAAATATTTACAGATGGCAGTTCTTTTGTTCAGGATGGAAAGCATAAAGCAGGTTATGCCGTGGTGACTGCTGAACAGGATTTGGAAGCAAAATCTGGATTACAAAGAAGGGAGAAGTATCCTGGAGAGGACTGGGAAATTGATTTTACTCATATGCCAAAAGCTAATGGATATTCTTGCTTACAAGTTTGGGTAGATAACTTTTACTGGATGAATTGAGGCTTTAAGGAGGTTATAAAGATTCTCTTCATCAGTGGAAGACTTCCCGTGGTAGACATCTCCACTTCAAGGAAAGGACTTTCTCCAAATCTGTGAATACCTTCGACAACAATCACATGCGATGCCTCTTCTTCATCTGATGACATCTACTAACTCTAAAATGGACTGGTGCAACATGTTGCACTTTAACTACGGACATAATGTGACTTTTAATTTTGATTTTAACTTGTTTTAATGACTATGTTGCCTTACATCTGTAATTGTATAACTAGATTTTTTTCTAGCCACATGAAAGCTTTTAAGTTACAAATGGTTGCTCAAACTCCTGCTACTGCTGCAACTTTCTCCAACTACTATTTGGGGCCCCTGGATCAGATATCCTCAATATGAGGATTAGGAGAATATGTTGCCTCGCCAATTTAGGGACAATGCCCCTCTTCAGCTCGGAAGCAGTTATGGAACGAGAACGATGCCCCTTTTCCCTAGGCAACATAATTCTCCTAAAAGAAAAAGGGGGAATGAGAGTCATTTCCTAGGCAGGTTGATAAGAAGTCTAGGGGTCCCCAAGGAGAGAGGGGTCTGGAATTCTCAAGGAGGAAGAAAGGACAAACTTTTTTCCTTCTCTACAGTCCTTAGGATTATTTAACAACAATGTATTATGTATTATGCCTGAGGACAGTCTCTGGATTAAACCTTCTGGCTAATTCTGTTATCTTAAAAAAAAAAAAAAAAAGAATGTGAATACCAGAAGAGGTACAACCTTTCTCATGTGTGTGCTACTGAGAGCCAACTGAGAGTAAAGCTAACATGTGGAGAAGGAATGGCTGGGCAAATATATCATAGAAAAAATAAGTCAATCCCTGAGAGCATCATAAACCTCCAAAATCAAACCTAACCTGAATCCCATTCTACTGCCAGACTTCTCTGTTATATGAGCTAATGAATTCCCTTTTCTGTTTAGGCTAAAGGGGTCCAAAATAAGCCACTGTGGCATAAAAATTATTTTTAGTTAAAGGTGTTTAAGTTCCTGAAATCCCTTATCTAACTAAAAGCAGAACCTCCCAAAAGAAGTCAATTGTCACGTATCTCCTCCCAGGAAGCAACTAGGGAAGACTGACTCATCACTGGAGACTATAAGAAATGTCACCACACCTAAACAGATATTATCACAAAACCATCATATCTTCTATCTATTCTCTTAAGAACCCATTTATCTTTCCTAACAGTCATTTGTTTTCCTATAAATGCCCTCTCTCCCCCAACCCGCTTCTAAGAAGTTGTTTTCATACAAGTGCCTTTCTCCACCTCTCCTTTGTCTATTAAAATAGTATATAAGCCCCCAATTTTAGCTACCCCTTTGAGTCACATCTCTTTGTGAACTCCCATAAAGTGTTATATGTTTAAAATCTTTTCTCTTGCTCACCTGTCTGTTGTCACTTTAATTTGTGTGCAAGTGTGTGCGGTTGTTCAGTCATGTCTAAGTCTTAGTGACTCCATGTAATGTAGCCCGCCAGGTTCCTCTGTCCATGAAGTTCTCCAGAAAAAACACTGGAGTGGGGTTGCCGTTTCCTCCTCCAGAGGATCTTCCCAGCCTAGGGATCAAACCCATGCCTCCTGCGGCTTCTGCTTTGGCTGGCAAATTTTTTACCACTGAGCCACCTGGGTGGAGAAGGCAATGGCACCCACTCCAGCACTCTTGCCTGGAAAACCCCATGGATGGAGGAGCCTGGTAGGCTGCAGTCCATGGGATCACTAAGAGTCAGACACGACTGAGCAACTTCACTTTCACTTTTCACTTTCATTCATTGGAGAAGGAAATGACAACTCACTCCAGTGTTCTTGCCTGGAGAATCCCAGGGATGGGGGAGCCTGGTGGGCTGCTGTCTGTGGGGTCGCACAGAGTCAGACACGACTAAAGAGACTTGGCAGCAGCAGCAGAGCCACCTGGGAAGCCCAGTTTAACTAGCAGACCCCTCCAAAACTAAATATAAAAGAGTAGAGAAACTGGCTTTCCTACCTGAAAAAACCACTATTAGTTTGGTTTTCTTTATCTGCAACCGAAAGCATCCTAACGGTAGGGACAAGGATAAATATTTGTCATCTTATTTTCCTTTGTGTATCCAGGAAATCCACATTTCCTAGCTCCCTTACTTTTACTTCAGGCTGTGTGACTGTTTCTGGCCAGTGGAATATAAACAGAAGCAGTGATTGCCTAATCTAAACCTGACCCTTAAAACCTCCAATGATTTATAGTTCCTTTTTGTTTTTCATACATCGGTCAGTCATATACAGAAAACTCTGAGGAACTAAGGAATGGCAGTAATATTAAATTGAAAGACCCTGGGTCTCTTAATAATTGCACAGAGCACATTCACTTCATCAATTCTCATTATACTGTTTATAGCAAAACATACATCTTTATTGGGTTAAGACACTAGAATTTTAGACTTGTTGGTTACAGTAGTAACAATCACCTACCCTGATTAATAACAGAAATGGCCTACTGTAACAAAAATCTAAAATATGTGGCACTAGTTTGGCAGAGCAGTCATGCAGGAAATAATGAAACGTTCAGTTCAGTTCAGTCGCTCAGTCATGTCCGACTCTTTGCAACCCGATGAATCGCAGCACGCCAGGCCTCCCTGTCCATCACCAACTCCCAGAGTTCACTCAAACTCATGTCCATCGAGTCGGTGATGCCATCCAGCCATCTCATCCTGGGTCGTCCCCTTCTCTTCCTGCCCCCAATCCCTCCCAGCATCAGGGTCTTTTCCAATGAGTCAACTCTTCGCCTAAGGTGGCCAAAGTATTGGAGTTTCAGTTTTAGCATCAGTCTTTCCAAAGAACACCCAGGACTGATCTCTTTTAGAATGGACTGGTTGGATCTCCTTGCAGTCCAAGGGACTCTCAAGAGTCTTCTCCAACACCACAGTTCAAAAGCATCAATTCTTCGGCACTCAGCCTTCTTCACAGTCCAACTCTCACATCCATACATGACCACTGGAAAAACCATAGCCTTGACTAGACAGACCTTTGTTGGCAAAGTAATGTCTCTGCTTTTGAATATGCTATCTAGGTTGGTCATAACTTTCCTTGCAAGCAGTAAGCGTCTTTTAATTTCATGGCTGCAATCACCATCTGCAGTGATTTTGGAGCTCCCCCAAATAAAGTCTGACACTGTTTCCACTGTTTCCCCATCTAATTCCCATGAAGTGATGGGACCGGATGCCATGATCTTAGTTTTTTGAATGTTGAGCTTTAAGCCAACTTTTTCACTCTCTTCTTTGACTTTCATCAAGAGGCTTTCAGTTCCTCTTCACTTTCTGCTATAAGGGTGGTGTCATCAGCCAGACATTCTGGAATGTGAAGTCAAGTGGGCCTTAGAAAGCATCACTATGAACAAAGCTAGTGGAGGTGATGGAATTCCAGTTGAGCTATTTCAAATCCTGAAAGATGATGCTGTGAAAGTGCTGTACTCAATATGCCAGCAAATTTGGAAAACTCAGCAGTGGCCACAGGACTGGAAAAGGTCAGTTTTCATTCCAATCCCAAAGAAAGGCAATGCCAAAGAATGCTCAAACTACCACACAATTGTACTCATCTCACATGCTGGTAAAGTAATGCTCAAAATTCTCCAAGCCAGGCTTCAGCAAAGCGTGAACCATGAACTTCCAGATGTTCAAGCTGGTTTTAGAAAAGGCAGAGGAACCAGAGATCAAATTGCCAACATCCACTGGATCATGGAAAAAGCAAGAGCGTTCCAGAAAAACATCCATTTCTGCTTTATTGACTATGCCAAAGACTTTGACTGTGGGGAATCACAATAAACTGTGGAAAATGAAACATAGTGGGCTGAATAACTGTAGATTCATATCAAGCAGTGGCGAAACTGTTGCCTACAATATGTCAGAAAGCAGATCAGAATACGTACATCATTTGTAGCTCTAAGGGAAGAGCTCAGAAAGCAGTATTAATGGTGGATGTTGGTGATTTCTTTATGTGATTAGAAGGGTATTACCAGAAAGAGATTAGCATAGAAGACAATGAACCAATTTACAAACAGAAATGAAAGGGAATAGAGAGAATCTAGCATTTGGGGGACTTTCAGGATTTAAAAACAGGATACTTCTACATTCCAAAGAGAAAGGGAGGTGATTTAAAAGGCTTTGAGCAAGGAAGCCCAAGTAAGTTTTGAAAAAAAAAGACTCAGACCTTAGGCAAGAACAGATTACTCCTTTATTTCAGATAAGGATAGCACTTATTCTTTTGATAGCCTCAAGTTAGTAGCTGTTACTATTTTTTGTTTCCAGCTTCACTGATGCATAATTGACAAAACTTTATATACTTAAAATGAACAACATGATGATTTGATATACATATCCACTGTAAAATGATTATCACAATCAGGTTAATTAACACATTCATACTTCAGGTAGTTACTCTGTGTGTGTGTGTGTGTGTCTGGTGAGAAAGTTTAAAATCTACCCTCTTAGAAAATTTCTAGTATACACTACAGTATTATGCTGTACATTAGATTTCCAGAACTTACCCTTTAACCAGCATGTCTCCAAAGTTTAGTTCAGTTCAGTTCAGTCGCTCAGTCATGTCCGACTCTTTGTGACCCCATGAATCGAAGCACGTCAGGCCTCCCTGTCCATCATCAACTCCCAGAGTTCACTAAAACTCATGTCCATAGAGTCAGCAATACCATCCAGCCACCTCATCCTCTGTCGTCCCCTTCTCCTCCTGCCCCCAATCCCTCCCAAAATCAGGGTCTTTTCCAATGAATCAACTCTTCACGTGAGGTGGCCAAAGTATTGGAGTTTCAGCTTTAGCATCAGTCCTTCCAATGAACACCCAGGACTGATCTCCTTTAGAATGGACTGGTTGGATCTCCTTGCACCCTCTCAAAAGTCTTCTACAACACCACAGTTCAAAAGCATCAATTCTTTGGCAGTCAGCTTTCTTCACAGTCCAACTCTCACATCCATACATGACTACTGGAAAAACAATAGCCTTGACTAGATGGACCTTTGTTGGCAAAGTAATGTCTCTGCTTTTGAATATGCTATCTAGGTTGGTCATAACTTTCCTTGCAAGCAGTAAACGTCTTTTAATTTCATGGCTGCAATCACCATCTGCAGTGCTTTTGGAGCCCAGAAAAATAAAGTCTGACACTGTTTCCACTGTTTCCCCATCTAATTCCCATGAAGTGATGGGACCAGATGCCATGATCTTAGTTTTCTGAATGTTGAACTTTAAGCCAACTTTTTCACTCTCCTCTTTCACTTTCATCGAGAGGCTTTTTCGTTCCTCTTTACTTTCTGCCATAACGGTGCTGTCATCTGCATATCTGAGGTTATTGATATTTCTCCCGGCAATCTTGATTCCAGCTGGTGTTTCTTCCAGCCCAGCGTTTCTCATGATGTACTCTGCAATAAGCAGGGTGACAATATACAGCCTTGACGTACTCCTTTTCCTATTTGAAACCAGTTTGTTGTTTCATGTCCAGTTCTAACTGTTGCTTGCTGACCTACATATAAGTTTCTCAAGAGGTAGGTCAGGTGGTCTGGTATTCCCATATCTTTCAGAATTTTCCACAGTTTATTGTGATCCACATGGTCAAAGGCTTTGGCGTAGTCAATAAAGCAGAAATAGATGTTTTTCTGGTGTCTCCAAAGTAGCCGCTATTAAATTGAGAGAGAGATTTGATCAAGAAAGTAGAGAAATAAGGCAGCTTTTAGAACGATGTCTCCAGAGGGAATATTTTGGTACTTCAACCATGACTCTTGGATGTCTATCCATCTTTTTAGGTGCTCCTTTTGCCCCAAGTTTCAAGATACTCTTGCGTCCAGCAACCAAGACCTGCAGCTCTTTTTCAGAGGACTGTGCTTAGCCTACTGGAGTCACTTTGCCTGCCTTCACAGAGACTGGAGGTAGCCTGGTAAACACCCTTTAGAGCAAGCTCCTAACCAAGGACTGACAAATGTAGGCATATGAAAGCCCTAGCTCCCCTGGCTTGGGTGGGAAACTCTGAGACATCTTTTACACTCCTGAATTCTCCTGTAGGATCAGGCCGAAGTTACCTCTGTAGCTTTTTATCTAAAGTTGCTTATGTACAACTTAACTATCCTGCTTGTATGTACTTTACACTATTACTCTAGATGCAAAGCTACCCTTCTTAACTCAGCTTTGTGATGCAGGAGCTGGGAACCTGCAAATTAGTTTTGTGCTTTGCCAGCTGCTCCCTGTTATATTCAGCCAACAGAGGACACTTGAAGGAGAGACTGCAAGGCTGGAGAAGGAAGAGGGCTTTGCTTCTTCCTGTTTACTTCTGTTTGTTTTATGTTCCTGCCATGATGTATCCAGCAACTTTCTATAGTCCCAGCAGCAATAACTCATTCCAGTAGCAGAGGTTGAATCCAGTTTACAGTTTTCCCAGTACTTGCAGAACTAGTCTTAAAGCACCCCCATAGAGATATCAACACCAGCCATCATCACCCCCTCCCTAAATGTCCCAGTTCTGTGGTTCCTCTCCTCCAAGCTCAGAGATTCCAGCACTAGCTGATCAGTGCACCTTTCTCAGAGATTGAGTTTGAGCTCCATGGAGCCAATCCTTCAAGCTTCTGAGAGTTTGTTATGAACTGCACATGTGCCTCCTCAAAAATCCCTGTGTTGAAACCCTAGTCCCCAATGTGATGGTATTTGGAGATAGAGCCTTTGGGAGGCACCTCTCTCGTTCTCTCCTCTTCTCTCCTCTCTTCTTTCTCCCCTTCCTCCCTCTCTCTCCATATGGCTGTCCGCAAGTGAGGAAGACTTCACCAGACTCCAGCTCTGCCACACCTTGGTCTTTGACTTCCCAGCCTCTAGATCTGTGAGAAATAAATGTTAGTTGTTTAAGCTACCCGATCTGTGGTATTTTTGTAATAGCAGCCCCAAAATGAACAAAATGGTGCGAGTCACTCAAACATCTTCTCTTAGTTCCCTCAGTCCTAGAAGTGGTTGCTGCTTCCTGTAGTTGTTATATCCATAATAGTTAATGTTTTCTTTTTGCTTTAACAATTCTTTATTTTAAATTCTCTTTGTGGAAATAACTAATAGGCTTCTGCCACCTAACTGGGTCCTGGGTGATACACATAGCTTCCTCTTCTCCCTTGTTCTGCTCTTCCTATTCCTGTGCAGGGCTCTTAATAAGTCATTGTTCACAAACTCTCTTCTCAGGATGTGCTTCTGGGGAACTCAGTCTTTTTGTTATTCAGTGGCTCAGATTTTGGAGCTCAGAAAAATAAAGTCTGACACTGTTTCCCCATCTATTTCCCATGAAGTGATGGGACCAGATGTCATGATCTTCGTTTTCTGAATGTTGAGCTTTCAGCCAGCTTTTTCACTGTCTTCTTTCACCTTCATCAAGAGGCTCTTTAGTTCCTCTTCATTTTGTGCCATTAGGGTGGTGTCATCTGCATATCTGAGGTTATTGATATTTCTCCTGGCAATCTTGATTCTAACTTGTGCTTCACCCAGCTTAGCATTTCATATGATGTACTCTGCATATAAGTTAAATAAACAGGGTGACAATATACAGCCCTGACGTACTCCTTTCCCAATTTGGAACCAGTCCATTGTTCCACATCCAGTTATAACTGTTGCTTCTTGACCTGCATACAGATTTCTCAGGAGGCAGGTAAAGGGGTCTGGTATTCCCATCTCTTTAAGGATTTTCCACAGTTTGTTGTGATCCATGCCGTCAAAGGCTTTAGTGTAGTCAGTGAAGCAGAAGTAGATGTTTTTCTGGAATTCCTTTGCTTTTGTATGATCCAGCAGAACTCAGTCTAAGGCTCAGAAAGAACTTCAGATGTTATTAATGACATATTGAACTGAGTGGAAACAGATGGATCAGAAGTCTCTACTACATTTGTTGAGGAAATTGTATTGCCAAAGTTATCTATAAACCTAATCTGAAATTACTTTTAATTGATTAAGCTATAAAGCCATTTTTGGTTGACCCTAGGCTCTTCAAGTATGAAAGCTATACAGTCTCTAATGAGAGCTATACACTCTTATTCAGATATGGCCAAGGAAGATTACAGACAAGAAAAACTTCCCAAGGGTTAGAGCCAGAGGAAATAAAGAAAGTGTGTGTGATGGTTAATTTTGTGTGTCAGCCTGACTTGGATAAGGGATGCCCAGATAACTAATAAAACATTATTTCTAGGTGTGGCTGTGAAGGTGTTTCCAGTAGAGATTATCATTTGAATCAGTAGACTGAATAAAGAAGACTGCCTCCACCAATGCAGAGGGCAGCATCCAATCTGCTGAGGCTTGATGAGAACCAGAAAGGCAGATGAAGGGCAAATTTGCCATCTGCTTGAGCTGGAAAGTTCACCTTTTCCTATCCTCAGATATCAGCTTTGGACCTTTGAACTCAAACCGTGACTTATACCATTAGGTCTCCTGGTTCTTAGCTTTCACACTTGGACTGAATTATATCACCAGCTTTCCTGGTTCTCTGGCTATATATACAGATATATAGATATCACACATGGAAATTTATTAGATAGATGTTAGTTATTTATATTGCTTCTGTCTCTAGACCCTAATACAGAATCTCCCCCCAAAAATCACCTAATCAAGAAAATTTCTTTACCCTTGGAATAGAGGCCCTTCAGAACAGTTTGGAACCAGGATTTCAGAATTGCTACGAAATAGCGGCTGCTGTGTCTCTCATTCTTCTCTGTTCCTAACAAAGGTGTCTTGCAGTTATCCTTCCTCACGTCTACCATTGTATGTTGGGTGTAAGTCTGGTAAGAGAAGTATAATGTTTGTTTATAGGTTACCAGACCACAAGAAGTCATCTAGATCTGATGGAGAGATGTATATACCATCTAGGATTTTAAGCTACATGCAATAACTTGATGAAACTTTGGATTATATACTTTGGAGATGGGTTAGTGTAAGGGAGAAAGGGAAAAATGGATATTTGGGACTAGAAGTATGGATTGAGTTAGAGACCATCACTTCATTTCTTCCTTTGAACATTTCCTATTTCTTTTACATTCAAGTGGCAGCATATGGCTTGTTCAGGCCCATGGAATGTCATCAAAATCAATTTACTCCAGTGCTACTAAAGATGCAGTTCAGAGATCAGAGTCATTCTATGACTTGTTCGTTTCTGATCCATACAAGGTAAGTACAACAAATGAAAGTGTTTAGAAACCTTTAAAGGGACTTCCCTAGTAGGCATGGTGAAGAATCCACCTGCCAATGCAGAGAACATGGGTTCAGTTCCTGATGGGGGGTCGGCCATGACGCAACTAAACCCATGTACCACAACTACTGAGCTAGCTTGCCTAGAGCCTGTGTTCCACAATAAGAGAAGCTAACACAAGGAGAAGCCCTCACACGACAATGAAGAGTAGCTTCCATTCATAGCAAATAGGGAAAGCCTAAAAGCAACAACAAAGACAAGCACAGCCAAAACTAACTAAATAAAAGTTTTTCAAAAGAAACCTTTATAGAAATTTTAGTCTCACAACATTTTTATTGCCTTTTACAAAATAGTCTGTAAGAGATTAGAAAGTTTTTTAAAAAGTTGTCCTTTGCTACAGTTAGTTTGAAGAGCTATATTCTAGCATCACTTCTAGCCCAGTCCCCGAAATCACTTAAGATCTTTTAAGATCTTGTTGTTCTTTAATTGGTACAGAGGATCCACTAGAGTATTCTGAATCTCTGAAAGACTGTACTGGGCATAAATAACCTGGAATTTCTGAATGACTGATGGAAGAGAAACACCTCCCCCACTAAACACATCAGTCTACACTAGACCTTGAGGTGAATAATAAATTGACCTTAATATGTTGTCACTGAGATTTGGGGGTCATTTGTTTGGGTAGCTAGTATGAGTTATCCAACTACATTGTTATTGAATTTGCCTAACACCGTGAATTTCATTTCTATTTCATTTCATTTTATGATTCATGAATTTATATCTTCAAAGCATCAGAGCCATATATATCTTATCATTTACTTGACAATCCCATTTGGATGTCTAACAGGGACCAAAAAAGTCAATGCTTCTAAAACTTAATCCATTATGCTCCCTCTCTTTTTCCTTAGAGTCAGACATGACTGAGCATGCATGCATACGCACATTCCATTTTGTTGAACCATATCACAATCCCTCCAATTTTCCAATCGTGAAACCTGGGAGTAACCTTTATCTTTTCCTTCTCTAAAACCCACCATAGTCATCAATTCTGTACCAAGTTTGGGAGAGTCTACCGTCTCTACCTTCTGATCCTTCCCCTATTTGGGATTTCTAGTTCCTCTACTCTATCTCATTTGAGAAAATCTTCTATTGAATTCTTCCAAATTAATTCCTTCCAGTGTCATTAAAACACTTCTCTAAAAAGCAAATCTAAGTACATAACACCCAGGCTTTAAAAATACATCAATTTTTTACATAGTTCTTAAAAAACATTTGTGCTCCTTAGCATAGTGTGCTAGATACTGTGCATTAAATACTTGAATTGCCATTCTACTCTCATTCTAGTTGAAGATGACAGAAAGCTAAAAACTATATTCCCCATATAGCCTTGTTGCTGGAGTTTGACGTGTAGTAGGTTCTGCCAGTTTGATGCACTTGCACTGAATCTGGAAGAAAATGAGGTAGAAGTTATCTTCTGTTATAGTATTTTCTGTTGGCAAGCAAGGTTATGAAGAGGTGACTGTTACAGGCAATTGCAGTAGCTATGTCCTAGTATCTATTCACCAGCCCCACAGACATGAGAGGCAGTTGAGGCAACATCAATGGTGGCGGCAACAGCTTCCTGAATCCTAGATCTCAGCTTTGGAATCATAGCAGCCCCTTGACTTGTAATCCTCCAGCCTTTCTCCTAAAATGACATTTTCCTGTGTTAAATACCTTTCTGTCTAAAATATCTAAAGTAGCTTTTGTTTCTTATACCACAACCTGATGAGTTAACTGACGTGTGAGGCTTTTCTGGATGTCTCCTCATTTTTTCTCATTAACCTGACCTCATTGCCACTTCATCCACATCCACCCCTATACATTGTAGTTGAACCATACCAAACTCCTTTCAGATTCTCAAACGTACCATGTTTTCCTTATGTTACCTTCTTCAGCTTTCTATCTCCTATTAATTCTTTAACCTGAACCTTATCTATTCTGGGAAGATTTAACTTGAATCTTACATATTATGGGAAACCTTCCCTGATAACTCTGCCCTCATTTGTCTTGTAATAAAAAATTCTCATTCTTTTCTTTTGTGTGTGCCACGTAGCATCTGAGTTAGATATGCAGATGATACCACTCTAATGGCAGAAGGCAAAAGGGAACTAAAGAACCTCTTGATAAGGCTGAACGAGGAGAGTGAAAAAGCTGGCATAAAACTAAATATTAAAAAAACTAAGATCATGGAATCTGGCCCCACTACTTCTTGGCAAAGAGAAGGGGAAAAGGTAGAAGCAGTGACAGATTTCCTCTTCCTGAGCTCTAAAATCACTGCGGATGGTAACTGCAGCCACGAAATTAGAAGACGATTGCTTCTTGGCAGGAAAGCTATGACAAACCTAGACAGTCTGTTAAAAAGCAAAGACATCACTTTGCCGACAAATGTCTGTATAGCTAAGGCTATAGTCTTTCCAGTAGTCATGTATGGTTGTGAGAGTTGAACCGTATAGAAGGCAAAATGCTGAAGAATTGATGCCTTCAAAATGTGGTCCTGGAGAAGACTCTTGAGATTCCCTTGGACAGCAAAGAGATCAAACCAGTCAATCTTAAAGGAAATCAACCCTGAATACTCATAGGAAGAACTGATGCTGAAGCTGAAGCTCCAATATTTTGGTCACCTGATGCGAACAGCCGACTCATTGAAAAAGACCCTGATCCTGGGAAAGATTGAAGGCAGGAGAAGAGGGCATCAGAGGATGAGATGGCTGGATGGCATCACCAATGCAATGGACATGAACTTGAGCAAACTTCAGGAGATGGTGAGGGACAGAGAGGCTTGTTGTGCTGCAATCCGTGGGGTTGTGAAGAGTCAGACACAATAGGGTGACTAATCAACAACAGCAGCATCTGATTCCCCTACTTATGTTTGAAATATTCCCCATTCTTATGGGACAGAGGTTTCCATCTCCACAGAAACTGAAAGTGCCAGCTACTAACTTTCCCACCTCCCTGTAGTCAGAGAATGTACATGTGATTTAGAATCTGCCAGGCACCTCTTCCCTGGTGCTTCCCTGGTGGCTCAGATGGTAAAATCATCTGCTTGCAATGCTGGAGACCTGGGTTCAATCCCTGGGTCAGGAAGATCCCCTGGAAAAGGAACTGGCAGCCCACTCCAGTATTCTTGCCTAGGAAAATTCCATGGATGGAGGGTCCATGGGATCACAAAGAGTCTGACATGACTGAGCGACTTCGCTTTCACTTTCACTTTCAGGCACCTCTACCCCAGGTTACAAATGAGAAGTTAATGGCACCAAAGAGCATGGATTTGGAGGGGGAGGGTTGGCAGCACTCTGACAATGTGTAGCAGTAGGCAAGGGACCTAACATCAGTTCTAGAGACAATTGTTGTTTAGTCACTAAGTTGTGTCTGACTCTTTATGACCCCATGGACTGTAGACCCCAGGCTCCTCTGTTCATGGTTTTCTCAGGAAGAATTCTGGAGTGAGTTGCCATTTCCTTCTCCAGTTGATCTTCCCAACCCAGGGATTGAACCTGTGTCTCCTGCATTGGCAGGCAGATTCCTTACCACTGAGCCATGAGGGTAGCCGGCTCGAGGCAATAGTAGCAGTAGTTATAGAGATAGTGGTACAGACAGTTAGCTGGAATGTCTATGCCAGTTCCTTTCCCGCCTAGTTCTGTGTGATTTAGAAAACTGTTCCTGGATGCATGGTCTCTGAAACTGGTTTTTAGACCTTCCAAGAGACTTTATGTACTAACCAATAACTCTTTAATAAATTCCTTTTCTGTTTAAATAACCTAGAGCCTGTTTCTATTGTTTACGACCAAGAATGTTGATTGATGTATTACCCTCTTTGCTCTCTCCGACAGCTCTTTGTACATATCCGCTTACTCTTTGGAAGAAAAGTTATGACCAACCTAGACAGCATATTCAAAAGCAGAGACATTACTTTGCCGACTAAGGTCCGTCTAGTCAAGGCTATGGTTTTTCCTGTGGTCATGTATAGATGTGAGGGTTGGACTGTGAAGAAGGCTGAGCACTGAAGAATTGATGCGTTTGAACTGTGGTGTTGGAGAAGACTCTTGAGGGTCCCTTGGACTGCAGGGAGATCCAACAAGTCCATTCTGAAGGAGATCAGCCCTGGGATTTCTTTGGAAGGAATGATGCTAAAGCTGCAACTCCAGTACTTTGGCCACCTCCTGCGAAGAGTTGACTCATTGGAAAAGACTCTGATGCTGGGAGGGGTTGGGGGCAGGAGGAGAAGGAGACGACCCAGGATGAGATGGCTGGATGGCATCACGGACTCAATGGACATGAGTCTGAGTGAACTCTGGTAGTTGGTGATGGACAGGGAGGCCTGGTGTGCTGAGATTCATGGGGTCACAAAAAGTCGGACACGACTGAGGAACTGAACTGAACTGAACTGAGGCAAATATTTCCTCCTGTATACTCCAATTATACTGTCCTGCTCTACTGGAGTTGGGCTTGATCATATGTTTTCCTTTTGCTAATGGGATGTCAGCATCTGTAAATCAGACAGAGGCTTGAAATACGCTTTAGTGTTTGAGCTTCCCCTCCTTTGCTCCTATGATGAAAAGAGTATGTCCCAAGAGGCTGGTGATTATTTAGCCTGGGCCGCAGAGCGAGACATATGGAGTAGATCACACACCTTAAGCAGCCACTGGTCCGAAGACAAGGGACACATAGAACTGCCCTGCACCTAGCACTGGAGAGCTCAGACCCTGGACCATCCCACAGAACTATGAGCAAGAGAATAAACTCGCTGTTTTAAGTCACTGGATTCTGCTTCTTTTTTTTTTTTTTTTTTAACTATTTTACTGAGGAATAACTGACATACAACCATATACTATTTCAAATATACAAACTATACATTAGTTTGAGTATCAAATCGAGTAGTGATTTGAAACTTGCATATAGTGTGAAATGATTGCCACAATAAGTCTAGTTCGCATCTTTCACCAAACATAGTTATAAGTTTTTTTTCCAAGCTTTACTGTCTTAGCAAACATTCCTACCAACAATGTGCAAAGTTTCCCTCTTCTCCACACTCTCAACAACACTTGTCATTTCTCTCTTTTTGATAATAGTCATTCTAACAGGCATAAGTGATATCTCATTATTGTTCTGATTTGCATTTCCCTAGTGATCAAACTACTGCACAATTGCACTCATCTCACATGCTAGTAAAGTAATGCTCAAAATTCTCCAAGCCAGGCTTCAGCAGTACGTGAACTGTGAACCTCCTGATGTTCAAGCTGGTTTTAGAAAAGGAAGAGGAACCAGAGATCAAATCGCCAACATCCACTGGAACATGGAAAAAGCAAGAGAGTTCCAGAAAAACATCTATTTCTGCTTTATTGATTATGCCAAAGCCTTTGACTTTGGGGATCACAATAAACTGTGGAAGATTCTAAGAGAGATGGGAATACCAGACCACCTGACCTGCCTCTTGAGGAATCTGTATGCAGGTCAGGAAGCAACAGTTAGAACTGGACATGGAAAAACAGACTGGTTTCAAATAGGAAAAGGAGTACGTCAAGGCTGTATATTGTCACCCTGCTTATTTCACTTCTATGCAGAGTACATCATGAGAAACGCTGGGTTGGAAGAAACACAAGCTGGAATCAAGATTGCCAGGAGAAATATCAATAACCTCAGATATGCAGATGACACCACCCTTATGGCAGAAAGTGAAGAGGAACTAAAAAGCCTCTTGATGAAAGTGAAAGAGGAGAGTGAAAAAGCTGGCTTAAAGCTCAACATTCAGAAAACGAAGATCATGGCATCTGGTCCCATCACTTCATGGGAAATAGATGGGGAAACAGTGTCAGACTTTATTTTTTTGGGCTCCAAAATCACTGCAGATGATGACTGCAGCCATGAAATTAAAAGACGCTTACTCCTTGGGAGAAAAGTTATGACCAACCTAGATAGCATATTCAAAAGCAGAGACATTACTTTGCCGACTAAGGTCCGTCTAGTCAAGGCTATGGTTTTTCCAGTAGTCATGTATGGATGTGAGAGTTGGACTGTGAAGAAGGCTGAGCACTGAAGAATTGATGCTTTTGAACTGTGGTGTTGGAGAAGACTCTTGAGAGCCCCCCGGACTGCAAGGGGATCCAACCAGTCCATTCTGAAGGAGATCAGCCCTGGGATTTCTTTGGAAGGAATGATGCTAAAGCTGAAACTCCAGTACTTTGGCCACCTCCTGCGAAGAGTTGACTCGTTGGAAAAGACTCTGATGCTGGGAGGGGTTGGGGGCAGGAGGAGAAGGGGACGACCCAGGATGAGATGGCTGGATGGTATCACTGACTCGATGGACATGAATCTGAGTGAACTCCGGGAGATGGTGATGGACAGGGAGGCCTGGTGTGCTGCAATTCATGGGGTCGCAAAGAGTCGGACACGACTGAGCGACTGAACTGAACTGAGTGATCGGTGGTACTGAACTTTTCATGTACCTGCTGGACTTCTGTATGTTCTCTAGGAAAATATCTATTCAGATCCTCTGCCCATTTTTAAATTGGATTGTTTGAGTATTTGCATTATTTTTTAAATGTTTTGTAAAATCAACTGTGAAACCACTGGATCCTGGACTTTTCTTTGTTGGCAGATTTTTGATTACTGGTTTAATTCTTCTACCCTCTATTAGTCTGTTCAGATTTTCTGTTTTCTTATGATTCAGGCTTAGTAAGTTGTATGTTTCTAGGAACTTATCCATTTCTTCTAGGTTTTCTAATTTGTTTGCATATAATTTTTCACTATAGTCTCTTATGATCCTATTGTGGTATCAATTGTAATGTCTCCACTTTGATTTATAACTTTATTTTTGGGTGATCTCTCTTTTTTTTTCTGTTAGTCTAAATAGATTTGTCAATCTTTTTTAAAGAACCAACTCTTAGTTTTGCTAATAGTTTTTATTGTTTTCCTGTTTTCTCATTCATTTATTTCTGCTCTAATCATTCTTATTTCCTTTCTCCTGCTAACTTTGGACTTAGTTTGTTCTTCTTTTTCTAGTTTCTTGAGGTTTAAAGTTAGGGTGCTTATTTGAGGTCTTTCTTTTCTTTTTTTTTTTTTCCTTTATCACTGTAAACTTCTTTCCTCTTAGAACTGTTTTTGCTGCATCTCATAAGTTTTGGTATGTTGTGTTTCCATTATATTTTGTCTCAAGACATTTTTTATTTCACTTTTTATTTCTTCCTTGATCCATTGCTTATTGTTGTTAAGCAATTGCTTATTGTGTTGTTAATTTTTATATATTTGTGAATGTTATGGCTTTCCTCCTATAACTGATTTCTAGTTTCAGACCAATGTGATATAATTCCAATCTTCTTAAATTTGCTAAGTCTTGTTTTGTGGCCTAACATATGCTATATCCTATAAAATGACCTGTGTGCATTTGAGATGAATGTTTTCTCCTGATGTTGGATGGAATTTTGTTTGTATGTCTGTTAGGGCCATTTAGTTTATAGTGTTGTTCAAATCCACTGTTTCCATATCAATTCTCTGACCTATCTAGTATTAAAGTTTTCAATTATTATTATTATACTGTTGTTTCTTTCACCTTTTATTTCTGTTAGTATTTGCTTTACATATTTAGATGCTCTGATGTTGAGTGCAAAAATATTTAGATAATTAATGTTTTGAAACATATCTAAGCAATGCTTTGTTTCAAAAAAGAAAGTATATTAACATACAAACAATATGGAAAAATCAAGTAAGTTAAAAAGAAGAAAATCAGTTAAAAGAGAAAGGTGAGGCAAGTTTCATACTGTCCTAATGCAAAAAGCAAACCAACTTCTTAGGAATGTGAAACTATGCTTGAATTCAAACCAGAAAATAATTTTGTTATCGAGTCATCATAGGCAAGATTCTATATATGGTGGTATGCCTTAATCCAGGAGTAGATTTCAGTGCATCTGGAGAAATGTATGAATTACAAATCCTTTAGGCAGTCCTTCTAAGTGTTTCTTTAACCCGAGCTTTTGAAAAATAGTGAACAACTCTTAATTTAGGACTAACCCCCTGAGAATACAGTACAGCTATTCATTGTCAATAATTAAATACAGAGCCTTATGTTTTAACAGTCAGCAGAGCCGGGGATAGCACTGATGTTTTCTGTCTATACGGAAAGTGATTCCACCTGGTACTTGGAGTTGCACCAAAGAAATAAAGTACTACAAATGAAAATGAGATTGCTTTTAGTAACTCATTTGTGTTCCTTCTAAACTATAGACAAATGGATAACTGATATTCTAGAGTCCACACCATAAAGCATGGCAACAATAATTTACCATCTGGAAAACAGTAAATACCACCACTACACATTGCCATTAAAATGTTTTTTATACTAAAATATCCATAGAGCATCAAGATGTAAGTACTATTATTTTCTTATTATAGAATAGTCCCAACACTTGGCCTGTGTTTTGAATATAATATTGGTCCAAGATGGCTAGAGTGGCAATTTATCATGTATGAAAGTGGCATTTTAAATGACATATCTGGTAAGCAACACGTAAGGAAAGTTTCTAATTTTTATAGCACAGAGGAAGCAGTATTTTTTAAATGGGATAGCCCACACTGCAAACATTTCAGAGCTATAACGAGATGGCCAAGTCATTAGAAATAAGGCTCTTCATCAGTTCTGGAATATCCTTGGTTATTG
This sequence comes from Oryx dammah, assembly GCF_014754425.2. Lineage (NCBI taxonomy): Eukaryota > Metazoa > Chordata > Mammalia > Artiodactyla > Bovidae > Oryx > Oryx dammah. Next base: position 49,056,973 of record NW_024070210.1, read on the forward strand.
TTTCAAGTATTGCCTCTGCTCCATTCTATTCTTCTCCTTTGGGAACTCTGATTAAATTAATTAAATCTCCCGGTCTCCATGTTTCCTAACTTTTCTTCTGTATTTCCTATCTTTTTTCCGTGTGTGTCTGTCTATGCTACATTCTATGTAGCATCTAAAATATCTTCCAACTTGATGTTATATTTATCCACTCATTTTGAAATTTCACATACTGTACCCATTTCTGTACAATACTGTTTCTTTTTCAAATCTGATCAGTCACTTTTTGGAATATTCATTTATTTTCCATTTTTATTTCTTTAAATATAGTAAGTCAGGTTTTAAAAAGAACCTCTGTTGGATACCAATATCTGCTGTATTTTATTTCTGCAGTTTTTTCATGAGATCTTTTCTGTGTGTGTGTGTGTTCACTGTGCACTGCTTAAGCATTATGTGAAACAACTCTTCCAGGTCTAGGATGAATGTTCCTTCTTTCAGAGAGATTTTCTTCTGCTGTTTCAGGACCAAATTACCAAGTTTATGGCTCCATGTTCCCTGGACCACCCAAATCCAGATCTAAAATTCTTGCAGATTATGAGTCCACGGCCACATCTCTCAGGGAGGAGTTTCTCCCCTATTCTATTGACAAGTGTTCTTGGTGCCAGAACAACATTCCCCTTCAGTACCCTGGATATATGAGAGGGTAGATATATTGCAGGTTTTCTTTTACTCTGAAAGTGACATTGCTTCAGTGGGGAAGAGGTCTTCTGTTAGACTCCCCATCTTGGCCAGGCCCTGGGTGTCGACCTCTGACTGCTGCATGCATGAAACTGCTAAAAGCAAAGCACAAATCTGCATGGACAGTAAGTTCCTTCAGAATAAAAGCATCTTAGGTGCATCAGTTGCCCGCTTACCTCTCTAGATTCTCTTTTCTCAGATTTTGATGCATAATTTCCTTACTACCTTGAGAGCTCTACATTAATTTTTAAGGGGAAAAAGTTAATATTGTTTGCTAATACTTTTAGGTTCTTTGTGGAAGGATTAAAAATAGAAAAAAATATATATAACTTTAAAAAGAGAAGAGGTTTTCTTTTCTTCTAATGTCTGTGTCTTGGTAACAGAGAACTGCTGGCCCCACAGAATCAAGAAGTATTCCCACCGCTTCAGTTTTTTGGAAGAGTTTATATAGAATTGGCACATTTTCTTCCTTAAATGTTTGGTAGAATTCACCAGGGAAGCTATGTGTGTATGAATGTGTGCCTGAGTTTTTCTTTGTGGGAAAGTTTTTAATTACAAATTCAATTTCTTTAATAGATATACATATATTTAGGTTATCTGTTTCTTCTTAGATGAGCTGCGGCAGTCTGACTTTCAAGGAATTCATCTATGTCACCTAAGTTGTCAGACTTATTGGCATAAAGTTGCTCATTCTTTTCATAGTTGTAACATCTGAAGACTGCATTAATGTCTCCTCTCTCATTCCAAATGTTGTTAACTTGTATCCTTTTTCTTTTTCTAATCAGTCTGGCTAAAGGCTTATTAATTCTTTCAAAAATTTTCCCAAAGAGACAAATTTTCATGGATTTTGTCTATTGTATCTTCTATGTCTTCCATTTCCACCCTGGTATTTATTTATTTATTTGGCCATGCTGTGCTGATGCAGGATCTTAGTTCCCTGCCCAGGAATCAAACTCAGGCCCCCTGCAGTGAAAGCATAGAGTCTGAACCACTAGACCATCAGAGAAGTCCCACTGGTTGGTTCTTCTACTTATTTTGAGTTTGTCTTTTCACAGTTTATTATGGTGAAAGCTGAGGTCATTGAATTGATGCCTTTCTTATTTTCTAATATAAACATTTAGCACTATAAATTTCTAACTATAGAATTAGTTTCATCTAATAAATTTGATTGTGTTTTCATTTTCATTCAGTTAAAAATGTTGTCATTCAGTTCAAATCCTTCTTGATTTCTCCTTTCACACTCAAACAATATGATCCATAATGCTTAAGTCTATACCCTCAACCATTACGCTAAACTGCTTTCACCATGTGATACAAGTCAGGAAGATTTCACAGATGATGCAATATGAGTCCAAGCTTAGAAGAGGACTAAGAGTTGGATAAATAAAATTGGGAAGAAATTTTCAATGTGGAATATGGTGAAATACTGCTTGGAAAAGTATGGTGTGGGATAGTGGTGATGGTGTACAACAATGTTTAATGGGTTGCTTAATGGCACTGAATTCAGTTGGCATTAATCCTGGGTTGGGAAGACCCCCTGGAGAAGGGGATCCTCCAGACCCAGGGATTGAACCCCTGTCTCCTGCATCCGTATGCAGGAAGGTTCTTTACCACTGAGCCATCAGGAAAGTCCTCAACTCAGTCTAGGTGTGTTCATATGTTCGTTTATCTCATTTACTGCAACAGAAGTTTTATAAGGTGGGTATTATTCTTCCCTTGCTATAGTCAAGGAAGCTAAGATTTATTCATGTGTATTAGTACTAGTATATTGGTAAAAGTACAATAATTTGAAACCAGATCTCTTAACTTCAAATCTGGTGGGATGCATCAGCTCAGCTCAGCTTAGTCGCTCAGTTGTGCCTGACTCTGTGACCCCATGAATCGCAGCATGCCAGGCCTCCCTGTCCATCACCAACTCCTGGAGTTTACTCACACTCATGTCCATTGAGTCAGTGATGCCATCCAGCCATCTCATCCTCAAAGACAGCAGAAATAACATGGACTTGAGAATCACACCTTTATTTGAACCCTGACTCTATCTTACTAGCTATGTGGCTTGCAGAAGATTAGCTTGTCTGAGTCTCAATTTTCTCATCTGAGAAAATGTGATAAAAATATTTATCTCCTAAAGGATTAAATTCTATATATAAATATATAAGCCCAGTCATAGCAACCAAGAATTGCTCAATAATTCTTCCGTCACTTTCTTCTTCCTTAGTTTCTGATTTTATCTAATATTTATTTGCAACATATATGAAGTGAAGTGAAGTGAAAGTCATTCAGTCATGTCCAACTCTTTGAAACCCCTTGGCCTTTACAGTCCATGAAATTCTCCAGGCCAGAATACTGGAGTGGTAGCCATTCCCTTCTCCAGGGGGTCTTCCCAACCCAGGGACTGAACCCAGGTCTCCCACACTGCAGGCAGATTCTTTCCCAGCTGAGCCACGCGGGAAGCCCCTGTGATATGTATATGAATCATTAAACTACTTATTGTTATCTAATGATAGCTAAAACTTTTTATTTGTAAATTTAGGTTTTCTCACATTAAAAATGATATATTTTCATACATTAATCTCTTTCTGAATAGTAGAAAAGCACATTTTACTAATTAAAGGCACAAAATTTTAAAGAGAAATTATGAACAAGGTTTGGAAACTCATGTACATATTTATTTAACACCATTTCCTATCTTTAAGAAGGCTTTTGGAAACTTATTTAGAAAGCTGGAAAGTCTTTGAATACCAAGTGGTTTAACAGGAATTTTTTAATGAGTTAAGTGTAAAGGAATCAAAAACATATGAATTCTATTTTCTGTAAATAACACATGGTTTTGAAAACTGAAAATGTACTTGGAAAAAAATGTCTCCTGTGCACAATTAAATGAAAACTCTTAAACATAATGCTCCTCCAAATGAGGCAAGCTCCATTAAGATACTAGAGTATTATCACTTGAAGTTCTCTCTGTCTAGAAAGAAAATACTGACCGCAGCATATCTTACATGTTTGATTTTGTGGAGATAAAATCACTTTAGAGTGGTGTCCAAGGCTACATCTGATGAGATTAATTTTCATTTTCATAACAGGTAGAATTAATCATTTTCTTCTGGTGCAAGAGAGAAAATAATTGACTTCACTGGCATAAATAGTTCATATGGGAGCAACTCTAGGATCTTGGACAAGAGAATAGCAGGGGTGGGAGTAAGTGAAATATTGTTGGTGAAATGTAGTACACAATTTCCCAAGTATAATAATTTATTTTGTCAGAAAGGCAGAAAAACTAACCAGCTAAATTTTCATCAGAATATTAAAACCTTTTACTAACACATACCAAGTAATAAAACTGTCTCCAAATATTTCAGCTACTTTGTGCCTATAACTTCTTGTCTGTCTCTCTTTTCTAAGAAGGAAATAGCAACTACATTTGGGATCTAGATGAGGCAATCATAATTTTAACATTACCATCTTGGTTGAAACCATCCAGTTTCTTCTTTTGGTATTCAGAAAAGTTTCTACTCATTTGAAGTAGTGGACGTTGCCTTTATTACAAGTTTCAGTTTTCCTCTCCCCTAAGATGGCGAAACTGACTACATTTTGTTGGTTATATAATGAAAAAAAAGCAGATAAAATCACTTTAGAATAAAGCATATGTTTGTGCAGGTAAGTAAGCACTAATATATGACCAAATGGACACTAGTTAAAAGTATAGAAGCCTTGGAAGAAGGAGACATAGAGATCAATGAAACAGAATTCAGAGTTCAGAGATAAACCCTCACATTTATGGTCAATTGATTTTCAACAAGCGTGCCAAGACAATTCAATGAGAAAGGAAGTCACTTCAAAAAAAAGATGTTGGGACAACTAGGTATCCACATTCAAAAAAATATAGTTGAACCCTTACCTTATAACATGTACAAAATTTAACTCAGAATAAATCAAAAAGATAAATGGATGAAGATCAGCTGGAAAATCAAAGCCTAATTGCCCTTAGTCATCCAAGAGCTCTGATGGAGATACAGAGAGATATAATAAGATTCATCTTGTTTTCATGCCTGCTCACTCAATATCCATTTTTCAGTCCATGGATCAAAGAGTAATTTCAACTTTTGAATCTTGTTCTTTAAGAAATACATTTTGTAAGGCTATTGCTTCCATAGCAATTCCTCTGGTGGATCTTTGCAAAGTACATTGAAAACCTGGAAAGTATTCACCAACCTAGATGCTATTAAGAACATTCATGATTCATGGGAAGAGGTTTAAATATCAAAATACACAGGAGTTTGGAAAAAGTTGATTCCAACCCTCTTGGATGACTTTGAGGAGTACAAGACTTCAGTGGAAGAAATAACCACAGATGTGGTAGAAACAGCAAGAGAACTAGAAATGGAGCTGAAGATGTAACTGCATTGCTGATAGAACTAGAAATGGAGCTGAAGATGTGATTGCATTGCTCGTATCTCATGAGAAAACTTAAATGGATGAGGAGCTGCTTCTTATGGATGATCAAACCAAGCAGTTTCTTGAGATGGAAACTCCTCCCAGTAAAGAAGCTGTGAAGACTGTCGAAATGACAAGATATGATTTAGAGTTTTACATAAACCCCATTGATAAAGCAGTATCAGTGTTTGGAAGAACTGAATCCAATTTTGAAAGAATTTCTACTATGAGTAAAATGCTACCAAATAGCACTGCATGCAGGAGAAGAACTGTTCCTAAAAAGAAGAGTCAATCAACATGACAAACTTCATTGTTGTCTTATTCTAAGAAATTGCCACAGCCACTCCAGCCTTCAGCAACCACCACCCTGATGAGTCAGCAGCCACCAACATTGATGTAAGAGCCTCCACCAGCAAAAAGATCACAATCCACTAAAGCCTCGGATGCTTGTTAGCAATTTTTTTAACAATAAAGTAGTTTTTAACTAAGGTATGTACATTGTTTTTTTAGACATAATACTATTATACACTTACAGTGTAAAGACTTTTTTTATTGAAGTATGGTTGATTTCTTTACCATCTGAGCCACCAGCTTCCTGGGTAGCTCAGCTGGTAAAAAGTCTGCCTGCAATGCAGGAGACGCTGGTTTGATTCGTGGGTCAGAAAGTTCCCCTGGAGGAGGACATGGCAACCCAGTCCAGTATCCTTGCCTGGAGAATCCCTATGGACAGAGGAGCCTGGCAGGCTATAGTCCATGGGGTCACAAAGAGTTGGACATGACTGAGCAACTAAGCACAGCACAGTTGGTTTACAGTCTTGTGTTAGTTTCTGGTCTAAAGCAAGGTTCAGTTACACAAATATACACATATTCTTTTTCATATTGTTTTGCATTATGTTTCATTCATTACAGGGTATTAAATATAGTTCCCTGTGCTATACAGTAGGACCTTGTCACTTATCTTATATGTAGTTGTTTGTATCTGCTAATGCCAGACTCTTAATTTATCCTGCTTTTACTTTCACTGAAAGTGAAAGTGTTAGTCATTCAGTCGTGTCCGACTCTTTGCAATCCTATGGGCTATAGCCTGCCAGGCTCCTCTGTCCATGGGATTCTCCAGGCAAGAATACTGGAGTGGGTTGCCATTTCCTTCTTCATTTACTTGCACTAGGAAACCAAAAGAGTTCATGTGACTGGCCTTATTGCAATATTTGCTTTGTTGCAGTGTTCTGGACCCAAATCTGAAATATCTCTAAAGTATGCCTGTATATTCATACACTGCAATATTATTTAGCAATAAAAAGAAATGAAGTACTGATACATGCTACAACATGGATGAACCTTGAAAAGAAGGTCTATCTCTGTGTGTCTCTCTCTCCCAATCTCTCGATCTCTCAATCTCTGCCATAGGCAGCATTTCCAGCAGGGATAGAATGGCTCCAGCTCTGCCATATGGTATCAGTGTGGATCCAGCTTCTTCTGGTGATCATGACCTCTCCTCCTTTTGTGCTGCCAGCCTAGAAAAGGCAGCAGCTCCCCACAGTTGTTAATCTCTGGGTCACCCTGTTGGGACCTAACAAATGCCATGATGGGCTTCAGGGACTAGGGTAGGACTCATGGGAAAAGCTGAGTCATTGCCCAGTGAGGTCATCCCCGAGGATGCCAGGACTTGTCTAATCAGCATACTCCCCGTAACCTGGTTTGAGTTTATCAGGATGTAAAAGACATCCCCCTGCAGCCAATAGCCAATTAGTAAATACCAGGAAACCCCTGCAGCCAATAAGGATTAGCCAATTAGTAAATACTAGGAAACTTCATTTCTTTTCACTTTCATGTATTGGAGAAGGAAATGGCAACCCACTCCAGTATTCTTGCCTGGAGAATCTCAGAGACAGAGGAGCCTAGTGGGCTGCTGTCTATGGGGTCGCACAGAGTCGGACACGACTGAAGCGACTTAGCAGCAGTAGCAGCAGCAGCAGGAAACTCCTGCAGCCAATCAGCCCTTGCCAACTCTCTGTTCTAAAACCTATAAATACTGCTGTAAATCTGGGCTTGGGGCTCCTTGCTCCACTCCACTGCGTTGGATGTGGTGGGAGCCCTAGCTCTAGCTAGAAATAAAACCCCTTCATGCTTTTGCATTGCTGTGGACGTCTTATTCTCTCAGTTTTGGGGACTCGGACTCTGGGCATAACAACCCCACCTTCTGTTTGGCTAATCACTTCTTACATCACTTGTGTAACCAATTCTTTGCATAAAATCCCTTCTGTTAAAAAAAAAATCCCTTCTGTTTTAAATGATTTTCTGCCTGGGTGAGCCTGGACTGATGCAGAGGGAGGTGGTGGATTAGCGAGAAGTGTTGGAATGAGGGCATATTTTGAGGCAGAAATGACAGGATTGAGGAGGGATTGGATATGGGGTATGAGAGAAGAGTTTAAAAATCAAAACAGAACATTTTCTGGCAACCTTCCCAATAAAGTGCTTCTCAGTCTTAGAAAAATAAACCATCATATACCCAATCTCAAAGCAAATCTAAGTCTCAGCCTTTATTCACTGGATTCTTCCTCCAAGTCATCATAAAGTTTTATTCCAGTTTTTGTGACATGTGGGGACTTGCCTGGAATTATAAATATCTATGTGCATACCTCATCATACCTAATCAAAAACCTTAGAGTAGAAATAGAGCCAAATTCAGGCATCATTGCTGATTTCAGAAATTTCAGTGAACTTCACTAATACTGTGCTTTGATAAAGAAAAAAGATTCTGTAGCTAGATTAGACAGCCTGTCCCTTGGACTATAGCCAAGACAGTCTCAGGGAGAGTAGGGAAGTACAGCAACCCAGGTTTTGTTACATCACAAAATGCTGTTGCTGAAGCCAGAGCATTTTCAGAGAGGCTGAAACACGGGAGCTAAAGCATGCCTGAGAGATCCTAGGAAAGTGGAAATTGATCACCAGTTACAAGGACTGCAGAAAATTTCTATTTCCTTTTATTTGAGACTACTGAGAATGACAGTCCCTCGGACTGCAAGGAGATCCAACCAGTCCATCCTAAAGGAGATCAGTCCTGGGTGTTCATTGGAAGGACTGATGCTGAAGCTGAAACTCCAATACTTTGGCTACCTGATGTGAAGAGCTGACTCATTGGAAAAGACCCTGATGCTGGGAAAGATTGAGGGCAGGAGGAGAAGGGGATGATAGAGGATGAGATGGTTGGATGGCATCACTGACTCAGTGGACATGAGTTTGAGTGAACTCCAGGAGTTGGTGATGGACAGGGAGGCCTGGTGTGCTGTGGTTCATGGGGTCGCAAAGAGTTGGACAAAACTGAGCAACTGAACTGAATTGAACTGAGAATGAAGACAATCTCTGTGAAGGACAAAGACTTCTCTGTTTATTAGCTGTGTGACCTAGAATAATGTTGTTAACCTCTCTGAGCTTCAGTTTGCTAATCTATCAAAAGCAGGGAAAGCATTACCTACCTTGCAAGACTGTTGTATTAAATCGTGGCATAGGCCTTAGAACATAGCACAAAGTATGCATTCTTCTTCTCTTCCCTTTCACTTCTCCCATGTGAGTAGCATTGTAGAGCAGATTAACTATAACTGACTGTAACTTCAGTATACTGTCAGTTAATAACTGTTAATCTTTAATAAGGAGTGTTGGGGAAAACTGGACAGCCACATGCAAAAGAATGAATCTGAACCACTGTCTTACATGATACAAAAAAATTAACTCAAGCATATTAAAGACTTGACTATAAGACCTGAAAACATGAAATTCCTAGAAGAGAACAGAAAGCTCCTTGATATTGGCAGGATTTGGGGGGTTTGACAGAAAAGCAAAGGCAAAAATAAAAAATAAAAATAAACAAGTGGGACTACGTTAAACTAAAAATTTTCCGCACAACAAAGGAAACAATCAACAAAATGAAAAACCAGTCAATGAAGTGGAAGAAAATATTTGCAAATGTATATGTCTAACAAGGGGTTAATCAAAAGTATTTAAAAAGCTTATATAATTTGATAGCAGAAAAATAATCTGATTTTTAAACGGGCAGAAGATCTGAAAAGACAATTTCCCAAAGAAGATATACAGATGGCACAGATACATGAAAAGATGCTCAACATCACTAATTATCAGGTAAATGAAAATATCATAATGATATCCTCTCACACCTGTTAGAGTGGCTATGATCAAAAAGATAAGAAATAACAAGTGTTAGAGAGAGTGTAGAGAAAAGGGAACCCTTCTGCACTGTTGGTGGGACTGTAAATTGGTACATCCACTATGGAAAACTATATTGAAGTTCCTCAAAAATTTAAAAATAGAACTATCATTGGTCAGAATATTCTACTTCTGGGTATTTATCTGAGGAAAATAAAAAGCTAATTTGAAAAGCTCTAGCACCCCCATATTCATTGCAGCATTATTTACAACAGCAGGACATGTAAGCAACATAAGTGTACAGCAACAGATGAATGAGTAAAAAACATGGTGTATATATATATATACATTATTTGGAATACATGTCAGCCATAAAATAAAAAAGGAGAAAATCCTGCCATTTGCAACAATATGGATGTGTCCTGAGGAACTTGCTAAGTGAAATGAGTCAGACAGAGAACAACAAATACTCTATGATCTCACTGATATGTGAAATCAAAAAGCAAAACCAAAACAGGACAAACAAAAAAATGAGTCCATGGATACAGAGAATATGTTGGTAGCTGCCTGAGGTGGGAGGTGGGAGAAATGGGTGAAGGGGGAAGGTACAAATTTCCAGTTATAAAATGAGTAAGTTATGGGAATGTAATATAGTGCATTATGATTATAGTTAATTGTGCTGTATTGCATATTTCAAAGTAACTGGGAGAGTGGATCTTGAAAGTTCTCATCACAAGAAAAAAAATCAGTAATTATGTATGATGACAAATATTAACTGGACTTATTGTAGTGATCATTTTGCAGCATATACAAGTATCAAATCATTATGTTGTACATCTGAAATTAATACAATATTATATCAATTATATAATAACAATTAAAAATTTTAAGTATACAGTTCCATGATCTTTATTATATTCAACAGAGTGGTGCAACCACCATCACAGTAAATTTTAAAACATTTTCATTGCTCCCCAAAGAAACCTTGTTTCCTTCAGCAGTCACTCTCACCCTGCTCCCCACTATTCAGCCTTAAGTAATACTCTACCTTCTGTCTCTATGGATTTGCCTATTCTGACATTCTATATAAGTTGAAGCATACAATATGTGGTCACTTGTGACTGGCTTCTTTCACTATACATAATGCTTTAGGTTCTTGCAAGTTGTAGTATGCATCAATATTTCATTCCTTTTTATTGCCAAATGACATTTCATTGTGTGGCTATTCCACATTTTATTTGTCCATTCCACCAGTTTGACACACATTTGAGTTTTTTCCATTTTTTGCCTATTATCATTTCTATTTTTCTTGAAATTAGTATTAAAATGGAATGACTAAAAGATAGACAAGAAGAAAAAAAGAATTGAATTCTGGAAATTTTCTCAATCAGGTGAATGGTGACTGAATAAAGGAGTTCTCAAACACAATATTCAGTATGGGCATGACTTCTATTAAATAATCATTTCCAAAGCCACCACTATTAATGAAATGCCTTTTGAAATATCTTCTTATGGCAAGTATTTTTGTCTAAGTGTTTCTGTTTATGGGATAAGAAATTGAAATGGTTGTCTTGGCAGTATAACCACAGTTGTTTAAGCCAAGGGATTAAGAGTACTTTTGAGAAGTAACAATGTGTTCTCTGTGGCTATGGAAATGATGGTAAATTTATACATAATATATGGATGATCCTATTATACCCTTTTGAGAATGTCAATCAAAGCCACATTTCTGTCAGGAGATAGTTTCCAATTCACAAAATGTATTTTTACATTAGAATTCTTGCTGGGCTTAGATCATATTGAATGTCCACATTTCCCTGTCAACGTGTTTTTAAAACTCATTTCTAAAAATGAAAGGATTGATAATTCTGACTTAGAGCAGCAACTCTCCATGTCAGCCGTGGTACAGGAAAGTTTAAATCTAATCCTAACATCACTCTGTACATAACATAAGTGCAGTTGATATTTCAAAATCCTAAGGTGGTATTCTTTCTGACTGAATTTAAACTTGTGAGGTATGGCCAGTACTGCTTTATAAGATATAAAAAGAATAGCAGCTAAGCCTAAATAGAGCAGAGGTATGCTCCAGAAAGAACAATAAAGTCAACGGACTTATGTGGAATGCAAGCCTTAAAAACGTCATAAAATCAGGAAGGAAAGCAAGAATTTACTTATAGACATTGAAAAAGATTTTGCCATCTCACCAGAAAGTGCTCATATACTAAACTTTCGGTTTGGTTCACATACAGATATGTTTATATAATTTTAACTATTAATAAAATATGAATAACAAACAACCTGACTTGCATTCTTTTTACACAAGTCCAGCAAGATCAAATTGTTAAGTGGCAATGTTTATCTTGGTGTTCCAATGTTTATCTTGGGTGTTCCTTAATGTCCATTTCCTCTGTTTCCTTTACCAGGGTTCCTTCCTCTAAAAACAATATTTTTAAAAATGTAATTTACACAAAGAAGTTAATGAAAACTTACTTATTTTCAAAAAATATAGGCATTTAAAAAGAGGCCATAATAACACAAAGGAATAAATTGTTATTGATAAAATTTCAGGGCTTCCCTGGTGGCTCAGACAATAAAGAATCTGCTTGCAATGCAGAAGACCCAGGTTCAATCCCTGGGTTGGGAAGATCCTCCGGAGAAGGGAATGGCTACCCACTCCAGTATTTTTGCCTGGAGAATTCCATGGACAGAGGAACCTGGCAGTCAACAGTCCATGGGGTTGCAAAGAGTTGGACATGACTGAGCAATGAAGCACATGTGATGAAATTTCACAGTGTATATAAACCACAGGTATATTTCAGAGCCTTCCTGAATCTAAGCTATTTTTTTCCATAGTAAAGCAGCCTTGTAGTAGACCCACAGACATAAAAAACTGACTTGCAGAGCTGCATGATGAGTGTCTTTAGCTGAAGGAACGGGAGTTCTTGGATCACAATCTCAGTATCAGTTAAGAACAGCTGTTTTTCTTCAAATCTGAAACTTATGGGAATGATTTGGTGATAGAAAAGATATCGATGGTCCTGATCATAGAATCAAAAGACATAAATATGTTGCATATAACATACACAAGTAGAAATTATCAACTTCAAATCTCCTTCTGTGAGTAGTGCTTCCTGTTTTGCCTTCTCAACATAATGCTCTCAATTGCAAATGTGAGCTGGGTTTCCTTGCTTCAAAAATCCATAAGAATCCCTGAAACTATTCTTTAACTTGGAAGTTCACAAACCCAGTAAAGCATTTACTTGAGAATGATTGATCCTAAACTATGGAAGAATTGGATACAGATTTTCAGTTTGAAAACAGTGGAATAAAGCTGTCATTTCCTCTTTCTCCTCCAGGAAATCACACTGAGGAAGAATGAGAGAGAAATACAAGCTAGGATGCATATGAAATCCTAAGCCACAAATAGACTGAAGGGATGCCAAACAGTGAAGATCAAACAGGATGTGGGAGGAAGCAGAAGGGGATGCCTGTGAATGCAAATCCCTGAGAGACCTGGCACTACCCCAAGATGAGGAGCATGCCCAAGATGAAGAACCAAAATCCTCATGTGTCCTAACTGGGACAAGGTGTGTGGAATAGTGACAGAAGCATCCATGTACTACTTTGATTCTGAGAAGCAGAGCTAACAGGACTCAACAAGGACAAATATGATGAGCCATATTTTAAGAAACAGTCTATTGGTGAGGCAGCAGATAAGAAAAAATTCTGAATGCTATGAGTCTTACAAGTGTCTATTTCTTTGGCCAGGGAGAGGTAAGAGTTAAATGGACTCTCACTCTTAACTACGGGCTCTACAGAGAATGCTGGAAGCCTTGGACACAATTTTAGCATCCCTAACATATGAAATGTTTGCAAATAGCTGGTCAAGGAAAATCCCACTTAATCCACATGAGAAATCAAAAATAAACATTCTAGAATCTATATGAAAGTATTACAAGAAAAGAGAACAGGAACAAGAAAACAAATGCCAATGAATACTGATCAAGGCAGTATTTTCATGAAACAGATGAAAAATTTGATCAAATATTTGCCATGGACTTAAACAGTTAATAATTAATCTGTAAAACAAGAATCCATATATACATACAATATATTTAAAAGCCTTAAAAGGAAGAGAAAGAAAATCAGTTTTGTCTAAAGCTGGTTCTTTCAGCTTTAGACATAATTGAATCCCCTAGCCAGGCTAACTTGGATAAGGTAATGGCAACCCACTCCAGTACTCTTGCCTGGAGAATCCCATGGACGGAGGAGCCTGGGTAGGCTATAGTCTATGGGATCGCTAAAAGTCAAACACAACTGAGCGACTTCACTTTCACTTTTCACTTTCATGCATTGGAGAAGGTAATGGCAACTCACTCCAGTGTTCTTGCCTGGAGAATCCCAGGGACAGAGGAGCCTGTTGGGCTGCCGTCTATAGTGTCGCACAGAGTCGGACACAACTGACGCGACTTAGCAGCAGCAGCAGCCAGGCTAATGAAAAAGAGAGGCCACAAATAACTAATTTCAGAAATAAAAGAGGGGACATCACTACAGATTCCATGAACATTAAAAAGACAATAAAAGAAATGTGATAGCATTATTAAATCTATTTAAGTTTTGAGTTTTTTTTTTTACAATCACTTTTTATTGCTGTTACAAACCTCTGCCTCTCCATTGGCCTTCTTCAGTTCTGTGGAGTTTTCCTTTTTTTTAAATCCTTTTACTTTTCTTTTTTTAACTTAAATTAAAAAAAATTTTTTAACATTATTTTTTCTATATTTATTTCTTTGTTTGCTTTTCCTACTGTCCTTTCCCCCTTGCAGTTAATCTTTAATATATGTAAATCTTCTTTATCTACCTCTATTTAACTTTGTGTTTCTACTCTTTTCTTTCTTTCCTTTCTATTTCTCACCATATTTGTTAGTTTTGTTTTCATTACTTTATTCCCCAGTTGGCACCTTGCTTTAGTTTTGTTTTCCAGTGTGCTTTAGTTAGTTTTGTTCATAACTGGTAGATATCATTTTTGGCTTCCTTTGTTTGCAGGGTGAATCTACTGTACTTTATTTTTGTTGGACTGTTTGGATTTTGCTTATGGGTATATATGTATATGTGCATATTCCATTATTTTAACTATTATTTTCCTGATTTTGTAATTGCCATTTGTCTGGGTTTCATCTTTGGTTTCTCATTTTTGGGTATTTGTTTTAATCTCATTTAATGCCATAACAAACCACCTTTGGAATCTCCATTGCTGGCCAGAGATCAAGCCTGAGCCTTTGGAGTGGGAGTGCTGACTCCAAAACATTAGACTACCAGAGAACTCCTAACCCACAAAGGCAACCACTTGTACACATGACCCAGCATCACCCAACTGCCAGTAGCACCCTGTACGGGAAGCCTCATCCAAACAACAAACAAGACAAAAATATAAACCCAATCATCAGCAGATAGGATTACCACCTCAGTGAGCCCTGAGGGAAGGAAAAAAAAAAAAAAACAACCTCACCTCCTCCCACCAGAATGCAAGCATAAATCTCACCCTACAGGAAGCTTACACAAACCACTGGACCAAACTTACAGGGGCAGAACCCAAAAGGAAGAAAGAATTCAACCTTGAAGCCAGGGAAAAGGAGACCTCAAACACAGTAAGTTAAAAAAAATAATGAAAAGGCAGAGAAATACTGCACAAATAAAGGAACAAACTAGAAACACACAAGTTTAAATAAATGAAGAGGAAATAGGCAAACTACCTGAAAAAAGAATTCAGAATAATGATAGTAAAGATGATCAAAAACCTTGAAAATAGAATGGAGCAAATGCAAGAATCAATTAACAACAAAGACCTAGAAGAACTAAAAACAAGCATACAGAGACAAACAACACAATTACTGAAATTAAAAATACTCTAGAAGAAATCAATAGCAGACTATCTGAAGAAGAAGAACAGATCAGTGAGCTGGAAGATAAAATGGTTAAAATAACTGCTGAAGAGAAGAATAAAGTAAAAAGAATGAAAAGAACTGAGGACAGTCTCAGAGACCTCTGGGACAATATCAAATGTACCAACATTGAAATTATAGGAGTTCCAGAAGAATAAGAGAAAAAAAAAGAGTATGAGAAAAATTTTGAAGAGATTATAGTTGAAAATTTCCCCAGCATGGAATAGGAAATAGTAAATCAACTCCAAGAGGTGCAAAGAGTCCCATACAGGATAAACCCAAAGAGAAACACACCAAGACACACACTAATCAAACTAACAAAGATTAAACACAAAAAAAGAATATTAAAAGCATCAAGGGAAAAGCAACAAGTAACATACAAGGGAAACCCCATATGTTTAACAGCTGATCTTGCAGCAGAAATTCTGCAGGCCAGAAGGGGATGGCAGAATAAAGTACTGAAAGGGAAAAACCTCCAACCAAGATTACTCTACCTGGCAAGGATCTCATTCAAAACTTATGGAGAAATCAAAAGCATTACAGACAAGCAAAAATTAAGAGAATTCAGTACCACCAAACCAGCTTTACAATAAATGTTAAAGGGACTTATATAGTGGAAATACAAGAGAAGAAAAAGATCTACAAAAACAAACCCCAAACAATTAAGAAAATGGTAATAAGAACATATATAGCAATAATTACTTTACTTGTAAATGGATTAAATGCTCCAACCTAAAGACACAGACTGACTGAATGGATATAAAAACAAGACCCATATATTTGCTGCCTACAAGAAACTCACTTCAGACCTAAAGACATATATAGACTGAAAGTGAGAGGATGGAAAAATATATTCCATGCAAATAGAAAGCAAAAGAAAGTGGGAGTAGCAATCCTCATATAAGACAAAATAGACCTTAAAGAATATTACAAGAGATAAGGAAGGACACTACATAATGATCAAGGGATCAATCCAAGAAGAAGACATAACTACTGTAAATATCTATGCACCCAATATAGGAGCACCTCAATACATATCATAAACACTAAAAGACAAAAGGAGAAATTGACAATAACACACTAATAGTAGGAGACTTTAACACTCCACTCACACCAATGGACAGATCATCAAAACATAAAATTAATAAGGAAACAAAAGTCTTAAATGATATATTAGATGAGAGGAATTTCATTGATAAGTTCAGGACTTCCATTCAAATGCAGAAGAATACACCTTCTCGAGTGCACATGGAACAGTCTCCAGGATAGGCCACATCTTTGGTCACAAATCAAACCTCAGTAAATTTAAGAAAACTGAAATTGTATCAAGCATCTTTTCTGACCACACTCCTATGAAACTAGACATCAATTACAAGAAAAAGTAAAAAACACAAACACATGGAGAATAAACAATACATTTCTAAATAATGAACAGGTTGCTGGAGAAATCAAAAGGAACATCAAAAAATTCCTGGAAACAAATGACAATGAAAATGCTACAACTCAAAACCTATGGGATGCAGCAAAAGCTGTTCTAAGAGGGAGATCATAGCAATACAATCCTATCTCAAAAAAACAAGAAAAACATCAAATAGACAACCTAACTTTACACCTAAAACAACTAGAAAAAGGAGAAAAAAAAAACCACCCAAAATTAGCAGAAGGAAAGAAATCATAAAGATCAGAGCAGAAATAAATGAAAAAGAAATGAAAGAAACAATAGTAAAGATTAATAAAACTAAAAGCTAGTTCTTTGAGAAAATAAAATTGACAAACTTTTAGTCAAACTCATCAAGAAAAAAAGAGAGAAGAATCAAAATTAGATCAAAATTAGAAGAAGCAGATCAAAATTAAAAGATGCAAATCAAAATTAGAAGAATCAAACAAAATTAGAAATGAAAAAGGAGAGGTTACAACAGACAATGAAGAAATACAAAGGATTATAAGAGACTATTATGAACAACTATATGGCAATAAAATGGATAAAATGGACAGGTTCTTAGAAAAGTTCAATCTTCCAAGACTGAACCAGGAAGAAATAGAAATTATGAACAACAAATTACAAGCACTGAAATTGAAGCTATGATCAAAAATCTCCTAAAAAACAAAAGCCCAGGACCAGATGGCTTCACAAGAGAATTCTATCAAACATTTAGAGAAGCGCTAATGCCTATCCTCTAACTCTTTCAAAAAATTGCAGAGGAAGGAACACTTCCAAACTCATTCTATGAGGCCACCATCACCCTGATACCAAAACCAGACAAAGACAACCCCCAAAAAGAAAACTACAGGCCAATATCACCAATGAACATAGATGCAAAAATCCTCAACAAAAATTTAGCAATTAGAATTCAGCAGCACATCAAAAAGCTCATATACCATGATCAAGTTGTCAAGTTGGGTTTATTCCAGGGATGCAAGGATTCTTCAGTATATACAAATCAATCAATGTGATACACCATATTAAAAAATTGAAAGATAAAAGCTATATGATAATCTCAATAGATGCAGAAAAAGCCTTTGACAAAATTCAGCACCCATTTATGAAGAAAACTCTTCAAAAAATGGGCATAGAAGGAACCTACCTCAACATTGTAAAAGCCATATATGATAAGCCTATAGCAAACATTATTCTCAACGGTGAAAAACTGAAAGCATTCCCGCTAAGATCAGGAACAAGACAAGGGTGTCCACTTTCACCACTATTATTCAACATAGTTCTGGAAGTCCTAGCTACAGCAATCAGAGAAGAAAAAGAAATAAAAGGATCCAGATCAGAAAAGAAGAAGTAAAGCTCTCACTGTCTGCAGATGACATAGAAAACCCTAAAGACAATATCAGAAAATTACTAGAGCTAATCAGTGAGTTTAGCAAAGTTGCAGGATACAAAATCAATACACAGAAATCACTTGCATTTCTATATACTAACAATGAAAAATCAGAAAGAGAAATTAAGGAATCAATCCCATTCACCATTGCAACAAAAAGAATTAAGTATCTAGGAACAAACTTACCTAAGGAGACAAAAGAACTGTACACAGAAAACTATAAGACACTAATGAAAGAAATCAAAGATGACATGAACAGATTGAGAGATATTCCATGTTCCTGGGTAGGAAGAATCAATTTTGTAAAAATGACTATACTACCAAATGCAATCTACAGATTCAGTGTGACCTTTATCATATTACCAATGTCATTTTTCACAAAACTAAAACAAAAAATTTCACAATTCATACAGAAACACAAAAGACCCCAAATAGACAAAGCAGTCTTGAGAAAGAAGAATGGAGCTGGAGGAATTAATCTTCCAGACTTCAGATTATACTACAAAGCTTCAGTCATCAAGACAGTATGGTACTGGCACAAAAACAGAAATATAGACCAGTGGAACAAGATAGAAAGCCCAGAAATAAACCCACGCACCTATGGATACCTTATTTTTGACAAAGGAGGCAAGAATATACAATGAGGCGAAGACAGCTTCTTCAATAAATGGTGCTGGGAAAACTGGACAGCTACATGTAAAAGAATGAAATTAGAACACGTCCTAACACCATACACAAAGGTAAAATCAAAATGGATTAAAGACCTACATGTAAGACCAGAAACTATAAAACTCAAAGGAAAACAGGCAGAACACTCAATGGCATAAATCAAAGCAAGATCCTCTATGACTCACCTCCTAGAGTAATGGAAATAAAAACAAAGGCAAACAAGTGGAACCTAATTAAATTTAACAGCTTTTGCACAGTAAAGGAAACTATAAACAGGGTGAAAAGACAACCCTTAGAATGGGAGAAAATAATAGCAAATGAAACAACTGACAAAGGATTAATTTCCAAAATATAAAGGCAGCTCATACAACTTAATACCAGAAAAACAAACAACCCAATCAAAAAGTGGGGAAAAGACCTAAACAGACATTTCTCCAAAGAAGACATACAGATGGCTAACAAACACATGAACAGTTGCTCAACTTCGCTCATTATTAGAGAAATGTAAATCAAAACTACAATGAGATATCACCTCATATTGGTCAGAATGGCCATCATCAAAAAGCCTACAAACAATAAATGCTAGAGGGTGTGTGGAGAAAAGGGAACCCTCTTGCACTGTTGGTGGGAATGTAAGTTGATACAGCCACTATGGGAGACAGTATGGAGATTCATTAAAAAACTAGGAATAAAACCACAATATGACCCAGCAATCCCACTCCTAAGCATATACTGTGAGGAAACCAAAATTGAAAAAGACACATGTACCCCACTGTTCACTGCAGCACTATTTACAATAGCTAAGACATGGAAGCAACCTAGATGTCCATCAACAGATAAATGGATAAAGAAGTTGTGGTAAATGGAATATTACTCAGCCAGAAGCTGAGTCAGTCTGATGAGGTGAATGAACCTAGAGCCTATTATGCAGAGTGAAGTAAGTCAGAAAGAGAGAGAGATAAATATTGTATACTAAAGCATATATATGGAATCTAGAAAGATGGTACTGCAGGATTTATCTGCAGGGCAGCAGTGGAGAAACAGACATAGAGAGCAGACTTATGGACACACGGGAGAAGGGAGGAGAGGGTAACATGGAAACTTACATGATCATATGTAAAATAGATAGCCAACGAGAATTTGCTGTATGTCTCAGGGAACTCAAACAGGGGCTCTCCATCAACCTAGAGGGGAGGGGTGGGGAAGGAGATGAGAAGGAGCTTCAAGAGGAAGGGGACATATGTATACCCATAGCTGATTCATGTTGAGGTTTGAGAGAAAACAACAAAATTTTATAAAGCAATTATCCTTCAATGAAAAATAAATAAATAAACCCCCCCAAAAAAGTGAATAACTCTTTGCCTACAAATTTGATAACCTAAATGAAATAGATCAATTTCTTGACAGACACAATCTGTAAAAATTCACACAAGAAGAAATATTTCTGAATTGACCTATATTTATGAAAAAATGAATCAGTAATTAATAATCTTCCAAAACAGAAAGCATCAGGCCCAGATGGGTTAACTGGTGAAACACACCAAACATTTAAGCAAGATATTATGCCAATTCTCTACAATCCTTTTTAGACAATAGAAGCAGAAGGACTACTTCCTATCTCATTCTGAGGCCAGCATTACCCTAATCAAAACCAGACACAGACATTACAATAAAAGAAAACTATAACCCAATAACTCCTATGAATATCGAGTGAAAAATCTTCAACAAAATATTAGTGAATAAATCCAACAATTTATAAAAATATGTATACCATGACCAAGTGGAATTTATCCCAGTATGTAAAGCAGGTACAGCTTTTGAAAGTTAATTAATGTAACATCATATGAACAGGCTAAAAAACAGAAATCATAGAATCATATCAATAGTTGCAGAAAAAACATTTGGCAAAATCCAACACCCATTCATAATAAAAACTCAGGAAGAGAGGAATAGAGATGAAGTGTTAGAATATCTACCAAGAAACCTACAGCTAACATACTTAATGGTAAAAAATGAGGTTTTCCTACTCAGGTCAGGAAGAAGGCAAGGATGTGCCCTCTTACTACCTCTTTTCAACATTATATTAGAAAATCTATTTAATGCAGTGAGGTAAGAAAAAATTCAAATATACAGATTGGGAAGGAAGAAATAAAACTCTTTTTTTGCAGGTGACATGATTGTCTATGAAGAAAATCCGAAAGAAGTGATAAAAAAAAACTTCTGGAACTAAGGAATGACAACAACAAAGTTGTAAGATACAAAATTAACATACAAAAGTCAATTGCTTTCCTATATACTAGCAATGAAAAAGTGGAATTTGAAATTAAAAACACAATACTATTTACACTAGCACTCCAAAAAGCAAAATACTTAGGTATAAAACTAATAAAATAGGTATAAGATCTACTTGAAGTCAACTATTAAAAACTCTCATGAATAAAAATCAAAGAAAAACTAAATAAATAGAGAAATAATCCATGTTCAACATTGAGGAAGACTGAATACTGTCAAAATATCAGCTCTTCCCAACTTCACCTACGATCCAGTGAAATCCCAATCAAAATCACAGCAAATTAGTTTCTGATATTAACAAATGGGTCCTAATGTTCATACGGAGAGCAGAAAATTCAGGATAGTCATCACAATATTGAAGAACAAAGTTGGAACACTGAAACTACTAGATTTCAAGAATTACTTTAAAGCAACAGCAATCAAGACAGGGTGGTAATGGTGAAAGAATCAACAAGTAGTTCAACAGAGCAGAATAAAGAGCCGAGAAGTAAACATACATAAATACAGTCAACTATCTTTGACAAAGGAACAAAGACAATACAATGGAGAAAAGTAGTCTATACAATTTCAAGAGATGGTGTTGGGACCCCTGGACTTCCACTTGAAAACCGTGAATCTAGACAAAGATTACCAAACATTAATTCAAAATAAATCATATACCTAGATATAAAATCCAAAACTATGAAATGGATATAAAAATAGAAGATACTATTTTTACTAAGAAACATCTAGGAGCAACCCTAGACAACCTTGGGCAGGATGATCTCTTTTTAGATACAACAAAGGCACAATTGATGAAAGAAACAATTGATAAACTAAATTTCATTAAAGTTTAAAACTTCTGTTCTATGAAAGACAATATCAAGAGAGTAAGAAGAAAAGTCACAGACTAAGTGAAAAATATTTTCAAAAGACATATCTGATAAAGAACTGTTACATAAAATACAGAAAAGACTCTTAAACCTCAACAGTAAGAAAATAATCTGATTTTAAAATGTGCCAATACCTTAATGGACACATCACCAAAGAAGATACACAGATGGCAAAGTGCATATGAAAAGATTCATCACATCAAATGTCATTGAGGAATGCAAATTAAAACAATGAGACACCACTACAAACCTATTAGAATGGTCAAGATCCAGAACACTGATGACACCAAGTGTTGGCAAGAATGTGGAGCATTGCTGATTGGAAAGCAAAATGGCATGACCACTTTGGAAGATAGTTTGACAGTTTCTTATAAAACTAAACAATCAAGCAATTATGGTCCTTGGTATTTACCCAGATGAAATGAAAATATATGTCTACACAAAAACCTGCACAAGGGTATTTATAGTAGCTGTGCTAATATTGCAAGAACTTGAGAAGAAACCAAGATGTATCTCAGTAGGTGAATGGTTAAATAAACTGTAGTACATACAGACAAAGGAATAGCACTGAAAAGAAATGAGCTATCCAGCCATAAAAGGAAATGGAAGAAACTTAAATGCATATTACTAAGGGAAGGACTGATGCTGAAGCTGAAACTCCAATGCTTTGGCCACCTGATGCGAAGAGCTGACTCATTTAAAAAGACTCTGATGCTGGGAAAGATTGAAGACAAGAGGAGAAGGGGACGACAGAGGATGAGATGGTTGGATGGCATCACGGACTCAATGGACATGAGTTTGAGTAAACTCCAGGAGTTGGTGATGGACAGGAAGGCCTGGCGTGCTGCAGTCCATGGGGTCACAGAGTCGGACACGACTGAGTGACTGAACTGACTGATTGACTAAAGTGAAGGAAGCAAAGGCTACATGTTGTATAATTCCCCTTGGACTTCAAGGAGAGCAAACCAGTTAATCCTAAAGGAAATCAGTCCTGAATATTCATTGGAAGGACTGATGCTGAAGCTGAAGCTCCAATACTTTGGCCACCTGATGTGAAGAGCTGACTCATTAGAAAAGACCCTGATACTGGGAAAAATTGAAGGCAGGAGGAGAAGGGGATGACAGAGGATGAGATGGTTGGACGGCATCACCGACTTGATGGACATGAGTTTGAGTAAACTCTGGGAGGTGGTGAAGGACAGGGAAGCCTGGCATGCTGTAGTTCATGGGGTCACAAAGAGTCAGACACAACTGAGCGACTGAACTGATTGTATCATTCCAAGTATACGACATTCGGGAAGAAACACCTTGAAAGTGTTAGTTGCTCAGTCATGTCTGACTCCTCATGACCTCATGGACTGTAGCCTGCCAGGCTCCTCTGTCCATGGCGTTCTCCAGGCATGAATACTGGAGTGGCTAACGATCCCGTCTCCGGGGAAACTTCCCCACCCAGAGATCAAAACTGGGTCTCCCACATTTCAGGCTGATTCTTTACCATCTCAGCCACCAGGGAAGAGGATGCATAAGCACAGCACAGATGGTTTTAGGGCAGTAAGAATACTCTGTATGATATCATAATGGTGGATACGTGTTACTACACAGTTGTCCAAACCCATAGAATGTAAAAAACCAAAAAGTGAATGCGAAAGTCGCTCAGTGGTGTCCAGCTCTTTGCAACCCAGGCCAGAATATTGGAGGGTGTAGCCTTTCCCTTCTGCAGGGGATTTTCCCAACTTAGGGATCGAACCCAGGCCTTCCACCTTGCAAGTGTATTCTTTACCAGCTGAGCCACAAGGGAAACCAAATAATACTGAAATGAGTAGTCTATCCCTTCTCCAGCAGATCTTCCCAACCCAGGAATCAAACCAGGGTTTCCTACATTGCAGACAGATTCTTTACCAGCTGAGCTATCAGGGAAGCCCTGTATAAAACTGAGTGAACCAAAATGTAAACAAGTAATTATGATGTGTCAATGTAGGTTCATCAGTTGAAACAATGTACCACTAGTTGGGGATGTTGATAAAGGGGAAGGTTATACATGTGTGGGGACAGGGAATATGTGGGAAATCTCTGCACCTTCCTTTTAACTTTGCTAGGAACCAAAAACTGCCCCCCAAAAAGAAAAGGTCTTTAAAAAAAAAGGGAAGAAATTCTGACATAAGCTACAACATGGATGAATCTTGAAGACAGTTAGCTAAGCAAAAAAGTCACTCACAGAAAGAAAAACATTGTATAATTCCACTTACATGAAGTACCTATAATAATCTAATTCATAGAGATGAAAAGTAGAATGGTGGTTGCCAGGGGCTGAGGGAGAGTGTTAGGACTGAGGAGTTAGTAATGAATGAGCACAGAGTTTCTGTTGGGGAAGACAGAAACTTTTGGAGATGAATGATGTTAATGGTTGCACAATAATGTGAGTGTACATAAAGTGGTTAAGGGACTTCCCTGGTGGCCCAGTGGTTAAGAATCTGCCTTGTAGTGCAGGGGACACAGGTTCAATCCTTGGTCAGGGAACTAAGATCCCACATGCTGCATTGCAACTAAGCCTGGGTGCTGCAACTACTGAGCCCATACACCACAACTACAGTGCCAGCACACCACAACAAAAGATCCTATATGACACAACAAAGATCCGCCTGTTGCAACTAACAGCTGAGGAAGCCAAAAAAATAAACAAAAATAAATGTACTTTTTTTAAAAAAAAGTGGTTAAAATGGTAAGTATTATATTATGTATATTTTACCACATTATTATTTTAATTAACAAAAAGCAAAAGTCAGAGATACAAGATTCAGGAAGACAGAGAACAAAATGAATGAAATAGGATTTGGAAGATCTCTAGGAAGAATAGTGGCTTTAAAAATATGATAGAGACTTCCCTGACAGTCCAGTGTTTAAGACTCCATGCCTCCACTGCAGAGGTTAAGGGTTTGATTCATAATCGGGGAGCTAAAATCCCATGTGCAGTGCAACGTAGCTAAAAATAAGAATAGTAAAAATATCAGAAATGGAGTAAAGATTAGAAGAAGACCAGGACAGACCAGATATTGATGAGAATGCAAAAAAGGAATACAGGGCTTAATATGAGAAAAGCAAACAATATGGATGAAAATAAATACAATTTAAAATGATTAAATGGAAAATGATATATAGTGAAGACAAACAAGTGAGACCCAAGATACACTTATCTAATATCCCTATATCATGGATCAGAAAAAATATTTGAATTATTGAAGAAATGTTCATTTTGAAAGAGAATGTCAGGTCTCAGAAAAATATGACACACGGTGGTCAACACAAATGTATCCTGATACAGTTGCTAATCTGTGACCATAAAGAAATATTTGGGACAATCAGGTAAAAATAATGAGTCATCTATGAAAGGTAAAAACAAAAGAGAATGACATCAGACTTCTCCACAATAATATCCAATTCCAAAAAAAAAAAGACTGAAGAAATGCCTCTAAAGTTAGCAAGGAAAGAAACTGTGAGCCAAGAAGTATATATCATCCAAATTGTTATTCAAATATAAGGGCAACAAATAATTTTTAATATTCATTTATGCTGTGGAAATGGTGGGGAAATATCTACAATTCATTTTACAAAGTGTCATTTTTAATTTAGAAAAGATCTTTAAAAAAAAAAATCTATAGACACAAGAGCTACTTGCTAGCAATTTTAATAACTGAGATCACATGGAAAGTTTCTTGGAAAATATATTAAATTAAAAATAAATGTATCATATGAGATTCTACTAAAGAAGAAATTAAAGCTTAAATAGTTCTGCAAATATTAAATATATTGAAGCAGTTGTTTAAAATCTTCCCACAAAGATGAGATTAGACAATATGAGTAGTTCAGTTCAGTTCAGTTCAGTCACTCAGTCATGTTCGACTCTTTGCTACCCCATGAATCACAGCACACCAGGCCTCCCTGTCCATCACCAACTCCCGGAGTTCACCCAAACTCATGTGCTTTGAGTCGGTGATGCCATCTAGCCATCTCATATTCTGTCATCCCCTTCTCCTCCTGCCCCCAATCCCTCCCAGCATCAGAGTCTTTTCCAATAAGTCAGTTCTTCACATGAGGTGGCCTAAGTATTGGAGTTTCAGCCTCAACATCACTCCTTCCAATGAATACCTAGGACTGGTCTCCTTTAGGATGGATGGTTGAATCTCCTTGCAGTCCAAGGGACTCTGAAGAGTCTTCTCCAACACCACAGTTCAAAAGCATCAATTCTTCAGGGCTCAGTTTTCTTCACAGTCCAACTCTCACATCCATACATGACCATTGGAAAAACCATAGCCTTGACTAGATGGACTTTTGTTGGCAGAGTCCGAGGTCAGGGGCAGCGGCCTAGAGTGCCAGGCTGTGATGGTGCAGGAACGGCCAAGAGGAGCTACCCGCATCCGAGGTCAGGGGTGGCGGCCGGGAGGAGATACCCCGCATCCGAGGCCAGCGGCAGCGCCCGAGGCCAGGGGCGGCAGCAGGAAGAAGCAATCCCAAGCCCAAGGCCAGGCCGGCGACCGGGAGGAGCAACCCCATGCTCAAGGCCAGGGGCGGCCGGGAAGAGCAACCCCACGTCCAAGGAGTGGTGGCTGTGCGGGCGCAGGAGGGCCAAGAGGAGCCATCCCACGTTGAAGGTCAGGAAGGGCGGCAGGAGGAGATACCCCTCATCCAAGGTAAGGAGCAGCGGCTGTGCTTTGCTGGAGCAGCCGAGAAGAGATACCCCATGCCCAAGGTAAAAGAAACCCAAGTAAGATGGTGGGTGTTGCAAGAGGGCATCAGAGGGCAGACACACTGAAACCATACTCACAGAAATCTAGTCAATCTAATCACACTAGGGCCACAAGGCCACTAGCCTTGTCGAACTCAATGAAAATAAGCCATGACCGTGGGGCAACCCAAGACGGGCAGGTCATGGTGGAGAGGTCTGACAGAATGTGGTCCACTGGAGAAGGGAATGGCAAGCCACTTCAGTATTCTTGCCTTGAGAACCCCATGAAGAGTATGAAAAGGCAAAATGATAGGATACTGAAAGAGGAACTCCCCAGGTCAGTAGGTGCCCAACATGCTACTGGAGGTCAGTGGAGAAATAACTCCAGAAAGAATGAAGGGATGGAGCCAAAGCAAAAACAATACCCAGCTATGGATGTAACTGGTGATAGAAGCAAGGTCCGATGCTGTAAAGAGCAATACTGCATAGGAACCTGGAATGTCAGGTCCATGAATCAAGGCAAATTGGAAGTGGTCAAACAGGAGATGGCAAGAGTGAACATTGACATTCTAGGAATCAGTGAACTAAAATGGACTGGAATGGGTGAATTTAACTCAGATGACCATTATATCTACTACTGTGGGCAGGAATCCCTCAGAAGAAATGGAATAGCCATCATGGTCAACAAAAGAGTCTGAAATGCAGTACTTGGATGCAATCTAAAAAACGACAGAATGATCTCTGTTCATTTCCAAGGCAAACCATTCAATATCACGGTAATCCAACTCTATGCCCCAACCAGTAACGCTGAAGAAGCTGAAGTTGAACGGTTCTATGAAGACCTACAAGACCTTTTAGAACTAACACTCAAAAAAGATGTCCTTTTCATTATAGGGGACTGGAATGCAAAAGTAGGAAGTCAAGAAACACCTGGAGTAACAGGCAAATTTGGCCTTGGAAT
>NW_024070210.1:49084965-49086930 GCF_014754425.2 Oryx dammah
GGAATGCAGAATGAAGCAGGGCAAAGACTAATAGAGTTTTGCCAAGAGAATGCACTGGTCATAGCAAACACCCTCTTCCAACAACATAAGAGAAGACTCTACACATGGACATCACCAGATGGTCAACACCGAAATCAGATTGATTATATTCTTTGCAGCCAAAGATGGAGAAGCTCTATACAGTCAACAAAAACAAGACCAGGAGCTGACTGTGGCTCAGATCATGAACTCCTTATTACCAAATTCAGACTGAAATTGGAGAAAGCAGGGAAAACCACTAGACCATTCAGGTATGACCTAAATCAAATCCCTTATGATTATACAGTGGAAGTGAGAAATAGATTTAAGGGCCTAGATCTGATAGATAGAGTGCCTGATGAACTATGGAATGAGGTTCGTGACATTGTGCAGGAGACAGGGATCAAGACCATCCCCATGGAAAAGAAATGCAAAAAAGCAAAATGGCTGTCTGGGGAGCCCTTACAAATAGCTGTGACAAGAAGAGAAGTGAAAAGCCAAGGAGAAAAGGAAAGATATAAGCATCTGAATACAGAGTTCCAAAGAATAGCAAGAAGAGATAAGAAAGCCTTCTTCAGCAATCAATGCCAATAAATAGAGGAAAACAACAGAATGGGAAAGACTAGAGATGTCTTCAAGAAAATCAGAGATACCAAGGGAACATTTCATGCAAAGATGGGCTCAATAAAGGACAGAAATGGTCTGGACCTAACAGAAGCAGAAGATATTAAGAAGAGGTGGCAAGAATACACAGAAGAACTATACACAAAGGATCTTCACAACCCGGATAATCACGATGATGTGAATACTCATCTAGAGCCAGACATCTTGGAATCTGAAGTCAAGTGGGCCTTAGAAAGCATCACTATGAACAAAGCTAGTGGAGGTGATGGAATTCCAGTTGAGCTCTTTCAAATCCTGAAAGATGATGCTGTGAAAGTGCTGTACTCAATATGCCAGCAAATTTGGAAAACTCAGCAGTGGCCACAGGACTGGAAAAGGTCAGTTTTCATTCCAATCCCAAAGAAAGGCAATGCCAAAGAATGCTCAAACTACCACACAATTGCACTCATCTCACACGCTAGTAAAGTAATGGTCAAAATTCTCCAAGCCAGGCTTCAGCAATACGTGAACCGTGAACTTCCTGATGTTCAAGCTGGTTTTAGAAAAGGCAGAGGAACCAGAGATCAAATTGGCAACATCCACTGGATCATGGATAAAGCAAGAGAGTTCCAGAAAAACATCTGTTTCTGCTTCATTGACTATGCCAAAGCCTTTGACTGTGTGGATCACAATAAACTGGAAAATTCTGAAAGAGATGGGAATACCAGAGCACCTGACCTGCCTCTTGAGAAATCTGTATGCAGGCCAGGAAGCAACAGTTAGAACTGGACATGGACCAACAGACTGGTTCCAAATAGGAAAAGGAGTACGTCAAGGCTGTATATTGTCACCCTGCTTATTTCACTTCTATGCAGAGTACATCATGAGAAACGCTGGGTTGGAAGAAACACAAGCTGGAATCAAGATTACCGGGAGAAATATCAATAAGCTCAGATATGGAGATGACACCACCCTTATGGCAGAAAGTGAAGAGGAACTAAAAAGCCTCTTGGTGAAAGTGAAAGAGGAGAGTGAAAAAGTTGGCCTAAAGCTTAACATTCAGAAAATGAAGATCATGGCATCTGGTCCCATCACTCCATGGGAAATAGATGGGGAAACAGTGGAAACAGTGTCAGACTTATTTTCTGGGGCTCCAAAATCACTGCAGATGGTGATTGCAGCCATGAAATTAAAAGACCCTTACTCCTTGGAAGAAAAGTGATGAGCAACCTAGATAGCATATTCAAAAACAGAGACATTACTTTGCCGACTAAGGTCCATCTAGTCAAGGCTATTGTTTTTCCAGTAGTCATGTATGGATGTGAGAGTTGGACTGTGAAGAAA
>NW_024070210.1:49087030-49372116 GCF_014754425.2 Oryx dammah
ACACCACCCTTATGGCAGAAAGTGAAGAGGAACTAAAAAGCCTCTTGGTGAAAGTGAAAGAGGAGAGTGAAAAAGTTGGCCTAAAGCTTAACATTCAGAAAATGAAGATCATGGCATCCGGTCCCATCACTCCATGGGAAATAGATGGGGAAACCGTGGAAACAGTGTCAGACTATTTTTCTGGGGCTCCAAAATCACTGCAGATGGTGATTGCAGCCATGAAATTAAAAGACGCTTACTCCTTGGAAGAAAAGTGATGAGCAACCTAGATAGCATATTCAAAAGCAGAGACATTACTTTGCCGACTAAGGTCCGTCTAGTCAAGGCTATTGTTTTTCCAGTAGTCATGTATGGATGTGAGAGTTGGACTGTGAAGAAAGCTGAGTGCTGAAGAATTGATGCTTTTGAAGTGTGGTGTTGGAGAAGACTGTTGAGAGTCCCTCGGACTGCAAGGAGATCCAACCAGTCCATTCTGAAGGAGATCAGCCCTGGGATTTCTTTGGAAGGAATGATGCTAAAGCTGAAACTCCAGTACTTTGGCCACCCCATGCGAAGAGTTGACTCATTGGAAAAGACTCTGATGCTGGGAGGGATTGGGGGCAGGAGGAGAAGGGATGACAGAGGATGAGATGGCTGCGTGGCATCACGGACTCGATTGATGTGAGTCTGAGTGAATTCCGGGAGATGGTGATGTACAGGGAGGCCTGGCATGCTGCCTTTCATGGGGTCTCAAAGAGTCGGACTTGACTGAGTGACTGAACTGAACTGAACTGAACTGATATTTCTGCTTTTTAATGTGCTAGTTTTTATATGAGTAGTTAGAAAGACATTTTTCTGGCAATGAGAAAATGGTTAGGGCTAACACATGTCAGTTGTTACTAGAGAACATGTAACATAGAAAAACAACTATGAAAATAATTGTGAAAACATTTAAATAAATCACAAGGTACATATATATTAACAAAAATTATCACTGTTCTGAAGGACTCGACTGGCAATTTACCCAGCCTGGACTGTTCACATGCTGAAATGTTAGGGCTATCCTTTCGAGCACAGGGTCCCCGTTGTACCAATCAGAAACCACCCCTCACTTCTGCCAGGATGGAGAATACCTCAGTAGGTGGCATTTATGGAAATGAGTGAATTACAATGTAGAAAGAAAGGAAATGGAGTGGAAACGAGATATTTATAAATTTTCGGGTGTATGAAAGTTGTATTAGCAAAGATTTCTAGATTTTTGGGGCAATATGAGAAAGGGAGAGGTATCCCATTTTCCTGTTTCTAGTATATATTACATACATTTTCAAAGCTCATCCCCATCTTTATTTTCAATTGTGCTCACTCACTCATTAAGCAGTTTAGTGGCTGAACTAGCTGCACAGACGGAGCTCAAGCTTCTTCTTACATGTAAATATCTCTTCCTGCAACGTTGCAAAAAGTAACCTCACTGAACCACTTCAACAACTTTCAAAACAAACTTCAACCACTTACCTGGATATAAGCTATGGGCTGATATGTCCAAATCAAATGTTGACCAATTAAATATATTCTCTCATTATGGCAGGAACTTCAGATTCATTTTGTCCTAAAGAGAAACGAATAAAAAGAAAAAGTTAAAAAAAAAAAAAAAAACCCTTCAGATAGACCAATAGATAAATGGGGATAAATGGGCAAATAATTTGAACAGTTTACATAAAAGGAAATATACATGGCTCTAAGACCCACTCCAGTACTCTTGCCTGGAAAATTCCATGGACGAGGAGCCTGATAGGCTACAGTCCATGGGGTCACAAAAAGTCAGATATGACTGAGTGACTTCACTTTCAAGACATATGAAAAAATGTTTACTCTCATAATGAGAAAGGCAAAGTAAAATTAAACTGAAATATCACGGTTAACCCCACAGATTGGAAAAGATCACAAAGCTTGATAACACTGCATTAATAAGTGTGTTAAAGAGCCATTTTAATATATTGCTGATAGGAAAACAAATTATTATAACCTCTACATAAGGTAATTTAGCAACATTTATCAAAATTACAAAAACACATACTCAGGATCAGCAATTCTACCTGTAGGAATTTACTTTATACATTACTTACATATGTTTAAAATAACATATTACTCATTAAATCAATGTGGAGTTGATTAAATAAATTATGATACATCCATTCATTGGAATACTATGGTGCTGAAAAAAGATGTGTAAAATTATTACTGACACAGAGTTAATTCCAAGATATAATTTAGTGAAAAAAATTAGCTTCAGAGTATATGGGAAATTATTATTTATATAAAAACTGTATATACATTTGTTTATATATACATTGAAGGATGTATAAGATATTGGTAATATTAGTTACCTCTGTGGAGGAGAACTATGTGACTGGATAAGAGTTAAATAGAACTTATTATTGTCTACTCTTGTACTTTTTGAATTTTAAAAAACGAAATCACTAATTGGAAAGAGAGAATTCTGAAAATGTGTGATTCTGTGGTTTACATCTATTATCTTTTCTGAGGAATTTGTGAATCCTTGTATCCAAGAGTGGCTACAAGAAGTGTCCTGCCTGGGTCATTTCTTTTACCAATCCACTTTTGGGTTATTTACCACCTTCTTCTAAGTCTCTCCCTATCCAAATTCCCATGACAGCCATAGTCAGAAGAGAGTTTCTGTGCAGGAAATCTTTTAAGATTTCAGATAATTCTTTTGTTTAGTCACATACAAACACTCAAAAATTCGTACTTTCAACAGAAGTCTTCATAAAGTTCTAACTGTATCTGCTTCTTAATTGCATTGAACTTAAGGAAGTTTCTATTTGTTTCAGAGTCTTCCAAATTAGAAATACTTGCCTTCTTTGGGATAAGTCATATTTTAATTTCTTTATAAGATAGAAATTCTGGATTCTAAACAAAAACAAATGCAAAAAAAAACACAGAAACTGGTCAAAAGTGATTCATATGCCCTTTTATTTTCTATCAAATCCAGTGTCCAAACAATAATTATATTTAGCCATACCCTCATCTGCTTTTTGCTGAAAGGTGGAAAACTTCAAAGGTCTGAGTACTCCAGGCTCTGAGTTTAGGTGGCCTGCTCATGACTGGAAGGAGACTGTGGAGGGGAAAACAGAAACCTCCAGGTAATCCCTGTAGGATATTTCTAGGTTACTGCTCTAGCAAAGTGGAGGTATATCCTGACCCCTTACATTTTTAAAAATATAATCTTTCATGAGGTTGACATTGTAGGCTTCTAATGAAATTTACTTAAAATCTCCTGATGCCTGTTAAGCCTCCACCAATGGCAAAGTCTCATTAGACCTGCCCATGCTAAAGCCTATTTGATATTAAAACAAAAAGAAAAGGTTTGCCTAAGTAGATTAGGCAGACAAAATCAAGCAGGCCAGACTTCTAAACAAGGGGAATTTAAGCATGGAATCTGCATATATTATTCATTCTCTCTCCATGCAAACAACCAGATACAGCTCAGTGAACTTTAGCTGCATGCTTAAAAACAATGGTTTTTTAATATCCCTCTTTCCATGGCTGCCACCAGAAAAATTTCTGGCCCCATTGGGGATTTTCACAGTAACTCTCTCTCAACATTCTCCTTTCTCTAAAATGCCACTTAGAACTTTGTAAGAAAAATGGTTTCTTCGCCTCTGTAGAAGTTTCCACTCGGTAAAATCCATATCTGCTTCTCTGCTTGGCATTTTGCCTCCCTCTCATCTTAGCTTCTGGTTAAAAGAGTAACTTCTTGGCCAAGCTTAATTTATAAAAGGATTAAGCGTTGTAAAGAAGTCATGGAATCACTTGTAGTTGCCAAGGAGGAGGGGAGTGGGGTACAGACAGACTAGGAGTGTGGGATTAGCAGCTGTAAACTATTATATATAGAGTGGATAAATAACAAGGTCCTACTATATAGCACAGAGAACTATATTCAATATCCTGTGATACACAATAGAAAAGAATATTAAGAAAAAAAAAGAATGTCTATATGTGTATATCTGAGTCAGTTTGCTGTACAAAGATTGGCACAACATTGTAAATCAACTATAATTCAACAACTAAAAAAACAGAAGTCATGGAATCTATATTGGACCCTGTATAACACTATTAAGCATCCTCCATTCCACTTGGCTATAGCTATCTTGAGTTTTGTAATTAAAACATTCTAAGTATCCTCATGTTCCACAATGTGGTTATCTGCTCTTTGAGTCATATCATTTTTCACCCTGATTTAGTGTCTTTTTCTCTCCATGATAAACTGTATCATTATAAACAAAATTTGGTCTCAATTCAGAAATTAAAATACCCTTATTCAGAAATATTCACAATTCTTAACTTCACTTAAAGCCCATATCTGCTTTTTTTAAGGTAGAAAAAAAAGTATTCCCCTATTTAGCCTTTTCAGATAATTGTGGATATTCTTTGATGCTATGCCAAAACTTGACAATTAATAGTTTCTTAAATTTAGTTACAGCATGGAATCTGAAACCATGCAAGTGAATATTTATACTGTCACATTAGAGTCCATTCATTTATCTTAAGCTCTGAATGAATTTTTAACCCAATGCATGTTTTTATTTTTATTTTATTTGTTTATTTTTGGCCACATCCCTTGGCTTGCAGGATCTTAGTTCCCTTACCAGGGATTGAGCCAGGGCCTCAGCAGTGAAAACACTGAGATCTAACCACTGGACTACCAGGGAATTCCTCCCATGCATGCTTTTAAACATCATGCACTGATCTTTTGGAGAATATTAGTTCACTGAGTTATATAGATTTTTCCAATTGCTGACATAGTTAGTATACAATATCAAAAATCACATCAATTACCATCATCATAAATCTCATCAGAAAATCTTTAAATATGGGAAAGCTGTCAAGTTTATGGTGGTAAATACAAATCTTCTAAACTTTCATTTTTGGGTCAAAAGCTCAAATTTTATTGTTGGGAACAAATATTTTCAGCCTGACAATAAGACAGGCTCACTTCATTCATTTGAGAAAATGTCCACCAAAAATGCAAGTTATGACTAATCATAGTTGTCTTTTATCAGTTTTTACTTTCAAGCAAACATGATATTTCAAGGGAAAAACCTGCTAATTCAGCTCACAACTCAAATAACTGCCTAAATGCTTTCCCTCAAAACAAATGGCTTCTAGAAATGGACAGCTTTCCCCATGAAATCTTTATTCCTTTTGCTTTTTTTCCATTAATGCACAGAAAGACAATGCTCCTTATCTCTGCTGCTAAGTCACTTCAGTCGTGTCTGACTCTGTGCAACCCCATAGATGGCAGCCCACCAGGCTCCCCCATCCCAGGAATTCTCCAGGCAAGAACATTAGAGTGGGTTGCCATTTCCTTCTCCAATGCATGAAAGTGAAAAGTGAAAGTGGAGTCGCTCAGTCATGTCCGACTCTTTGCGACCCCATGGACTGCAGCCCACCAGGCTCCTCTGTCCATAAGAT
Source organism: Oryx dammah (assembly GCF_014754425.2). Lineage (NCBI taxonomy): Eukaryota > Metazoa > Chordata > Mammalia > Artiodactyla > Bovidae > Oryx > Oryx dammah. The sequence goes on from NW_024070210.1 coordinate 49,092,503, forward strand.
TTTCCAGGCAAGAGTACTGTAGTGGGGTGCCATTGCCTTATCTCTAGCCACTGAATCTACCACTAAGGTCATAGATACGTAATAAAAGTCCTGAGATTTTTGTGCTAAGGTGACTTTTAAATAATAGAATTGATTCAAATTGTTAATTGGCTAAACAAAGAGGAGTCTGTCCCATCACAAATTTTGCCTACTGTACCTGGATCAACACCTCTGGAATTGTAGCAAATAAATTGTACCAAATAAGAGATACAGTCTGTTTTTGGCTAAAAACAGACTGATGCCCCTTCAGGTACATTCTTTGATTTATTTGATACCAACCAGTTTGGCTCAGGAGAAGGCAATGGCACCCCACTCCAGTACTCTTGCCTGGAAAATCCCATGGACGGAGGAGCCTGGTGGGCTGCAGTTCATGGGGTAGCTAAGAGTCGGACACGACTGAGTGACTTCACTTTCACTTTTCACTTTCATGCATTGGAGAAGGAAATGGCAACCCACTCCAGTGTTCTTGCCTGGAGAATCCCGGAGATAGGGGAGCCTGGTGGGCTGCCGTCTATGGGGTTGCACAGAGTTGGACACGACTGAAGTGACTTAGCAGCAGCAGCAGCAGCAGTTTGGCTCAAGGCTTCCCAGGTGGCTCAATGATAAAGAATCCTCCTGCTAATGCAGGAGACACAAGAGACTTGGGTTTGACCCCTGGGTCAGGAAGATCCCCTAGAGTAGGAAATGGCAACCCACTCCAGTATTCCTGCCTGGAAAATTCTATAGACAGAGGAGCCTGGCAGGCTATAGTCCATGGGGTCACAAAGAGTCTGATACAACTGAGCATGCACACACCTAGCACCTACCTAAGGTGGTTCGTGGGGGCCCTACCTAAGGATATACTTCAGTCTCTTGGTATTATTTTCCTAATAGTTATCATTGTAGTCTCCCTAGTGCACTGCATCCTCTCAAAGGTCTTAAATGCATGTTCTCAGCCATCAGCAGTACATCAGAAGGTCTTACTGCATTTGGAGAAATAGAAACAAGAGGAACAATGAGATGAATAGCTAAAGTAATTCTTCCACATAGCTGACATCATAATAAGAGTTTTATACTGAGAGAAGAGGTACTTAACTCTGATGGTGACTGAGAGTGGTATTAATACTAAATTTATGGCATTTAAATACATCTATTTCTTATGTATGAGAGGATGATCAAAAGGGAGAAATTGTTTAATTAGTTAAACATGGAGGCCACTGGATTGAATGGCCTCTATTGCCAAGACAGCCTATGTAAGCAAAGCAAAATTTAAACCTGTAAATGTCTCAAGGCTACAAAATCAAAACACTAAGGACAGCCAACCAGGCATTAAGCTAAGTCAATCAATAATTACTTTGCTTTGCTTTTGCTTTTTTTTTTTTTCTATAAAAAGTTCTTTCCTGAGCTCCTCACAGTGCAGCACTCTTAACTACTTCCAGTTCTGTGCTACCTGATTTCATTTGATTTTCTCTCAAATAAACATTTAAAATTTAAAAAGGAGGGGGAAGTCTGGAGGGGAGGAAGAGCCCCATACTTAAGAAATGAGCTGAAGGGAATGAGGTAATTATGCATATCCATATTCAGAAATAATTGCAATTCTTAACTTCATTTAATGTCCATGAATGCATGAATGCTTAAGTCACTTCAGCCATGTCTGGCTCCTTATGACCCCAGGTTCCTCTGTCCATGGGATTCTCCAGGCAAGAATACTGGAGTGGGTTCTCACGCCCTCCTCTAGGGGATCTTCCCGACCCAGGGATCGAACCTGCATTTTCTGCGTCTCCTGCATCGCAGGAGGATTTTTATACCCACTGAGCCGCCTGAGAATCCCTTTAAAGCCATACCTGCTTTTAATAAAGGACCAGTATACATTGGAGAAGGAAATGGCAACCCACTCCAGTATTCTAGCCTGGAGAATCCCAGGGACAGGGGAGCCTGGTGGGCTGCCATCTATGGGGTCGCACAGAGTCAGACACAACTGAAGTGACTTAGCAGCAGCAGCATACACATGTTGAATTAATTTCCTGTTGCTGTTGTAACAAAGTATCACAACTTAGTGGTTTAAAATAACAAATTTCTTATCTTACAGTTGAGTAGTTCAGAAATCTGACACAGCATGGGCGAAAATAAAGGTGTTGGTGGGTGTATGTTCCTTTTTGGAAGTCCTAGGGAAGAATCTACTTTCTGGTATTTTCCATCTTCCAGAGGGTACCTTAATTCCTTAACCCATAACCCCTTTCCCTCATCCTCAAAACCAGTAATACCAACTTCCCTGACCATTCTTCCCTCATCATAGTCTCTCTCTGACCTCAGTTGAGAAATGTTGTCTGATTTTAAGGGCCTTAATAATCCAGGATAGTCCCCCATATCAAGATCTGTGGCCTAATCACATTTGCAAAGTCCCCACTCCACTTGTTCAAGCCAGCATGGTCTCTTACCTGAATCTCACCTGGATTATTATAATAGCCTTCTAACTGGTCTCCAGCATTCCGCTCTTTCCCACTATATGTAATTATTCTCACCACAAGATAAAAAGTTGTATTTTGCACATTTTAAGTTTGATATTCCTGTTAGACAATCAAGAGGATCTCAAATAGCTTTCCAGTATACATATGAATCTTCAATTCTGGAGTTCAAGGAGTGTTTTTGATTGGAGATATGGATTTAGGAGACATCATTATATAGACAGTATTGAAAATCACAGGGCTGGAAGAGATAACTGAAGGAGCAGAGCTAGAGAAGAGGCTGAGAACTGGGTCCTAGGGCATTTTTAAAAGAAAAAAAATATCAGCAAAGACTATTAGTCTATCAGTGAAAGAGGAAAACTAGGAGTGTGTGGCTTTCTAGAAGTATTTTAGGAAGAATCAAGTAATCAGCTGTGGCAAATGCTGCTGAGGAGTTGAACAATATGAAGACTGAATATGAGGGCTGCCAGTGGGTTTGGCAAGATGGAATCAGTGATTTCAATAACAGCAGTTTCAAAGGAGGAGCAGGGAAAAAAGCCTGATTGTAATGTGAGGCAGCTTTGAACGTGTGTGACTCAGATTTGTGACTGCAGGGAGCACAGCTGACTGACAGCACCTTGTGCAGCCCCTGTAAATCCATCACTGGATTTGTGCTCAGACCTAGCTTTCTGCCTGCACCCCCTAGCCAGTGATTGAACCCAGAGCGGTGTTAGTGCAGATCCATTCCTGTAAGAGACAGCATTTCTCTAATAGATAACTTTAGTTTAGGAATTTGCCATTAGCCTCACCAAAACTTTCTTAGAATTGAACTGCAGTCTGAGGTTCTTCTTAATTCTCCTTCCTTCCTGTTCTCCTTTCTGATTCTGATATAGGCTTCACATTAAAAAAAAAAAAAATTGTCTAATGGCTCTTCCCAACTACTTCTGCTCTCTCCCTTCATCTTTCACAGATGATTCCCACAATAAATCTCTTACCCATCTGATTCCATTGGGGTTTCCAATTTTCACAGTACTGAAACTAACAGTAGGTAAAATAAAGAGTTCAGTTCAGTCTCTCAGTCATGTCTGACTCTTTGTGACCCCATGAATCGCAGTACACCAGGCCTCCCTGTCCATCACCAACTCCCGGAGTTCACTCAGACTCACATCCATCGAGTCGGTGACGCCATCCAGCCATCTCATCCTCTGTTGTCCCCTTCTCCTCCTGCCCCCAATCCCTCTCAGCATCAGAGTCTTTTCCAATGAGTCAACTCTTCACACAAGGTGGCCAAAGTACTGGAGTTTCAGCTTTAGCATCAGTCCTTCCAATCCAGGACTGATCTCCTTTAGAATGGACTGGTTGGATCTCCTTGTAGTCCAAGGGATTCTCAAGAGTCTTCTCCAACACTACACTTCAAAAGCATCAATTCTTCTGCACTCAGCTTTCTTCACAATCCAACTCTCACATTTATACATGACCACTGGAAAAACCATAGCCTTGACTAGATGGACCTTTGTTAGCAAAGTAATGTCTCTGCTTTTTAATATGTTATCTAGGTTGGTCATAACTTTCCTTCCAAGGAGTAAGAGTCTTTTACTTTCATGGCTGCAATCACCATCTGCAGTGATTTTGGAGCCCCCCCAAAATAAAGTCTGACACTGTTTCCACTGTTTCCCCATCTATTTCCCATGAAGTGATGGGACCAGATGCCATGATCTTCGTTTTCTGAATGTTGAGCTTTAAGCCAACTTTTTCACTCTCCTCTTTCACTTTCATCAAGAGGCTCTTTAGCTCCTCTCCAACTTCTGCCATAAGGGTGGTATCATCTGCATATCTGAGGTTATTGATATTTCTCCTGGCAATCTTGATTCCAGCTTGTGCTTCCTCCAGCCCAGCATTTCTCATGATGTACTCTGCATATAAGTTAAATAAGCAGGGTGACAATGTACAGCCTTGATGTACTCCTTTTCCTATTTGGAACCAGTCTGTTGTTTCATGTCCAGTTCTAACTGTTGCTTCCTGACCTGCATATAGGTTTTTCAAGAAGCAGGTCAGGTGGTCTGGTATTCCCATCTCTTTCAGAATTTTCCACAGTTTATTGTGATCCACACAGTCAAAGGCTTTGGCATAGAGAAGGACAAACTAATGATGTAGGAGACAGTAGGAGATGATTCTAGATGATGTAGGAGATAATTCTAGAAACCAAGTGCTTCAGTAGACAAATGGGTATGGGATCCAACACATGAAGAGAAAGGTCACCAGCTCCAGCATCTTTTTCTTTTTACCTTCCTGTTGGGCTACACCCCGCAGGCCTACAAGCCTTGCAGCTGTCCAGCATCAAAACCAAAGAAAGAGCCTGGAGACACCGACAAAGATATCAGTGTTTTTTTGGATAGGGATATCTTACACATCCAAGAAAAAAGGGTCCTGGAGCAACACTCCCCCTGTGTACAGCAGACAACAGCCAGGACATGGCAGCAGTCTTCACTAGCTGGGGGAGAAGGAGGTGACAGTTCATAGGGCAATTGACATTAGGTTGGCTTATCAGTTACCAGGGAAACCAGCATTTGGGCAGGGGTAAGCCCATAGGCAGTTACTGATCAAGCCCTATGATTAAGAGGGTTCGATAACTGTGAGAAGCAGGAACTGGTCAGCAGAGATGTATAGAGAGCAAGAGAACAGCCATTTTAAATGGCCCAACCAGACATTCCCCTATGTTCATCTGGCCCTTCAAAGCCAGAAATACACCTTCTAGGGTAAAAATAGTCTGTCATGTTCTTTGACACACATTATCTCAATTGATCCTCACAACTAGAGATCAATTAGCAAGCATTAGCATCATACGCGTAAAAGGTAAGAAAACTAAAATTCAAAGAGCTTAAGTGGATTTCCGGGGTTTCTATGACTAGGAAAAAATAGGCCTGAGAGTTAAAACTTTGTCTTCTGATTCCAAGTCTAGTATTCATTTTATTACTACACCCTGTTGCCTCTGAAAAAAAAACCCAAGAGGTTGGATGGAGCCTATAAACAACAGGGTGGGTAGGGGATAATTACACCAAGGTTGAAAGTCAGTGTAGGGGAAAATTGGAACTCATATGCAGAAGTCCAGAGCTATTCAATAAAACATCCATTAGCAAAGATGAACTGGAATGGGAGTCCATCTGACTGACAGATCATTCTGAAGATACCAGTCAGACAATACAAAATCCAACTGTATAGCAACAAGACAAACGCTGCGATACTTTGGACCCGAACAAGAAGGCTCAGAGCTGAGAGCAGGAAGGAGTAGTTGGGAGAATTCCTGACCCCCCTAGACCAGTGCTTCATGCATTTTTATAGGGTGCCATTCTTAAGCTGTAGATTGGAAGGGAATCATTAAGGATTCTGAGTTAGCAGGGATGTAGGCATGTTAGAATTCAAAGATAACTGGATTCAAAGGTTCCTGTCATAGCAGACGATATTGATGTACTCAAGAGCACTAAGGAGAAGCTGGAGGATTGAGGGGAGGTTGTGATAGAGGCAGATGACTAATTCCTCCTGATACACTGTTTATGTTCGGGATAGGGAAGATTCCTCTCTGGATCTAAGGGGACATATTTGATTAGTTTAATGAAGAGGTAAAACTGATATCATTTCCTTAAATCCTTTAGTCATGGGAAGGATAGAAAGGAGGAGGCTTATGTAGGATGTCCTGGGTATCAGGAAGAGGTCTTTTATTTTTTCCTGAATTTCTTGATCACAATGGTAAACAGTACATCTTTCCTGACTTGTTGAAACTTTAGAATGTGTAATTTCCATGCTCTTGTCCAAAACATCCTCTTTTTTGCAAAAATGATGTCTGACTTTTGATTTTTCCATTATAGAAACAGAAATAACAATAGTTCCTACTTTACATTATAAAGCCTTCCTGTACAAAAAAGCCAGTCCGTCTACCAGCCCATTTCTCCATATCTTTCTCTCCCTCTCCTCCTCTCACTCCCTTCCTCTGCCTCTACTCTCTCTGTCTTATGAGCATGCTGTAGAATATAAGTTTTGGCTTTATAATTTTTTTCATAAACTCTATCTCCTCAGGAAGGAAAGATCAGTCATCAAAGATGTATAGAGGAGAGAGAGAATAAAGAAATTTCAAGATCCATCATAAAAGATCAAAACCACAATGAAAGTTATAAATAGGAAACAACTGAGGGGAAATTGAACCATGCAACCTAGAAGGGCACAGCTTTGGCTGGAGTCCCATTGGTGCTCCATCTTTCAGAACCCTGGGATGCATGAAGGATGACCAAGAGAGTAGAAATAAATGGAATATATAGAATAAATATTTTCTTTCTCCCAGATCTGGTCTCTGCTCCTCAAATATAACTAAAGTCTTCCTACTCTTAAATAAGGGGCTTCACAAGTGACTCAGTGGTAAAGAATCTGCCTGCAATGCAGGAGACATAGGAGATGTGGTTTCAAACCCCGGGTTTGGGAAGATCCTCTGGAGGAGAGCATGGCTACCCACTCCTGTATTCCTGCCTGGAGAATCCCATGGACAGAGGGCCTGGCGGGCTACCATCCATGGAGTTGCAAAAAGTCAGACACAACTGAAGCAACTGAGCAATCAAATAGAAATAAATCTTTTCATCATATAGGCAATCCCTACCTTTCACACTCTATATTTTGCTACTGCATTCATCTTAGTTTTTTTGCACTTTAGATTTTTATGCAGTTTACATCCACTGTCTTAATTTGTTCAATACTGAATTAGTCATCTTCTGTTCAACCCTCTTGTGCTTTGGACTAATGCCTTCCTAGATTATGACTTACACAAGGGCAGAGTATTATTTCGCTCTGTGATCTGTCACAGGGGAGGATCCTCTCAAAATGTTGAATAGATAGATGGATGGATGAATGGATGGGTTACTTTCCCCTTATTCTCCATTCTCTACTTACAGATGCTTTATCTCAAATGATTCCTCTTTCATGAAAATGTTCTTGAGTTTATCCTTCAGATATTCACCCTCATTTATCTGAATCCTTGCAGACTTTGTCTCATTTATCTTTACATCTCGGTTGTATCTAACACAGAGCTTGAAAAGTGAAAAGTGAGTATTGGTCGCTTAGTCATCACCCTTAGTGATGCCATGGACTGTAGCCCTGTAGCCCACCAAGCTCCATTGTCCATGGGATTCTCCAGGCAAGAATGCTGAAGTGGGTAGCCATTCCCTTCTCCAGGGATCTTCCCACCCAGGGATCAAACCTGGGTCTCCTGCACTGCAGGCAGGTTCTGTACCATCTGAGCCACCAGGAAAGCCCACACACAGAGCTTAGATGAGCAGTAAATACTTTTGAATGCAATTTAATCTAATTTGATTCTCATAATACCCTTGCAAGATAGGTAGAACTGGTATTATTGAGCTCATTTTATTGATTAAGACACTGATGTTTAGAGGTTAATAATGATCACTTAACTGGCCCAAGAGCTGGCCATGAGGAGAGCACAGGGTGGGAAAAGTGAACCAACACCACTTTCTGGCTCAGTATGCATTAAACAGATCTGCTTTTAAACAGTCTTTAAAATGAACACACTGGGTCATAAAAACGAAAAACTTGTGCATGTAGGAAGAGGATAAGGTCTTTAATGATATTTTCCTGCTTTGATCTTTCCTTTAATAGGGCATATGTCATATTTTACTTTTAACCAGCATACATCCATCACCATACACCATCTTACCCAGATTTCTTATGTGTCTCGAATCTGTTCCTATGCTTTAATGTCACCATTTCCACCTAGTCAAGGCCCTCACTGCCTTAGGAGTCCACAGTTGCTATAGTCCTTTAGTTGTCCCTTTCACTATATTAGGTAGTTAGAATAGGGAAAAGGAATCCAGAATGGTGGTGGCTAATAGATAAGGAAGAGAAAAGCCCGCGAAAATAGAACAAAGGAAGGTCCAAGGACCAGAGTGAGGACCTCAGGTAAAACAAACAACACTCCTGGCTGGCCCAATTTACATAGGACAGGCCCAGGGAGAGATAAACATATAAACAGAGGAGCCAAAGCCAGCTCGCTCTTTCTCCCTCTCCCCGGCGCGCTGAGGTGCTCTTCTCTTTGCGTCTTTGGATCGACATGCCCTCATGCCTCAAAGATGGATTTTCCTGCTATCTTCTAAATAAAATAGAGCTGTAACATTGATTTGTCTAAGAGCTATAACATGGTCCTTTCGAGACCTGAGAGCTATAACACGGTCTATCCAAGACCCGAGAGCTGTGACACACTGAGGGGGCTTTAAAATGTCCATCACTCCAAATCTTTGTTGTGATGAGACGAAAACAGAGGAGCATACACTCGCGTGATAACCATATGGATCTCTCCACCTTGCAGTGAAACTCCACAACAATGCTAATGAACCTGTCTAAAATATCATTTACATACCAACACTACCCCACAATATTTTTTAATAGCTGTCTTCTGATTTCAGAATAAGATCAAATTCTTCAGCCTGAAATTCTATCTTCTCACAGACTCACCACCAATCTTATTTTCAACCTTTCCTTGTACTACTCCACAAAAGAGCCTTCTGTTCCCCTGAGCTTAAACACATGACACACGTGTTTCTTCCCCTCTTAGTCATTTCTCCTATTTAAAATGTCTTCTCCTTCCTTCATCTTTTATCTAATCTACCCTATCTTCAAAGCACAGCTCAAAGGCGACCTTCACTCTGAAGTTTTACTATATACATCATCCTTTGGTAATTGTTCTTCCCTTGAATTCCTTTAGCACTTTCCATATGCTACTTGACTATCTTTGAAGGTACATGGACTCACTGACCCCAAATAAACCTTTAACCCATTACAAACTGAAACTCTATAGTCATTAAACAATAATGCCCCACTCCCTCCAGCCACTGTTTAAACAAGTCTCCTCTTACGATTGTACTGTGCACTATGGTTGAGAAACTCAGATTTATAGGTTACTCCATCCATCCTCAGCTCTAGACCCATGTCACCACTGAGGCTTAGAAATTGTTTTTGACTGCACTGTGCCAAAGGTAGTGGCAGTCTATGGTATTTTGTTAGAATTTTTTGAAATTTTTCAGTAGGGCAGTTGATTGTGTATGTGGCTCATTTCTGCTCTTGGAGTTCACAGCAGTAAAAGACTCAAGCTCTGTTTCTCAACTCACTCTTTGAGTCTTGTCCTCTGTTTTCAGGGTTTGATCCCCTGTTTGGGTTTGCTTTTCAAAAAACCTTCTGGAATGGCCTGAATTTGCATCTTCACAATCACCCTCTCCAGTACATTCCTGCCTTCAGAGGAGAATGAAGCTTCCTCTTTGTGAAAGTCATTCTACATTTTCATTGTCCACAGAGTGTCAAGTGGCCATTCTGTTAAAGAAATGTATGAGACTGGGCATTTTAGAAGGCACTACATTTCTGATAGTGGGAAAAGGTGATGAGCAAATCTTAAGCTTTCTATTTCAGGGTAATGAACTGATTACTTTTTTCAGCTGCTAAAATATCTAGAATGCATGATTTTATTCATTGCTCTTCTATCATAATATATAATGTGATGAAAATGAAGAGAAATATAGAGGGGTTAAATAGATTATTAAAAATTTGAAATTATAGTGCTGAAGTTGTAAGCCTACTTTCACTCATGTTAAGACAACTTTCACTCAAATTAAGGCAACAACACATGTCAAGGAAAAGTAAAGAACCAAAAGTAAGGTACAATTATTTAGACTTTTTATCATTCACTTACCTATTGAGCATCTGCTATCATACCAGATACTGAAAGAAGCTCAAAAATGAAAATTCATGGTCCTGCCTTCTAGGAGCTTACAATATAGTATTGGGGAGACAAAATAAGCAGTTTACAAAGTAAAATTATTTGTAAAAATAGAGTGATATACATAAGGTATAGTGAGAATAGAGAGAAAAAGGAAGATCCACTCCAATTATATAAAATCAGGAAAGACTTGATGGTAGAAATAAAATTTGAGCAATGTCTCTGACAGCAGATATAATTCAAGTATGTCAATGTTGTAGAAAAGTCTGTCCAGGGTTCTAGAATAGTATTAACAGAAGGATAGGGCCTGGTTGGGATAGTTTCCTCAGGGAAACAGCTGGAGAGAAGCACAGATTAGAGTCTTTGCTAACTAGATTATGGGGAACCATTAATCTTTCTACCCAGATGAGTCTCATAATTAGAGTTGTGCTTCAGGTAGATGACTCTGACCACAATGTGTTGGTTGAATTGGAATAGGAGAGATTATGAGGAATAATGCAATATTAAATTGCTTTCTAAAACTTATGTCCTCACTCTTAACTGACTGGCAGCTTGAAAGAGTGGAAAATCACTGAATTTGAAGTCAGAAGGTATTTTCTGGCTATGTCTCTTACTAGGTGTGACTTTGGGCATGGTATTTAATGTTTCCTCAGTTTTTTTTCCCGATGAGTGGAATTAATACCTATCTTTTAGAATTTTTGACTAATGAGATGAATCTCAAGACACAATGCCTTGTACAAAATAAATGCTCAATGAATGTTGATTTCCCTTCTTTTCCACTGAATTCATATTTGAAAGATGTTTATTTTGATGATTATCTTTTAACACAGGTTGAGTTAGTTAACATCCACATAGTTGATTTCAGTATGTTAGATGGCATTGTTGTAGCCATGCATTCCGGGAAACAAACTCACTCAGAAGGACAATACAGATAGTGGAGTGCAGTTCATTACACCGGTGGGCCCAAGGCAGAGTCTCCTCTTAGCCAAGGATCCCGACCAGCATTTGTGAAAATCTTTTATACCCCATGTGTACGTGTCTGAACCCACCACTCCAAATTCCTTGAGACTTACATAAACCAAAGAAAATACAATCCCAGTAACCCCATCTTTCACGTGCTATGTGCTCATGTGCTCAAACAGTCAAACAATTAGCCAATAATCAATAAACCCGAGATTACACTCCGATATTTACAGAAACATTTATGGCCAGTCTGGAGGAAGGGGTGATAGTGCATGTTTTCTCTTAGGCGATGAGTAGCCTAGATATGATCTTCAAGTTTCCCCTGGCTTGAGGGGGTCTTATCCTTCTGTTGTTGTTGTCAGTTCAGTTCAGTTCAGTTCAGTCTCTCAGTCATGTCCGATTCTTTCCAATCCCATGAATCGCAGCACGCCAGGCCTCCTTGTCCATCACCATCTCCAGGAGTTCATCAGACTCACGTCCATTGAGTCCGTGATGCCATCCAGCCATCTCATCCTCTGTAGACCCCTTCTACTCCTGCCCCGAATCCCTCCCAGCATCAGAGTCTTTTCCAATGAGTCAACTCTTCGCATGAGGTGGCCAAAGTACTGGAGCTTCACCTTTAGCATCATTCCTTCCAAAGAAATCCCAGGGCTGATCTCCTTCAGAATGGACTGGTTGGATCTCCTTGCAGTCCAAGGGACTCTCAACAGTCTTCTCCAACAACACACTTCAAAAGCATCAATTCTTTGGCACTCAGCCTTCTTCACAGTCCAACTCTCACATCCATACATGACCACAGGAAAAACCATAGCCTTGACTAGACGGACCTTAGTCGGCAAAGTAATGTCTCTGCTTTTGAATATGCTATCTAGGTTACTTATCACTTTTCTTCCAAGGAGTAAGGGTCTTTTAATTTCATGGCTGCAATCACCATCTGCAGTGATTTTGGAGCCCCCCCAAAATAAAGTCTGACACTGTTTCCACTGTTTCCCCATCTATTTCCCATGAAGTGATGGGACCAGATGACATGATCTTAGTTTTCTGAATGTTGACCTTTAGGCCAACTTTTTCACTCTCCTCTTTCACTTTCATCAAGAGGCTTTTTAGCTCCTCTTCACTTTCTGCCATAAGGCTGGTGTCATCTGCATATCTGAGGTTATTGATATTTCTCCCGGCAATCTTGATTCCAGCTTGTGTTTCTTCCAGCCCAGCGTTTCTCATGATGTACTCTGCATAGAAGTGAAATAAGCAGGGTGACAATATACAGCCTTGACGTACTCCTTTTCCTATTTGGAACCAGTCTGTTGTTCCACGTCCAGTTCTAACTGTTGCTTCCTGGCCTGCATACAGATTTCTCAAGAGGCAGGTTAGGTGGTCTGGTATTCCCATCTCTTTCAGAATTTTCCACAGTTTATTGTGATCCACACAGTCAAAGGCTTTGGCATAGGCAATAAAGCAGAAATAGATGTTTTTCTGGAACTGTCTTGCTTTTTCCATGATCCAGTGGATGTTGGCAATTTGATCTCTGGTTCCTCTGCCTTTTCTAAAACCAGCTTGAACATCAGGAAGTTCATGGTTCACATATTGCTGAAGCCTGGCTTGGAGAATTTTGAGCATTACTAGCATGTGAGATGAGTGCAATTGTGCAGTAGTTTGAGCATTCTTTGGCATTGCCTTTCTTTGGGATTGGAATGAAAACTGACCTTTTGCAGTCCTGTGGCCACTGCTGAGTTTTCCAAATTTGCTGGCATATTGAGTGCAGCACTTTCACAGCATCATCTTTTAGGATATGAAAGAGCTCGACTGGAATTCCATCACCTCCACTAGCTTTGTTCATAGTGATGCTTTCTAAGGCCCACTTGACTTCATATTCCAAGATGTTTGGCTCTAGATTAGTGATCACATCATCATGATTATCTGGGTCGTGAAGATCTTTATTGTACAGCTCTTCCATGTATTCTTGCCACCTCTTCTTAATATCTTCTGCTTCTGTTAGGTCCATACCATTTCTGTCCTTTATTGAGCCCATCTTTGCATAAAATGTTCCCTTGGTATCTCTAATTTTCTTGAAGAGATCTCTAGTCTTTCCCATTCTGTTGTTTTCCTCTATTTCTTTGCATTGATTGCTGAAGAAGGCTTTCTTATCTCTTCTTGCTATTCTTTGGCACTCTGTATTCAGATGCTTATATCTTTCCTTTTCTCCTTGGCTTTTCACTTCTCTTCTTTTCACAGCTATTTGTAAGGCCTCCCCAGACAGCCATTTTGCTTTTTTGCATTTCTTTTCCATGGGGATGGTCTTGATCCCTGTCTCCTGTACATTGTCACGAACCTCTGTCCATAGTTCCTTAGGCACTCTATCTATCAGATCTAGGCCCTTAAATCTATTTCTCACTTCCACTGTATAATCATAAAGGATTTGATTTAGGTCATACCTGAATGATCTAGCGGTTTTTCCTACTTTCTTCAATTTGAGTCTGAATTTGGTAATAAGGAGTTCATGATCTGAGCCACAGTCAGCTCCCAGTCTTGTTTTTGTTGACTGTATAGAGCTTCTCCATCTTTGGCTGCAGAGAATATAGTCAATCTGATTTCAGTGTTGACCATCTGGTGATGTCCATGTGTAGAGTCTTCTCTTATGTTGTTGGAAGAGGGTGTTTGCTATGACCAGTGCATTCTCTTGGCAAAACTCTATTAGTCTTTGCCCTGCTTCATTCTGCATTCCAAGGCCAAATTTACCTGTTACTCCAGGTGTTTCTTGACTTCCTACTTTTGCATTCCAGTCCCCTATAATGAAAAGGACATCTTTTTTGAGTGTTAGTTCTAAAAGGTCTTGTAGGTCTTCATAAAACCGCTCAAGTTCAGTTTCTTCAGTGTTACTGGTTGGGGCATGGACTTGGATAACTGTGATATTGAATGGTTTGCCTTGGAGACGAACAGAGATCATTCTGTCGTTTTTGAGATTGCATCCAAGTACTGCATTTCGGACTCTTTTGTTGACCATGATGGCTACTCCATTTCTTCTGAGGGATTCCTGCCTGCAGTAGTAGATATAATGGTCATCTGAGTTAAATTCACCCATTCCAGTCCATTTTAGTTCACTGATTCCTAGAATGTCGACGTTCACTCTTGCCATCTCCTGTTTGACCACTTCCAATTTGCCTTGATTCATGGACCTGACATTCCAGGTTCCTATGCAATATTGCTCTTTACAGCATCGGATCTTGCTTCTATCACCAGTCACATCCACAACTGGGTATTGTTTTTGCTTTGGCTCCATCCCTTCATTCTTTCTGGAGTTATTTCTCCACTGATCTCCAGTAGCATATTGGACACCTAATGACCTGGGGAGTTCCTCTTTCGGTATCCTATCATTTTGCCTTTTCATACTGTTCATGGGGTTCTCAAGGCAAGAGTACATAGGCACTAAACACAGAGTTCAGAGTCCATTGGGAAGGTGGCCAAGCATGATCAGCATGAACAGGCGTAAGATGGAGTCCAGGCCCTATGAATTCCTTCTTCAGCATCAGTCTTGGACACAGAGGGCAAAATTACATTACATTTACATTTGGGAGAATATATTTACAATCAGGAAATTAACAGGACTTTTGGGTTCTCCAGACAGTCTGAGTTTGTTCAACATTCACTTAACACATATTTATTGAGCCCCTACATGGATCTGTGACTGTGCAAGGAGATAACAGAAGTAGATACAACTCAGTCCTGCTCTGGAGAAGTTCAAAGTCAAGTATTAGAGTTTTTTTTATTATGTATCAAATCACAGAAAATTAACAAGTTTATGATAAGTGGCTAGGAGAAGTTTATACAAAATATAATGGGAGGACAAAAGAATGTGTAACTAGCTGAGTTAATAGTGGTCATGGAAAGCTTCACAAGGAAGTAATTCCTTCCGATGAGTCTTGATCTGCTACACAGGTGAAGAAAGAACATGACTGGCAGGGGAAGTAGTATAGAACAATATGAAGAAGGGGGATTGCATCTGGCTGCATTTAACTAAAACAAAAATAGCAGAGGTTTAAACAGAGGTTGGGATTTATTTTTCCCATAAACAAGGAAATCTAGAGGTGGGTAGTTGACGGCATTCATTTAGTGACTCAAGGATGTCAGATTCTAGGTCTTTGAGATTCTTTTGGTCTATATTCCAAAAGAAGCTGAGAAATAAACATTTTCCTTTATTTATTTACTTTTCTAAAGTTGAGCACAAAAAAATATAATAATAAAGTTGGGCACAAAATTACTCCCAAGAAAATAAAAATTCTGTTAAAAAGGAAGAAAGTGGAGATTATGTTTGGTATAGACAACAAACAGCCCTGCTATAGCATTTTGGGGGAATTGCAAATAGTTGGAGAAGGCAATGGCACCCCACTCTAGTACTCTTGCTTGGAAAATCCCATGGATGGAGGAGCCTGGCAGGCTGCAGTCCATGGGGTCACTAAGAGTCGGGCACAACTGAGCGACTTCAGTTTCCCTTTTCACTTTCATGCATTGGAGAAGGAAATGGCAACCCACTCCAGTGTTCTTGCCTGGAGAATCCCAGGGATGGGGGAGCCTGGGGAGCTGCTATCTATGGGGTCGCACAGAGTTGGATATGACTGAAGTGACTTAGCAGCAGCAGCAGCAGCAGCAGCAGCAGCCGTGTGGCAGGACGACGGAATTTCAGAGAAGACTGATAAATGGAGCTGGAGAGGCAAGCAGATGAGGCCAAGGAAGATCTGAAAAGTTTATCTGTGCAGTTTTTATGAGAAGTCCAAGGTTCCATGATGGGATATCAGGAAAATTTTCTTAGTTAGAGCCACAGCAATTGGAATGTAAAGCTCTTTATTCCCATCACATTTTGGCCAATTGTTCAGGAATCTCCCAAGTCCTAGAAACATAGCCAAGGGCAGAGTTCCAGCGGAAAATACTGGTTGCTTTGTGTAGGCCGAAATGACCTGTTTTCATTTCATGCCTTGTTAATGATGAAAGTCACCACAGCCAATAATGTTTTTTTTTTCCCCCCTTTGGTCCCTCTATTCCTTCTATTCCTTTCTTCTTTTTGCCTTGAGTTTATACCAGTATGTGGCCCAATGACCTCATTTCTTCTTCTTAAAGAGTTTTCAGCAAGCTTCCACACCCCTGACCGAAAGCCAGGCATGTTATTTCTACATTCCAAAGTTTCTGAGACTTAATTTTTAAAAAAATACTTTTCAAGTGTGACATCATCGCAACTCCTCTCTCTCTCTCCCCCTGGAGCTTCCCACAGTTCCCTGTAAGGAACTCCTTTAGTACACTCCCCTTCTCCCTCATGACTCCTTCCATTCTTGCGCACTCATCCTCTCTTCTGAAGGAAAGGTCAGGGAAGTGTTTGGTTACCTCTAGAGTTAAGTTCAAAACTGGGAAAGGAGTACATCAAGGCTGTATACTGCCACCCAGCTTATTTAACTTATATGCAGAGTACATCATGTGAAATGCCAGGCTGGATGAAGCACACGCTGGAATCAAGATTGCAGGGAGAAATATCAGTAACCTCAGATATGCAGATGACAACACCCTAATGGCAGAAAGCCAAGAGGAACTAAAGAGGCTCTTGATGAAGGTTAAAGAGGAGAGTGAAAAAGTTGGCTTAAAACTCAACATTCAGAAAACGAAGATCATGGCATCCAGTCCCATCACTTCATGGCAAGTAGATGGCGAAACAATGGAAACAATGACAGACTTTATTTTGGGGGGCTCCAAAATCACTGCAGATGGTGAGTGCTGCCATGAAATTAAAAGACACTTGCTCCTTGGAAGAAAAGCTATGACCAACATAGACAGCATATTAAAAAGCAGAGACATTACCTTGCCAACAAAAGTTGGTATAGTCAAAGCTATAGTTTTTCCAGTAGTCATTATGGATGTGAGAGTTGGACTATAAAGAAGGCTGAGGGCAGAAGAATTGATGCTTTTGAGTTGTGGTGATGGAGAAGACTCTTGAGAGTCCCTTGGAGTTGAAACCAGCAAGGAATTCAAACCAGTCAACCCTAAAGGAAATCAACCCGGAATATTCATTGGAAGGACTGATGCTGAAGCTGAAGCTCCAATACTTTCACAACCTGATGGGAAGAGCTGACTCATTAGAAAAGACCCTGATGCTGGGAAAGATTGAAGGCAGGAGGAGAAGGGGATGACAGAAGATGTGATGGTTGGATGGCATCACTGATTCAATGGACATGAGTTTGAGCAAGCTCCAGGAAATGGTGAAGGACAGGGAAGCCTGGTGTACTGCAGTCCATGGGGTTACAGAGTCAGACACAACTGAGCAACTGAATGAGAAGAATTAAGTGCTTTCTAGTTCTTGACTAAACCCTTCCTTTTACTAAATTAAACCTATATCTTACATTGTCAATATAAATAATAATGATTTGATTATTCTTTTTCTTATCTCAAAACTATACCTTTTTCTTATATAAAAAAAGAAACTTGAAAAATACAGACCAAGAAGAAAAAAAAAGGGATGCAATCATAATCCCACCATCCAAAAATACCCACTATCAACACTTTGGTAAATGCAATTTTCTTTCAATCTTTCTGTAATGCAAATAGATTGTGGATATTTTTTGAGGGTATCATTCTGTATATATTGCGTTGTAACCTGTTTTAAATTAAAGGTACACCATAATTGCTTTCTTTTTCAGTGATCCTTAAAACTTTGAATTTAATATTATCTAAATTATATATATGTGTGTGTATGTGTGCATTCATAAACATGTATTTTTGAAAATAAAATATAATACATAGTGAAAAATAGCAGAGGTCCCTGCCCCACTCAACCTCATCTTTCATGTTCATCCCTCAGGGTCAAATACTTGCAACTGTCTTAAGTGTTTCTCTTTGAATAGATCTCTGTATACTAAATCATATTTATGACTCCAGTATTCTTGCCTGGAGAATCCCATGGACAGAGGAGCCTGGCGGGCTACAGTCCATGGGGTCGCAAAGAGTCAGATGCTACTGAGCACACACACATGGACATAATTATTTACCGATTTTAAATTTCAGATTCTGAACATGGCTACCATAATGGAAGAAAAGGGCTTAGAATTTCATGAACTCCCTGAATGCACACACATATTTCCTCTCCTCTTGGAGTTATATAACAATTTTTACTAAATCATCCTTTACTGTTTACATTAAAATGGCATCAACAATGTGAATGCACTTACTCCCACTAACTGTATACTTTACATGGTTAAAATGATAAATATTATGTTATGTATATTTTATCACAAGTTTAAAAAAAAAAACACTAGCTGCACAAAATAATATCAACATAGTTCAAAGTCATTTAATACACCATGCTACATCTCTAATACAACTTTTATTTTTCCTAGAGTTGGTAATTGCCTTATGGTTTTTATCCCCCTTATTTGCTTAGGTTTTTGGAACCGACCCCAAACTTTCCAACAGAACTATAAAGTCTAAATAAGTACAACTAAACACATCAGTTCCTTTTGTAGATGTGTGACAACATCCCTTTTGGAATGCTCTATAATCCTGCTCCTATCTGAACTGGAAACAATCTCTGTTTCCATCTCTTTTTTCCCAAATCCCAATACTTTTTTCTTGCTTTGTTGCCTTGTTGATGAAGCACATATTTGAGTAACTTCCTGAAAAACTCTCTATGGAAGGTAAATTTTTTGTGTTCATGAATGACTGAAATGTCTATGATAAACTCTCAGGACTTCCCTGGCAGTCTAGTGGTTAAGATTCTGAGCTTCCACTGTAGAGAGTGCGGGTCTGATGCCTGGTCAGAGAACTAAAATCCTACATGCCATGTGGAGTGGCAAAATAAATAAAAATAAAAAACAAACTATCCTTACTTGATTGGTTTTTTGGCCAAGTATAGAACTTAACGTTGCAAATAATTTTCACTCAGAATTTTGAAGGCCTTTCTCCATGGTTTTTTAGCTTCCAGGACTGCTGTTGACACATCTGACATTCTGATTCTAAAAATTTTGCATTTTAACTGGTTTCTTTGTGTGGGTTTTTTCTCTTCAAAATTCTCTATGCCTGGGGATTTGGAATGCCTTGTTATGTACCTTTTTTCATTCAGTGTCTGGGTCACTTATGCTCTTTATACTCTTCCAGTTTGGAAGTTTGGGGAAATTTTGTTTTTCTGTGATTATCTCTGTCCTCCATTTCACTTTTCTTTTTGTTTTTTCATTTTGGAACTTAAACTGTTCAGATATTGGCTCTTTTGGATTGATAATTTTATTTTCTCATCTTTTCTTTCCTCTTTTCCATGACTTTTTATATTGTTTTCTGACAGATTTCCTCAACTTTATCTTCTAACTCATGTATTGAATTTTTCCATGACTATTATCCATGAAAGTTTCATTTTATTTCATTTTTCTCTTTTTCTTCCTTCCTTCCTTTCTCTTTTGTAAAAGAAAATTCTTCTGTGTATTATGGAAGCTAAAGCTATCAATGATAAAAAAATTTTTCTTCTCCAGTTATTGTTTCCGCTTTTTTCTCTAGTTCCTTCATTTTGATGTCTTCATTGGAAGCATTCTTCAACTGTCTAGTAATCTTTTTAGTTCATACTGAAAGAATCACTAAAAAACTGATTTAGTTAGAAGCTCTGTGTACCTCAGTGAAGCTTGCTGACTGATGAGTTCTCTGCTATAGAAAGAATAGGACTCCCAAATCTAACTACAAATACTTTCTCTTAGACTGATCAATTTTGCTAGAGGAGAGTCCTCCATTCTCTTATTTAGGGAAATAGGCCTGACCAGCAGTCTAGTACATAGTCTTATACATACTTATGTATATATATTTTCACAAATGAGATCGTACTATGTTTTCTAAAATTTGTTTTTCATCTAACATTATTATCTAAGACACCTTCTGATAACTGTCTGCATAGGAATACAAAGGAATATAAAATGGATGTCTAGAATTTCATAGTATTATGACCCTTAATTTACATAAACAGCTTCTAATTAATAAACATTTGAGTATTTTTGTCCCTATAATAACATTGAAATTGTATCTATATCTTTCTGTACTTGTGCAAGAATATTTGTATAATAAATTACTAGAAATTGAATGGTTGGGTCAAAGAGTGTGAATATTTAAAAATTTTATCCATGCTGTCAGAATTACTCTCCAAGGAAGTTGTACCAATTCATACTACCACCAATGGTGTGTGAGAGTGCCCATTTAATTATGTTCTTGAAAATTCTGGGTATTAAACTTTCTCCTGCTCGTGCTCAGTTGCTCAGTCGTGTCTGACTCTGTGACTCCATAGACTGTAGCCCACCCAACTCCTCTGTTCATGGCGTTTTTCAGGCAAGAATACTGGAGTTGGTTTCCATTTTCTCTTCCAGGGGATCTTCCCAACTCAGGGATCTAATCCACATCTTAGGCATCTCCTGCACTGGCAGGTAGATTTTTTACCACTGAGCTACTGGGGAAGCCCATTAAACATTCTCTACTTGGCTATTTGATAGGATTTTTTGAAGTGTATCTAGTTCTCATTATAAAATACATTTCTTTAATTATTAGTGAGAATGAACAACTTCTACTATTTTTATTAGCCACTTGCATTTATTTTAGTATAAACTTTTTCTTTGAATTGATTGCAATTTTTCTATTGGGTGATTAATCTGTTCCTTATTGTTCAATTTTTCTGTACATTAAAAAAATTAGGCTTGTGCCCATTATTTACTCTATTTGACTTTTTTCACTTTCTTTCTTCCTAGTTTTATTTTTTCCTAGTGGAAAGTATATATATATGTAATATATTTTATTATATTTTGATATGTTTCAACAAGTCTTTCATAATCAGTTCTGTTCAATTCAGTTCAGTTGATCAGTCATGTCGGACTCTTTGCGAACCCATGGATTGCAGCACGCCAGCCTTCCCTGTCCATCACCAACTCCCTGACTTTGCTCAAACTAATGTCCATCAAATCGGTGATGCCATCCAACCATCTCATCCTCTGTCATCCCCTTTTCCTCCTGCCTTCAATCTTGCCCAACATCAGGTCTTTTCTAATGAGTCAGCTTTTCACATCAGGTGGCCAAAGTAATGAAGCTTCAGCTTTAGCATCAGTCCTTCCAATGAACACCCAGGACTGATTTCCTTTAGGGTTGACTGGTTTGAACTCCTTGCTGTCCAAGGGACTCTCAAGAGTCTTCTCCAACACCACAGTTCAAAAGCATCAATTCTTCAGCACTCAGCTTTCTTTACAGTCCAACTCTCACATCCATACATGACTACTAGAAAAACCATAGCTTTGACTAGATGGACCTTTGTTAGCAAATCTACTTTTTAATATGCTGTCTAGATTGGCCATAGCTTTTCTTCCAAGAAGCAAGCCTCTTTTAATTTCATGGCTGCAGTCTCCACCAGCAGTGATTTTGGACCCCCAAAAATAGTCTCTCACTGTTTCTATTGTGTTTCATGATTGTTTTTATTATTTGGAGGTGCTATAATTTATTTAAACAGTCCTCTATGACTAGACCTTTATGTTGTTTCCCATTTCCTGAAGGCCACAGCCTCTTTTTTTTTTTTTTTTTGTCTTGTGCTCCCTGCAAACCAAAGAATAGGTGAGTTTCTTCTCTACAGAGCTTCTTCCTAAATGTGTAACATTATTTCTTCTCTGGTTTATATTATCATAATGACTTTAACCACATTTCATTTCATATTTTGGTTCATTCTTGTCTCTCTACTCTCAAATCCTCCCTCTCACTTCACATGTGTATTAAAGTGCCAGTTCCCAAACTTGGCATGATACTTTAAGGCTGTGACCAATTCTAAGTTTAGCAGAGGGATACTCTCCCAGCTCTTGGATGTCACAGAACTATTAATATATCTCACTATCATAGTTGGCTTTATAAAAACAGCCACACTATACTGCTGACTCATTTTCAGCTGGTAGTCCTCTATCGAATTCATAAAACTAGAAAAAAATGTCTAACGTGTCAGATGAAAGAAAAAAAACAAGAGCCTGGAATGTTGGAATACTGGGCCAAAAGATGAAACATACCAGGAAGAAATGAAAAGCTCTGCATTGAATGTAAAACTGAAAAAAACCTACCCTAGTACAAGATAGGGATGATTTCACTTAACATTTACACACTGAAACATTTCAGTTCACTGTAACTGTGGTGTTGGAGAAAACTTGAGAGTCCCTTGGACTGGAAGGAGATCAAACCAGTCAATCCTAAAGGAAATCAACCCTGAATAGTTATTGGAAGGACTAATGCTGAAGCTGAAGCTCCAATGCTTTGTCCACCTGATGAGAAGAACTAACTCATTGGAAAAGACCCTAATGCTGGGAAAGATTGAGGGCAGGAGGAGAAGGGGCAACAGAGGATGAAATGGTTGGATGGCATCATCAATTCAATGGACATGAGTTAGAGCAAGCTCTGGGAGTTGGTAATGGACAGGGAAGCCTGTGTGTTGCAGTCCATGGGGTCACAGAGTCAGACATGACTGGGTGACTGAACTGAACTGAAACTCAATATCAGCAACCATGTGAAAGAGCTGCTAATTAATTTAATGCATTTTTGACAAAAAAATTAATATCTGACTGTTTGCAGTCTTTCCTCTCCCCCCATCAGCCAAGGAAAGTTCTTTCCTAGCAAGGTCAGCTCTGCAGCTTTTTAAAGAGTTTTGGGGGATTGAGTAAGAGGAAAAGATTTGATTGATCTATTGGAAAAGTTAGAAAGTGGCCTAAGGAAAAAAGTTAGATTCTGAAGATGAGATGAGGCACTCGAAAGGCAAAAGGCAGGTATCTGCTGGCTAGGAGAGAGGGTTTGGGAAGTTTATAAAAAAGAGAAAAAAAAAATGAATTGGGTTAGCTGCTGTGTTGTGGCAACACAGGCTTTTTAGACGAGGAAAGAAGTTTTAAAGGAAGTGTTGTCATGTGTTATGAATATCATGTCATTTTTGTGTGTGTTCTGAAAAATTTTAGTAAAATTTAAACATTTTTTCCAGTTACTTTTGGATGTCTGAAATGTTTATATTTGGATGGAACTTTGAGCTGAGAAGCTGCCAGACAATATCTAAACTGTATGTTGCTATTGAGCCACAAATCATGTCCGGCTCTTTGTGACCCTGTGGACTGCAGCAAGCCAGTTTCCTCTGTACTCCACTATCTTCCAGAGTTTGCTCAAATTCATGTCCTTTGAATTGGTGATGCTATCTAACCATCTCATCCTTTACCACCCACTTCTACTTATGCCTTCAATATTTCCCAGCGCCAGGATCTTTTCCAATGAGACACCTCTTTGCATCAGGGTGGCCAAAGTAGTGGAGCTTCAGGTTCAGCATCAGTCCTTGATAGAAACTGATATTTCTCTTGGCAGTTTTGATTCCAGCTTTTTGATTCATCCAGCCTGACGCTTCACATGATGTACTCTGCATAAAAAAGCAGAGTGATAATATACAGGCTTGACGTACTCCTTTCCAACTTGGAACCAGTCCATTGTTCCATGTCCAGTTCTAACTATTGCTTCTTGACCAGCATACGGGTTTCTCAGGAGGCAGGTAAGGTGGTCTGGTATTCCCATCTCTTTAAGAATTTTCCATTTTGTTGTGATCCACACAGTCAAAGGCTTTAGCATAGTCAATGAAGAAGAAGGAGATGTTTTCCTGGGACTCCCTTGCTTTCTCCGAGATCCAACAAATGTGGCAATTTAATCTCTGGTTCCTCCGTCTCTTCCAAACCTAAACTAAACTGTATACAGTTACAAAATCTTACGTCATGTCAACAGAACTACAGTGTTCACCATGATAATAATGTCAATCATGTCATTTGGTCAGACAACATCTGTATTATCTACAGCCCTGGATAGCATGTTCTCACAAGGTATACTAGTTTGCTAAGGCTGCCATAACATGGTACCACAGACTGAGTGGTTTCAACAACAGAAATTTATTTTCTCACAATTCTATAGGCTATAAGTTTGAGATCAAGGTGTTGGCAAGTTTCTTTTCCTCTAAGACATCTCTCCTTTGTTTGTACATTGCCAACTTCTCCCAATGTCTTCACATGGTCCTCCAGTTATGTAAGACTCTCCTAATCTCCTCTTTTTATATGGACACCAGTCTTACTGGATCAAGGCCCACAACAATCACATCATTTAAATTTATTGATTAGATCCCTTTGAACTTTATTGCTGGTATTTTGGGATTCTTACCCAAATTCTTATAATCTGTAGGCAACCAAAATAGTTTCAATTTTTCCACTAAATTATTAATGCACATAATTTCTATTCAATTCAAAAGTATTTAGATTCTGGTAGTTTGTTAGATATGTGGAAAGTGGTATTATATAAGTTGGTCCTTTGGAGATGAAATATATATAAACAATTTCCTTTTCTGCAGTATGAGCAAGTGGATGAGCTAATCTCTATGGTCTCTTCTGGTCCTAAAAATCATACAGTTCTGGTTCGAGGACAATGAAAGTATGCTGTTAAATGTAATTTTTAAATATCAAATATGTGTTATAAATAATAGGCATGCAGAAAAGGCAGAGATCAAGTTAGGAACTATGGAAGTCTCAGAATTTAGAAAGGACAATCTAGAATATCTTGAAGGAAAGTCATTTAGGTCTGATTGCCAACCTAGAGTTAGGCCTTCAGAATCATAATTCATACAGATGGTAATTCAGACTCCCAGTTTCATACTGTTTTTCTAATCAGCATTTTCTTGTATGTTTGTATGTTTCATATCTCTTTCACAGCTACATGTAAAAATATAGCACATTTCCCATTTTCTTTACTATTATATTTTATTTCATAGTTTGCTGAGAAATAGTAACATTTAATTAGCATTAACTGATTGTCCATGTATTTAGGCAAAGAAGGGATAGTAAATTTCTGCAGTATACAGGTAAATATCTGTGTTTGACAGTATTTTACACACTATATTTATTCATGTTTTCCCAAACTCATGTGGAAATATATTCATATACTTTTCAACAAGCCAGGATTACACAGCAGATCTGCCAATCCTTAAAATTAGTTTTTAAAAATACCTTGTACAAGTCAGAAAATATGGCTCATCTCTTTGAAGGTTGAAGACAGGCTAATATTTTACTTTTCCTTAAAAAAATAAAAGATAAGGGCCAACTATCAGGAAAAAGTTGCAAAAATGTACCAGTAATACTAGGAGGTTGCTTTCTACAGTGAATTATTACACTGTGAAAGACTTCCATATAGTTCTAAAGCTCATTTCTGACATCAAGTTAAAATCATGTTAGCATTAATAATTTTTAAATGAAACATTTTCTGAGGGTAGACAAGAGCCATAATGGATTTTATCTGGTTATTAAATTTAAAAAGTGCCTTGTATCAAGAAAGTGAATATTGTGCTTAGCATTATTAACATATTCTATTTAGAAAAATGACATTGTTTTTCATATGAAAACAGATGTTGGTCTAGATAAAGTTAAATGCCTTCACAGGTCTCAAACATGTATACACGAAATTATAAAAATTAATTATAGCTCAAGCAAGGACTTGACTGCTCTTCTGCTATAAAGGAAATATTAGATTTACCTACTGTAAAGCAAACTGCCCCCAAACTTAACGGCTTAAAATAAGGCATGGCAAACTTTTTTCTAAAGGGCCAAATTGCAGATATTTCTAGATTTTGTGTGTGATACAATCTCTGTCACGATTACTCAGCTCTGCTGTTGTAGCACGAAAGCAGACATAAACAATATGCAAACAAAGGGATATGGCTATGTTCCAATTTAACTTTATTTATAAAAACAGTGAGCTACATTTGACCCACAGGGTTTAATTTGTTATCTCTGGATTTGTCTCATAATTCTATGAGCTGACATTTGAGGTAGGGCTCTTTGGTGATAACTGTCTCTGCTTTCCATGGTTGGTTGGGCTGATGCATATATTTGTAATCAATTGGCAAGTTGACTGGAGGGCAGAATGGTCCTGAAGGTCTCATTCACAAGTCTAGCAGCTGACAGGGGCTGAGGGACTCAGTTGGCCTCCACATGGCCTCTGTAGTAAGCAAGCTTGGGGCTTCTTACACGGCATCTGAATTCCAGAGGGACAAAGGCAGAAGCTTCAAGTCCTCTTTGAGGTCTCAGCTAGAAGTCACATGTCATGTCACCATATTCTATTGGTCCAAGTCTTAAGATAGGCCCAGGTTCATGATGTGGGGAAATGGACCCTTTCTCTTGATGGGAAGAGCTGCAAAGAATTTGTGGTCATTTTAAATTCACTACAGGGAGTAAATTCTGTCAAGTAAAACTGTAGTATTGTACACATGAAACATGTAATCTCATAAACCAATGTTACCTCAATAAAAAATAAATTTTAAAAAAGAGTGCTATCAATTCCTATAAGACTTTACCAGCCACTTTTTTTACCTTGAAAAATCTGTCAAGACTTCATGGATTGTGGTCATAATTCTCCCTGTAAATCATACAGCAAGAGCATAGGAAATAAATAAAAATTAATCAAAATTTCCATTCAAAATATTTCAAAATTTTTCTGAAAAGAAGCAGTTATGGAAGTATAAGAGATCTATTAAAGCCTCAGAATTATCTCATTTAAATTTCTAATACAGTACTTGGTCAAGAGGGTCCTTTGAGTAGGAGTGAGGGAGAATGTAGAAGGCATTGAACAGGGATGGCTGGAATTTTAATCCTTGGAGGTGAAAAGATTTGCTTTTGAAGTGACTCATTTTGTTTTAGGACACCCACCTCGAAAGGCCTTTAGTTACATCTGATTAAGGTGGACTCTATCAAGCTTCTCCTCTGTAAAATAATATTTTTAACTTTCTAATTAATAAATATCTTGTTCAGTTCAGTCGCTCAGTCGTGTCCGACTCTTTGCGACCCCATGAATCACAGCATGCCAGGCCTCCCTGTCCATCACCAACTCCCGGAGTTCACTCAGACTCACGTCCATTGAGTCAGTGATGCCATCCAGACATCTCATCCTCTGTTGTCCCCTTCTCCTCCTGCCCTCAATCCCTCCCAGCATCAGAGTCTTTTCCAATGAGTCAACTCTTCGCATGAGGTGGCCAAAGTACTGGAGTTTCAGCTTTAGCATCATTCCTTCCAAAGAAATCCCGGGGCTGATCTTCAGAATGGACTGGTTGGATCTCCTTGCAGTCCAAGGGACTCTCAAGAGTCTTCTCCAACACCACAGTTCAAAAGCATCAATTCTTCGACTCTCAGCCTTCTTCACAGACCAAGTCTCACACCCATCCATGACCACAGGAAAAACCAGAGCCTTGATTAGGCTGATCTTAGTTGGCAAAGTAATGTCTCTGCTTTTGAATATGCTAGGAGGTACTATTTCCCATTTTTTCATTAAATTTCACCAGCTAGGAACTTCCCTGGTGGTTCAGTGACTAAGAATCCATACTCCCAATGCAGGGGCCCGGGTTTGATTCCTGGTCAGGGAATGGGAAGATCCCCTGGAGTAGGATGGCAACCGATTCCAATATTCTTGCCTGGAAAATTCCATGGGCAGAGGAGCCTGTCCATGGCGTCACAGAGTTGGACACAACTGAGCACGCAGTACACACACACTCGGAACTAGATTCCACGTGCTGCAACTAAAAGATCCGCATGCTACAACTAAAGACCCGGCATGTCAAGTAAATAAACAAATGAAAAAACAAACAAACAAACATTAAAAAAAGACAAATTAAAAAAAAAACTTTCACCAACTAGTTTTAGCATTCATTGATTTTCTCTGATGAATTAATTATGATGATGCTTGTCAAGTAGTGATTTTCTAAAATTCCACCATTCCTTCTATATTTGCTAGTCATAAGACAAAAATTCTCCTTTCCTCATTTACTTATATCAACATGAATTCATAAATCTCTACTTTATTCAATTTTATAGTCCATATTATTGTCACTTATTTTGACAACAAAATGATGCCAGATTGAGCCAGTGGGAACCTTTGGAAGCTGGCTTTTCTGTTCTTCTAACATCATCATCATTCTTTGAGCACTTCCTAACTTTCTGACACAAGATGTTCCAGGCTCATCTCCTCCCTTTACTGCCTCCACTCTGCCTTGTTTCTTTTAATGGAGAATGGAATTTAGAAACTAAGATATGGATGCTAAATGTCCTCATCGTTATTGAGATACCACTGATTTCAGGTTCTCACGGTGTGCAGAGCCAGGGATGTCTGTATATACATATGTATGCATATACACATTTACATATATCTATCCATCTATATATCTACCTTCCCCCCACTTATTGAAATTCATCAGTTCACTGATACTGTCAATCTAAAACACAAGGTTCATTCTAGCTTTCTTATTTGTACTTACCTTCTCCAACAATGAGTCTAGGAAACCATTATCCTCAATATATTTACATACTTATCCAATAAGCCTGTACATAATTACTGTCCCATTGTTGTTGCCCCTGTTCCCATGTGAACATCCTCCCCATTCCACTCACACTCTGACACCTCTTCCAGGCTGCCATAGCCAAACGGATGCCCTCCTCATGCCGCTCGGTCTCCAGCAATGTATGCCAGCCCACCACATCACTGCTCAGCACCCTGCTCCTTGCTGCCCGCATAGTTTGGGGCTAAATCTTGAAAGAAGGAAGTGAATGCAATTTCTTGATTTTTTTTCTCTATAACATGGATTAGGGCCTACATAAAATGTATTTGTATAACTGTAGTGCAGTTCAAAAACAGTTTTTGTGTGCCTGAATCTATAATTATTATTGCAACCCATGCATTTCCAGTGACACAGTTGTTACACTCTTGCTGTCACTAGTTAAACCATCGTTCTTTTTAACAGTTTTGTTTTTTTGGATGCTATAGTTTTAGACTTTCAGATAAATGATCTGCCACTATAAGTACCTTCATATTTCTTATATCTTTAAACTAGATATGTTAATCAACATGCCCACAGCCCTCCTGAAAAAGTCTATTAAACTCTGTTCAATATTACATAGCTAAAACCCTTACAGGAACCAAAGCTGATTACACACTGACCCAAAGGCCATCAACAGATGATTTGACCAGAATAGGATTATAACAGATGCTTTTAGTTCTCTATCTGTATCCCTGTAACTCTGATGCACATTATACTGACAGTATCATTCTACAAGCACTTGCCACTTTCTATCTAAGGGAAATGGGGAAGGCTGGATGTACATGGACATTAATGTCTCAGATTAGCTTTTGGCCAATGACATATGGGTGCTAGAGGACAAATATTCAACTTCTTTGCCTCTCAACTGGGATAACTCTGAGGAATACTCTACACTGTCTCTCAGAGTTTTCCCTTGGGACTGAAATCCACTTACCCATAGCAGTCACCTGTTCAATAATGAACCCTTTATTAGCTTCCTTCCCTTCCTGGTCTCAATTCCCTGCTCCCTTAGAGTGATCCCAGGAACCACCTCCAAAGTTAACCACCAGCTCTCAAATTCCTTGCTTCCAAGTCAGCTTCTGTGGGAGGCCAACCTAAGAAGCTGCTCAAATGTCATGGAAGTTATTAATAGAGCCAAACAGATGTCCTTTCTCAGGTATTTAAATTGGAAGTATATTTGTTGAAGAAAACGAACTGTTTCTAGTTGGTCAGAAGAAAAGACAGGTGGAAACACTATTTGAACCACATAAATGGTGAAGCATACAGCGTGCTTAGTCACTCAAGTCGTGTCTGACTCTTTTGTGACCTTATGGACCATAGCCCGCCACACTCCTGTATTCAGGAGATTTTCCAGGCAAGAATACTAGAGTGGGTTACCATTTCCTCCTCCAGGGATCTTCCCTACTCAGAGATCGAACCTGCTTCTCCTGCATTGCCAGGTAGGTTCTTCACCTCTGAGCCCCTGGGAAGCCTGGAGCATACACAGAAGATATTTAAAAAAAAAAAAAAAATCCCTGCCCAGAAGCATTGCCCTCCGATTCTAATCTGGATTAGAATGTGCCCTATTGCAACTCTTCTTGGATTTCTGTGAGATCTTCACTCTGTAACTTTAGATATGCCCTAAGAATAATGAACACTAGCAGTCCCGCTCCCACTTGCTGAGTTTATATCCAGAATCTCTGTTCCTGGACACTAAACTACAACAGGGGAGGCATCGACTTTGATTTCTATTTTATCTCCTATATTGCAACTAAAATAAAACCCTGTGTAAGTAGGCACTCAGTTAATATTTGTCTAATGAACAAATAAGAAGACTGTTAAGAGGTATATATGGATGTACCTAACTTCAGAACTACTAAGTCTTAGCTATGAAAAGCAACAGAAATTCTTCCGGTTTCCCCCCACCCCCATGGAGCAAACACTTGAGCAAATTTTCATCCTTTATAACTGGAAGGACGAGTTACTGTTTGTGTTTGCTCAGCATGACTTTCTACCCTCTTGTCGTAAACACGTCCCCTTCACCGCATCCTCTGTACTTCCCTTCCTCACACGCACTTTCACCACACACACTGCCTTTAATCAACAACCTGTTCCTCAGATCATGAGGCTCTGTCCCTTGCCTCCAAGAAGGTATATACTCCACAACCAGTCAATCATAATCCCCTATATTCTGGAGGGTTTGTATATGACCTAGACCATCTCGAAATTCTACCCCTGGGTTTTATAAATAGACTATGGAGAGAGAAACTCTTTTCATCTCCTGAGTCTGCCAAGCTGTGGTCATTTAAGTTTGAATTTGTTTATGCCTACTCCAACACCTACTCCAACACCCTATTCCCAGCAATCAACAAGAAGGAAATTCTACTTCAAGAAAAGCAGTTGAGAGAAACACACAGCGAAATGCAATGAGACAGAAAGAAAGAGAGAGAGAGAGACGGATGAGGAGAAAAAGAGGGAAAGGAAGATCTAGCAAGGGTTTTCTGAGTCTCCAGAGTCCTATAAACCAGCTTCACTTTGTATTTCTCTTTTAAGAGAGTCAGTAAATTCCCTTTTACCTTATTTTGAGATGGGTTTTTATCACTTGAAACAAAGTAAAATTATGTGTGTGTGTGTGTATAATGAAAACTAACTCTGAAGCTATGACAGTAATACATTTTAAAGTTTAAATTCAGTTCAGTTCAGTTCAGTCACTCAGTCGTGTCTGACTCTTTGCGACCCTGTGAATCGCAGCATGCCAGGCCTCCCTGTCCATCACCAACTCCAGGAGTTCACTCAAACTCACATCCATCGAGTCGGTGATGCTATCCAGCCATCTCATCCTCTGTTGTCCCCTTCTCCTCCTGCCCCTAATCCCTCCCAGCATCAGAGTCTTTTCCAATGAGTCAACTCTTCGCATGAGGTGGCCAAAGTACTGGAGTTTCAGCTTTAGCATCATTCCTTCCAAAGAACACCCAGGGCTGATCTCCTTCAGAATGGACTGGTTGGATCTCCTTGCAGTCTGAGGGACTCTCAACAGTCTTCTCCAACACCACAGTTCAAAAGCATCAATTCTTCAGTGCTCAGCTTTCTTCACAGTCCAACTCTCACATCCATACATGACTACTGGAAAAACCATAGCCTTGACTAGACAGACCTTAGTTGGCAAAGTAATGTCTCTGCTTTTGAATATGCTATCTAGGTTGGTCATAACTTTCCTTCCAAGGAGTAAGCGTCTTTTAATTTCATGGCTGCAATCACCATCTGCAGTGATTTTGGAGTCCCCAAAAATAAAGTCTGACACTGTTTCCACTGTTTCCCCATCTATTTCCCATGAAGTGATGGGACCGGATGCCATGATCTTCGTTTAATGAATGTTGAGCTTTAAGCCAACTTTTTCACTCTCCTCTTTCACTTTCATCAAGAGGCTTTTTAGTTCCTCTTCACTTTCTGCCATAAGGCTGGTGTCATCTGCATATCTCAGGTTATTGATATTTCTCCCGGCAATCTTGATTCCAGCTTGTTTCTTCCAGTCCAGCGTTTCTCATGATGTACTCTGCATAGAAGTTAAATAAGCAGGGTGACAATATACAGCCTTGACGTACTCCTTTTCTTGTTTGGAACCAGTCTGTTGTTCCATTTCCAGTTCTAACTGTTGCTTCCTGATCTGCATACAGATTTCTCAAGAGGCAGGTCAGGTGGTCTGGTATTGCCATCTCTTCCAGAATTTTCCAGTTTGTGGTGATCCACACAGTCAAAGGTTTTGGCATAGTCAATAAAGTAGAAATAGATGTTTTTCTGGAACTCTCTTGCTTTTTCCATGATCCAGAGGATGTTGGCAATTTGATCTCTGGTTCCTCTGCCTTTTCTAAAACCAGCTTGAACATCTGGAAGTTCACAGTTCACGTACTGCTGAAGCCTGGTTTGGAGAATTTTGACCATTACTGTACTAGCGTGTGAGATGAGTGCAATTGTGCGGTAGTTTGAGCATTCTTTGGCATTGCCTTTCTTTGGGATTGGAATGAAAACTGACCTTTTCCAGTCCTGTGGCCACTGCTGAGTTTTCTAAATTTGCTGGCATACTGAGTGCAGCACTTTCACAGCATCATCTTTCAGGATTTGAAAGAGCTCAACTGGAATTCCATCACCTCCACTAGCTTTGTTCATAGTGATGTTGAGTCATCATGGTCAACAAGAGTCTGAAATGCAGTACTTGGATGTAATCTAAAAAATGACAGAATGATCTCTGTTCGTCTCCAAGGCAAATCATTCAATATCACAGTAATCCAAGTCTATGCCCCAACCAGTAATGCTGAAGAAGCTGAAGTTGAACGGTTCTATGAAGACCTACAAGACCTTTTAGAACTAACACCCAAAAAAGATGTTCTTTTCATTATAGGGGACTGGAATGCAAAAGTAGGAAGTCAAGAAACACCTGGAGTAACAGGCAAATTTGGCCTTGGAATATGAAATGAAGCAGGGAAAAGGCTAATAGAATTTTGCCAAGAGAATGCACTGGTCATAGCAAACACCCTCTTCCAAGAACACAAGAGAAGACTCTACACATGGACATCACCAGATGGTCAACACCGAAATCAGATTGATTATATTCTTTGCAGCCAAAGATGGAAAAGCTCTATATAGTCAGCAAAAACAAGACCGGGAGCTGACTGTGGCTCAGATCATGACCTCCTTATTATCAAATTCAGACTTAAATTGAAGAAAGTAGGGAAAACCACTAGACCATTCAGGTATGACCTAAATCAAATCCCTTATGATTATACAGAGGAAGTGAGAAATAGATTTAAGTGACTAGATCTGATAGACAGAGTTCCTGATGAACTATATGGACGGAGGTTCATGACATTGTACAGGAGACAGGGATCAAGACCTTCCCCATGGAAAAGAAATGCAAAAAAGCAAAATGGCTGTCTGGAGAGGCCTTACAAATAGCTTTGAAAAGAAGAGAAGTGAAAAGCAAAGGAGAAAAGGAAAGATATAAGCATCTGAATGCAGAGTTCCAAAGAATAATAATAAGAGATAAGGAAGCCTTCCTCAGTGATCAATGCAAAGAAATAGAGGAAAAGAACAGAATGGGAAAGACTAGAGATCTCTTCAAGAAAATTAGAGATACCAAGGGAACATTTCATGCAAAGATGGGCTCGATAAAGGACAGAAATGGTATGGACCTAAAAGAAGTGGAAGATATTAAGAAGAGGTGGCAAGAATACACAGAAGAACTGTACAAAAAAGATCTTCACGACCAAGATAAACATGATGGTGTGATCACTCACCTAGAGCCAGACATCCTGGAGTGTGAAGTCAAGTGGCCCTTAAGAAAGCATCACTACAAACAAAGTTCAATTGCTTCTCCACAAATAGTGCACCAGCATCCCAGTCCTTAGCGCATGACAGAGCATCAGAAGAAGACTGTGATTCTGAGTCCCCCACTGCACTGTGAGCTAGATGTCTGGGAGCCTGCAGCAGAGGCCACTGTGCACCGGGGGATTCTTTAACAGAGATCAGTGTGTGTCCAGTGCAAGAGGATTTCAGAAGGGAAAAAAGATTCTTATGTAATGCATAAAGGGAAGATGATTGAAGGAATGTTAATTCTTCTTTGTAGGTGTTAGATGCAGTAGAAAGTTATTATGTTTTTCTCCTGATAAAAAGAGATTTAGGGAAATTTAGACAAGTGTGAAAGATGATTTCTCCCAAAGCCTTTAATAATATATCTGAGTAAATCAAAACAATCTAAGTGTCCTCTGGCCAGTTCTACTTAGACATTTCAAAAAGAACTAAGATTAATCTGAAACTGAGACTGTTATCTCCCAAAGGTGGTCTTCTTTTAATATCTTTTATTAGCACAATGTCACTACCACTTATCCGATTCATGTGTAAGCCAGAAACCTGGGGGTTAACTTTAATAATGTATTTGCCTTCCCTTCTCCCATGGCCAATTAATCACCATGTTGTGTTTATTTTATCTTCTAAATGCCTTTGAATCCCTCTGCTTATTCCCAGCTCTGCTACCACTTCCTCTGTCCAAGCTCTCATTATACTGGACTACTATTCTAACCTATTAATTGCTCTTTCCCGTGTGTACTCTTGCTCCCCTCAAATCCATTCCAATCCATTTTTCACTCTGAAAGTCATCTTTGTGTGTGTGTGTGTGAGAAAGAGAGACAGAGAATGTAGACCTGTTTATGTTACTTCCTCTGTTCTTATCCTTTTTAAAACTCATCAGAAGTGTACTGGACATCTGATTATTTCTGTTC
Source organism: Oryx dammah (assembly GCF_014754425.2). Lineage (NCBI taxonomy): Eukaryota > Metazoa > Chordata > Mammalia > Artiodactyla > Bovidae > Oryx > Oryx dammah. The sequence continues at coordinate 49,127,324 of NW_024070210.1, forward strand.
AGAAAATTTCCACCTTCCTGAAGGTAATACCACCCTAAATTTCTTTTAGAAAACCACCCATCCCTTAAGTAGTTTGGGATTACCCCACCTCCTGCTGCAGAGTTATGAATGCCCTGATTGGTATACTCTACCCTTGCCACAGAGATTGTTTTAGGGAATAAACAAAAGAAACAAAGGGCACTTAACCTATACATAAACTAATTAAATACTGCATTCCCCTCCCCTAGTCAAAGAACTTAGCTGAAGGTGAGTATGTGATGTAATCAGGCCCAGTAATGGACACTGACTGTTTCTTGCAACCATGATGGGAACCAAACTGAAGATTAAGCTAGCACAAGGATTACAGCCGGCACCCCACTCCAGTACTCTTGCCTGGAAAATCCCATGGACGGAGGAACCTGGAAGCCTGCAGTTCATGGGGTCGCTGAGGGTCGGACACGACTGAGTGACTTCATTTTCATTTTTCACTTTCATACATTGGAGAAGGAAATGGCAACCCACTCCATTGTTCTTGCTTGGAGAATCCCAGGGATGGGGGAGCCTGGTGGGCTGCCATCTATGAGGTCGCACAGTGTCGGACACAACTGAAGTGACTCAGCAGCAGCAGGATTACAGCAGAGTGAAAGGATCCCAGAGAGCAAGAGCTGGAAAAGGAAGTCATCATTCTCCTATGAGTAAACTGCTTGGGTGGAGTCTGAAATTGAACTTCACTATTATATAAGCCAGTGACTTTTTTTTTCTTTTTTGACTTAAGGCAAATTGGACTGGGTTTTTCAGTTACATGTAGCTGAAAGATTCTTAGCTAATAACCATCCGAGCTAATGTATCATTGCACGTGAACAAAGGCACAAGTCCTTCATACCACCTGAAGTCCATCTGCATTTGCTCCCTGAGTTTAAGCTGCAGAGGTCAAACTTTAATCTCTGTTCAAGCCATTTTTTCTTTCTAAAACACCCTTGGCCTCCCACACACCCAACAGTATGCTTCTTATCCTACTTATCCTGTAATTCTTAGCTCAGATCCTTTCCACGGATCCTTGTTATTCACTCACAAAGCACAGTATGGAATCTGTTTTGTAACTTATAAGTATAGAAATTGTACATTTATTTGTGAGCTTCTATCATGAAAATCTCTCTCACTTAACTATGAGCTACCTGTGAGAATCTGTCTTTCTGCTCACTAATTAAAGTTCCTGACACATAGTAAGTGCTTTATTATTTTTGTTATTGTTGAATGAAATAATAAAGAAGTAAATGAGAGGAAGACATTCTCTTAGCATAAGAAGTTTCATTTAACATAACACTTTGTCAAATAACAACTTGAATTGCATTTGGAATGAAGAAAGTCACAGTGAATATTACTTGTTCACTTACAAAATGAAAATCAGTTAATAAAATATATTATAAAGCCATGGTGAGAGGAATTTTACTGGTAATATCTAAGCAATTTACAAAAATGAAAAAAAATTTAAACATATATATTAGAACAGTTTCCCAGGTGCTGCTAGTGGTAAAGAACCCACCTACCAATGCAGGTAACATAAGAGATGCAGGTTTGATCCCTGGGTCAGGAAGATCCCTGGAGGAGGGCATGGCAACCCATTTTAGCATTCTTGCTGGAGAATTCCATGGACAGAAGAGCCTGGAGGGTTACAGTCCATAGGGTTGCAAAGAGTCGGACATGACTGAAGTGACTTAGCACATATATTAGAACACATACTAGTTTATCTTAAGAATGGGTTAAATAACAAAAGTTAATATCCTTGTAGGGTAAAAGGTTGAAGGATAAATTTATTTTTAATGTAACTCAACCAAAGGTGGCAGAATACAACCAATGTATTGATTTAGAAGTAGATGGAATGACTTGAGAAAAAACTGGATTTCTGGTAAAGTTCCTCCTCTAGTTTAAGGCTCCAGTAAAGAAATAGATAAATGTTTGCAATTCCATTTCAATCTTGGATCAAATCTTAACACACAGATTTTCTCTCAGCTATTAGAAAAAGAATTTGGAATGATTTTGTTATACTACAAATTGCACAGTCCTTCATTATAGTCAATAGACAATTTTAGATGAATTTCAGTTTTAAGAGGCCTTATTTCTGCACCAATTTTTCTTTTCTAGTGTTTCATCGTCACACTAGAGAACCAATAGGTGTATAAGGGAAAGTTACGCTGACAGTAGTTGCTGTAATAAGAGTTTCACATGTACACCCATGGCAGATTCATGTCGATGTATGGCAAAACCAATACAATACTGTAAAGTAATTAGCCTCCAATTAAAATAAATAAATTTATATTTTAAAAAAGAATCTAAAAAAAGTTTCATAAATATAACAAAATTTCTTATATACTTAATGGAAAAATACTTTGTTGTTGTTTTCTATAATGATTGAATGAAAATATACCACCATGAATCAATCTGGACTTTTAATGAGCTATGACTCCATAATCAAGGACACCTAGAAAAGCAAATTCATAATGCTTGTATCTCCAAACTTATTTTTTCTTCAACCTGAAAATTTTTTCTTCAACCTTTCCCTCTCATTTCTGCCTAATCTAAATTCTCTTCATTTTTGAAAAACATGTTGAACTCATACCTTACAGCCTTATTATTCTGTGTGTTTTACACTAGTATTAGTATAATAAGTACTTCTTATTACACTAGTATACTTATTATGTGGGATTAGTGGCTATCAATTGTCAATTCAAGGACTATAATGTCAGTATTTGATATCACCTGAAAACATTTTAAAATACATCTTGCAAATGGCTCCACATTCCTCTTCTCCCACTTTTAAGATTTTTGACTCAGCAATTCAGAGAATGTAAGAAATCTGAAAATTTAAAAATATTCTCTGTATATCCCTGTTCATAGCAGCATTACTCACATAGCAGCAGCCAAAAAGTGGAAGCAACCCAAGCATCCACTGATGATGAAAAGATAAACAAAATGTGGTATACACACATAAGGGAATATCATTCACCCCTAAAGAAGAATGCAATCCTAATATATGATATAACATGGATGAAATTTGAGGTCATTATGCTAATAATAAAATAAGTCAGTCAAAAAGGACAAATATTGTATGATTCCACTTACATGAGGTACATAGAACAGTCAAATCCATTGAGAGAGAAAACTGAATTATGGTTGCCAGGGCCTGGGGGAAGGAGACAATGGAGTGTTATTGTTTAATGGGTACAGAGTTTTAGCTATTAAAGTGAGGAAAGTTTTATAGATGGATGGTGGTGATGGTTGCACAACAATGTGAATGTACTTACTACCAATGAACTATACACTTAAAATAGTTAAGATGGAAATTTTTTTGTTGTATGTATTTTACTGTAATTTTTAAAATGACTAAGATGGTAAATTTTATGTATATTTATCCACACTTCAGAAATAATTCTCTAGATATGGGAAATGCTGTTCTTAGTAATTTCTATTGGCTCTTTATTCTCCTTTACTATTTTACTCATATATTTCTTTGAATAAATATTTATGAACATCTGCTATGCACCAGACATCATTTCAAATCCTGGAGAAATAGCCATGATTCTCTCCCTGCTCTCAGAGAGCCCTAATTCTACTGTCTATGATATTGTATTTGCAAGAGTTAGGCCTCCCCTGGGGGCTCAGACAGTAAAGAATCTGCCTGCAGTGTGGGAGACCTGGGTTTGATCCCTGGATTGGGAAGATCCCCTGGAGGAGGGCATGGCAACCCACTCCAGTACTCGCCTGGAGAATCCCCACGGACAGAGGAGCCTGGCAGGCTACAGCCCATGGGGTGACAAACATGGACAAGACTGAGCGACTAGGCACAGCATACAGGTGGTACAGCAGAAGACAGAAAACCCGATTCCATAGTGACTTCAACACCTAAGATGTTATTCTCTCATATAAAATGTCTAACTGGCAGAAACCAGGTTCCTTTTAGCTTTCTTCTTTATCAACAGGAGAATATGACTGTATGTGCATGAATATATGGTCATTGCATCTACATTCCTACCAGGAGGAAGTAGAAAATACAACCCAAGGGGCATAACACTTACTTTAGGAATAGTCTCTGGAAGTAACATCTCGTTGACAATAACTTAGTCTTCTGACCATAGCTAGCTGCAGGGGAAACTGAGAACCACAATCTTTATTGTTAGCAGCCATATGCCTAGATAAACTTTACGTGTTCTCTTATTGAAAAAGAAGAGAATGTATACTTGAGAACTATCAGACTTTGCCATAATTATCTTCCCAGCAGATCTTAAATGCTTTGAAAGCCAAAAAGTCTCCCAAAGTATGGAATTAATAAGTGTCTAAGAGGCAAGGTAAAGGAAGCATTTGTAATGATATTCCTTGAAGCATTTCATTAACATACCACTTCCTACTGACAAAGGTTGCCTTTGAGCAGGGGTCAGCAAACTTTTTCTGGAAAAGGCCACATAGTAAATATTTTAGGCTTTGCAGGCAATAGAGTCTCTCTGTCAACCACTCAACTCCACCATGGCTGCATGAAAATAGCCATGCTGCTGCTAAGTCGCTTCAGTCGTGTGTGTCCGACTCTCTGCAACCCCATAGACAGCAGCCTACCATGCTCCACCATCCCTGGGATTCTCCAGGCAAGAACACTGGAGTGGGTTGCCATTTCCTTCTCCAATGCGTGAAAGTGAAGTCACTGAGTCGTGTCCAACTCTCAGCGACCCCATGGACTGAAGCCCACCAGGCTCTTCCGTCCATGGGATTTCCAGGCAAGAGTACTGGAGTGGGGTGCCATTGCCTTCCCCGGAAAATAGTCATAGGAAATAGCAAATGAATATGTGTGGCTGTTTCCAATAGAACTTTACTTATAAAAACATGTAGTATGTTGAATTTAGCCCATAGGCCATAGATTGCCTTCAGTTCAGTTCAGTTCAGTCGCTCAGTCATATCCGACTCTTTGCGACCCCATGAATTGCAGCACGCCAGGCCTCCCTGTCCATCACCAACTCCCGGAGTTCACTCAGATTCACGTCTATCGAGTCCGTGATGCCATCCAGCCATCTCATCCTCTGTCGTCCCCTTCTCCTCCTGCCCCCAGTCCCTCCCAGCATCAGAGTCTTTTCCAATGAGTCAACTCTTCTCATGGGGTGGCCAAAGTACTGGAGCTTCAGCTTTAGCATCATTCCTTCCAAAGAACACCCAGGGCTGATCTCCTTCAGAATGGACTGGTTGGATCTTCTTGCAGTCTAAGGGACTCTCAAGAGTCTTCTCCAACACCACAGTTCAAAAGCATCAATTCTTCCGTGCTAAGCTTTCTTCACAGTCCAACTCTCACATCCATACATGACCACAGGAAAAACCATAGCCTTGACTAGACGGACCTTAGTCGGCAAAGTAATGTCTCTGCTTTTGAATATGCTATCTAGGTTGGTCATAATTTTTCTTCCAAGGAGTAAGCATCTTTTAATTTCATGGCTGCAGTCACCATCTGCAGTGATTTTGGAGCCCCCCAAAATAAAGTCTGACACTGTTTCCCCATCTATTTCCCATGAAGTGATGGGACCAGATGCCATGATCTTCGTTTTCTGAATGTTGAGATTTAAGCCAACTTTTTCACTCTCCACTTTCAGTTTCATCAAGAGCCTTTTTAGTTCCTCTTCACTTTCTGCCATAAGGGTGGTGTCATCTGCATATTAACTCTTAGAGCTTCCCTGGTGGCTCAGAGGTAAGAATCCACCTGCTGGTGCAGGAGACATGGGTTTGATCCCTGATCTGAAAAAGATTGAACATGCCACAGAGCACCAAAGCCCATTCACCACAACAACTGAACCTGTGCTCTAGAGCCTGGAAGCCACAACTACTGAAGTCTACCCGCCCTAGAGCCCATGATCCCCAACAAGAGAAGTCACTGCAATAAGAAGCCTGTGCACTGGAACTAGAGAGTAGCCCCTAGTCACTGCAACTAGAGAAGAGCCCTCAGCAGTGAAGACTCAGCAGAGCCAAGAATAAAATAAATTATTAAAAATCTATAGAAGCTCTTAAAAAGGTCTTTTATATTACCCATATGTTTTACATTTTGTCACCTTCATGAACTGTAATCAAAGTCAAATGTGACTCAGATCCCTCAGCAGTGTGGGTTTTATTCATATCGTTAGGTAAGCCACTGAAACAAGTACAGGTGATAGTTAAGCATTAGGGGAATTTACAAGCTATATCAGGGGAGTCTGTGAAGGAGGGCAAATATTTTCTCCCATTCTTTGATTGTCTTTTCACTTTCTTGATAGTATCCTATGAAGCATAAAAATGTTTAACTTTGATGAAGCCCAGTGTTCTTTTTTCTTTATTGCTCATGCTTCAGTGTCATATCTAATAAATCTTAGTCTGATCCATGGTCACAAAGATTTATACCTATGTTTCCTTCAAGAAGTTTTACAGTTTTAACTGGTACATTTAGGTCTTTGGCTTATTTTGAGTTAATGTTTGTATATGGTATGAGATAGGGGTACCGTTTCATGCTTTTGTACATGGATATCCAGTTCTCTCAGCACCAATTCTTAAAAGACACTATTCTTACCCCTGTTGACTTGTCTTGGTAACCTTGTCAAAAATCAATTGCTTATGAAGGTATGGGCTTATTTCTGAACTCTCAATTCTATACATCACTAAGCTACTAAATCACTAGTTTCATGACCATAGTGTCCATTTTTCCAGTATGATGAAAAACATAGTCTTTTATTCATACCATCATTTATCAAATATTTTCTAAGCACTTTCTATATGTCAGGAATTATGTGGGTGCTTAGGGGGAAAGGGAAAATACTGTCACTTAGATTAGGTGTAGGTGAAAAGTTAAGTCTTGAGGATTTCCTTGGTCGTCCAGTGGTTAAGAATCCACCTTACAATGCAGGGGATGCAGGTTTGATCCTCGGTCAGGGAACTAAGATCCTACATGCTGTGTGGGCAATTGCAACTAAGACCTGACACAGCAAAAAAACAAATAAGCAAATCTCCTTGAATATGTTTCCTCCCAGAACCCAGGGAATAGTTGCTTTTGATTTACAGACCTGTGAACTAAAGAGACAAAAGATCTCCTCTGCACATTCCCAAAACACAGTGATGGGATAGGCACAAAATAACTGTAATAGACACTGCCATTCAAAAAGTGGGGCAAAAAAAAAAAAAAAAAAGCGCACCAGAACCACTGGTCCATAACAATACTGAAATCCAGCTGGATATATGCTGCCACTTCCTTGACTAGAGGATCCGTCCTGCTGTTTGGAAACGATTGACCATGGTTTTTGGTTCTATTCTCTGTCCTCCTGATCTCTTCATTCTCTACAGAAAATAATCTTAGCAGCTGAGTAATTTTCTCAACTTGCTTCTGCCCATAGAAATTGGGACTCCAAAGAGCTCTTTCCATTTTGTATCATCTCTGGGTCTTTCAGTCCAAGTTGATATAATTATTTTAAAACCTTTGTGGGTTTTTTTTAATGAATCAATTTATAATCCACTTCATTAAACAAAATCTATACCTGAAAGTCTCTTTGAGATAAACCTTTCTCTTACTCTAGTATTCCTATTAGGCTCCTGAGAAATAGCACCTATAAGATTCTTAGAACTCTGAGACCCCTTTTTGTTCATTTGTTTTGAGTACTTTTTGCCTGACTAAAGGAAGCACACTGAATTTTTCTGAGATCATAAAAATGGATCTCATTGTTCTCTGGATTTGATCTCTGCTATGAGGTTTTTTTCTTAATTGAAAATTTTGGAGAGCCTGGAAATCATAGTTTTGTTTTCATGTTCAGTTCTTTATTTGGTTTATTTCTTTCTTCTCACATTTTACTATAAACAAGAAGTCAGGTGGCATCTTCAACAGCCTACTAGAAGGATGGGAAATACCAGATCATTAGGGTATTTTCCTTTTTCTTTTTTTTTAACCACACCACACAACTTGTGGGATCTTAGTTCCCTGACCAAGCATTGCACCTGGGCCCTCAGCAGTAAAGTGCAGAATCTTAATTACTGGACCATCAGTATCATCAAGGACCTTTCATATTCTATCTGCTGCCACAAAGTCCCAGAGCCACTGCCACATTTTCAGGGTTTTGTTATAGCAACTTCTACCAAGTACCAAAGCCTGTTCCAGTTGCTATAACTGCAATATAAACTATTCCTGAACCCAGTAGTTTAAAACAAGCATTTATTATATTTATGGCTTCTGTAGGTCAGGAACTTTGTGGGAGTTGTTGATTTCTGTTTTATAATATTTGTGAGATGGAAGACCTGGAAGCTGGGGACTCAAATTATCTGAAGTCTCACTACTCATGTCTGGCAGTGAATATAAATCATTCACTAGGAACCTCAGTCCCTCTTTGTGGTCTCTCTGAATGGACTAATTTCATCTTCCTCATAGCATGGTGGCTGGATTCTAAAAGAGGGTAGACTGAAAAAGCATGAGCTAGATGACAGCTGATTGGTGACCTAAAATTGACAGTCATATAGTATTCAGTTCAGTCGCTCAGTTGTATCCGACTCTTTGCGACCCCATGAATCACAGCACGCCAGGGCTCCCTGTCCATCACCAACTCCCGGAGTTCACTCAGATTCACGTTCATCGAGTTGGTGATGCCATCCAACCATCTCATCCTCTGTCGTCCCCTTCTCCTCCTGCCCCTAATCCCTCCCAGCATCAAAGTCTTTTCCATTGAGTCAACTCCTCGCATGAGGTGCCCAAAGTACTGGAGTTTCAGCTTTAGCATCATTCCTTCCAAAGAAATCCCAGGGCTGACCTCCTTCAGAATGGACTGGTTGGATCTCCTTGCAGTCCAAGGGACTCTCAAGAGTCTTATCCAACACCACAGTTCAAAAGCATCAATTCTTTGGCGCTCAGCCTTCTTCACAGTCCATCTCTCACATCCATACATGACCACTGGAAAAACCATAGCCTTGACTAGACAGACCTTAGTTGGCAAAGTAATGTCTCTGCTTTTGAATATGCTATCTAGGTTGGTCATCACTTTTCTTCCAAGGAGTAAGCGTCTTTTAATTTCATGGCTGCGATCACCATCTGCAGTGATTTTGGAGCTCCAAAAAATAAAGTCTGACACTGTTTCCCCATCTATTTCCCATGAAGTGATGGGACCGGATGCCATGATCTTCGTTTTCTGAATGTTGAGCTTTAAGCCAACTTTTTCACTCTCCTCTTTCACTTTCATCAAGAGGCTTTTTAGTTCCTCTTCACTTTCTGCCATAAGGCTGGTGTCATCTGCATATCTGAGCTTATTGATATTTCTCCTGGCAATCTTGATTCCAGCTTGTGTTTCTTTCAGCCCAGCGTTTCTCATGATGTACTCTGCATAGAAGTTAAATAAGCAGGGTGACAATATACAGCCTTGACATACTCCTTTTCCTATTTGGAACCAGTCTGTTGTTCCATGTCTGGTTCTAACTGTTGCTTCCTGGCCTGCATACAGATTTCTCAAGAGGCAGGTTAGGTGGTCTGGTATTCCCATCTCTCTCAGAATTTTCCACAGTTTACTGTGATATAGTATTACTTCTGCCTTATTCTACTAGTTAAGACACTCACAAGGTCCTTCCAAGCTCAAAGACTCCACTTCCTGATGGAGGAGTGGTGATTTGAGAAGAAATATGAAGGGTATATAGGGCTAGACATAATGCTGTGGCCATTTTGGAAAAGACAGGAGAAATCTAGAAAGACAACCCTTCAACAGATCTTTTGCATGAGAATTTCATCTCGGGCTCTGTTTCTAAAAACTCAAGTGCATTAGTTTTAAGGGCTACCATAATAAAGTCCCCATGAACTTAGTAGCTTAAACAAGAGAAACTTGTTCACAGTTCTGGAGACTAGAAATCTACGATCAAGGTATTGCTAGTGATGGTTCCTTCTAAGGGCTATGAGGAAGATCTGTTCCAGGCTGTTCCCCTAGCTCCTGGTGGTTTGTTGGCAATTGTTAGTAATCCTTGGCTTGTAGAAACATCACTTCAATCTCTGCCTTCATCCTGACACGGCATTCTCCCTGTATATGTCTCTGTGTTGGAATTTCTCTTTTTTATAAAGATACCAGTCATACTAAGAAATCAGACACAGAATGCCATATAATTATATAATTTCAATTACATGAAATAAACAGAAAAGGCAAAATCATAGAGACAGGAAATAGCTCAGCAGTTGCAAGGGGCTGAGGAGAGTGGGGAATGAGGACTAACTCCTTAATGGATATGAGGCTTCCTTTTGGGATAATGAAAATGTTCTGTAACTAGATAATGGTGATCATTGCACATGCTGTGTACTGAAAGCTAATAAACTGTAAGTGATTAAAAGAAAAAGATACCAGTCATATTGGGTTAGGGCCCACTCTAACAACATCATTTTAATTACTCACATCTGCAATGACCCTATTTCGACATAAGGTAACATTCTGAGGTTAGGACTTCAATATATGATTTTGGGGATGGGAAGGGATACAATTAATCCCACAATACTGACACAGATATAAGAGTATCTACTTTACAGTATTTATTATAGAGTATATCTTAAATGATGCATAAGAAGTTCCTGGCATTAACTAATGATCAGTACACATTAGTCAACATCATTACTTATCTTTGGATCTAGAGACAGTAGCACAGTGCTTGGCAACTAGTGAGCAAATAGTGAACATTCCTGAGTTGTGTCTGCCTGGCATCCACTCCATCTTTACTAGTAAGAACATCCTTGTCAATGTATGCCAAAACCAATACAGAATTGTAAAGTAAAAAAAATTAAAAAAAAAAAAAAGAACATCTTATCAGAAGGACTGGCCGTTAGTTTCTGTTACTTGGATTCTTAGAACTATTTTGATTCCTGTCTTTTTCACATCCTGGTGTTTAGCTTTTGTTTTAATACTCTGTGCTTTTCTACATCCTTGAGCATATTCCCTGTTTTGCTTATGATAGCCAAAGTTTCCTCCATTTATGGAAAGATAGAAATAGACTGAAATAAAAGTGGTTCCTAGAAGTGCCTGTTACAACTGACACTTGGAATGACAATGTGAAGTTGGAAGTGTTATGGTGAGGGAGGAGGCAGTGGGGAAAGATGGCTCCCTTTACAATCATGTTGTATATGGAGACTTGAGCAATATGTCTACCCAGGCTGGAGATTTAGGAAAGTCGGCAGAAAAATGTCATCTGCTTAGATTGGGTTGGATTTTTTTTTTCAGCCTGAGATAAGTTACTAGAAGTAAGGCACAACTGACTCATTAGAAATCAGAGACAGAACAGAAACTGCAACTGGGAACCCCTTCTGTCTATGGCCTGTAACCAAAGAGAGTTAGTAACCAGATAATTTTCAGGTTTGCTCATTTAGCAAAGACAAATTCTCTATTCCAAGGTAAAGTTAGTGGAAGCAAAGTTCAAGATGCTGGAAACCTAAAAGGAGAAAAGATGGTACCCAGGAAAAACTCTACTGAGAACTTCTTTCTGGGTCTTCCTTGCCTGCTAATGTCTTCACTTAGCTTTTCTGTAGAACCCAAACACTGAGAAACATGGGCTTGGGAGGCACAATTGGTTTTGTCTCTTCCAGCTTTAGCTATTGATTGTCCTTGCCCTCAGGATATGTACAAAATGGAGGCATTACAATTTAGGGCTAGAGAGAAGGGGAGAGCCCTAAGGCCTGTTGCTATGAGAAAGGACATCTCAGTGTTAGATATAAACAGAAAACCTATATATCAAAATAAATTGTAGTCATAGAAAAATGCTGACCAACCTAAGACAATCTCCAGGCTCCTGAACTCTTCTCAGTAGAAAATAGGCTCCAAAGTCTCTTTAGCCCCACAAGTGACTCCTCCCCATTGTCCTCAGAACCCTGGACATTTCTCTGTTCTCAGAGGAGAAAGACAGAGTCAGCTATTTTGGCTGACCGAGGAATTCACTCTATTGTTGGGGTGTGTGCATGCATGTTGTTATGTCTAATTTTTTGTGAGTCCACAGACTGTAGCTCACCAGGCTCCTCTGTCTGTGGGGGTCTTCCCAGCATGAATACTGGAGTGGGTTGCCACTTCCTCCCCCAGGGAACCTTCCTGACCCAGGCATTGAAACTGCGTCCCACATCTCCTGCACTGGCAGGCAGCCTCTATCCCTGAGCCACCTGGGAAGCCCATTGCTGGGGTAGGGAGTGCTTTTTATTCCTAGGAAGAAGGATGTGATCGATGCTATAGGATGGCAACCATTCTGTTTGCTCCTCTTTTCCACATAGGACATTTTTAAAATTAAGGTATCCTGACCTTTTTGCACAATTGTAGCTTAGGTTAAACTTATCATTTATCTCTTCCAATTAAAACTAAATTTTCTTAAAAAGGTAAAAAAAAGTTATCATTTACCCATAAGTGAAAGTCACTCAGTCATGTCCAACTCTTTGCTACCCCATGGATTATACAGTCCATGGAATTCTCCAGGTCAGAATACTGGAGTGGGTAGACCTTCCCTTCTCCAGGAGATCTTCCCAACCAAGGGATCGAACCCAGGTCTTCTGCATTGCAGGTGAATTCTTTACCAGCTAAGCCATAAGGGAAGCCCAAGAATACAGGGATGGGTAGTTTATCCCTTCTTCAGAGGATCTTCCTGATCCAGGAGTCGAACCAGGGTCTCCAGCATTGCAGGCAGATTCTTTACCAACTGAGTTATCAGGGAAACCTCCATTTACCCATAGGTTGTCAATATATAGGAGATATTCTGGACCAGCTTGAGAGCAAAGCACTCTATAGTCAGGGTTCTCCAGAGAAACCAAACTTTTGGTATAACCAATAGGATATATAGAAAGAGATGTATTATTAGGGATTGGTTCAATGTGACTATGGAGGCGAAGGAGTTCCACAATTTGTTGTCTGCAAATGGGAGGCCCAGGAAAGCTAATGGTGCAGTTCCAGTTCAACTCAAAGGCCTGAGAATCTGGAGAGTCAATGGTGTAAGTCCAAATGCAAGTCTTAAAGGCCTGAGAATTAGGAGCACTGATATTCAAGAACAGAAGAAGATAGCTTTGCCAGTTTAGGCAGCAAGAACAAATCCCCTCTTTCTCTGTCTTTTTGTTTTATTCAGGCCCTTAATGGATTGGATGTTGTCCACCTGCATTGGTAAGGGAGATCTTCTTTACATACTCAGTGTACAGATTCAAACACTAATATTTTCAGAAACACCCTTATCAGATACACCCAGATACACCCACAAATAATGTTTTACCAGCTATCTGGGAATGCCTCAGCCTAGTCAAACTGACACATAAAATTAAACATCAAATGCACACTGCTGAGAAACCCTAGAGCAGGATGCAATAACTGGCATAGTCTGTGGAGGAAGGGAGCTTTGGAGTATACATGGAAGAAGTGCACTATTGTGGACAGGAACACTTATGAAACTGTAAGCATCAGAGGAATAATAGGGACATTGAACTGTCAAATAGCAGAAAGCTATTGTTTTTGCCTGCCCTGCATCCCAGTTTTCCTTTATAAAACCCTTTTTACCCAATACTTCAACCAAACAGTTCTAGAAGGTTTGAACCTATACTTCACTAGTTCAGCTGGCATGTAATACAGACCTAGGGTGTTAACTTATTCCATCTCCCTTGCTCAATGAATGATTTAGGAAAACTCATGCAATCCAAGTTAGATCAATAAATTCAACTCCAAAGAGACACAGATGTAAAGAACAGACTTTTGGACTCTGTGGGAGAAGGCGAGGGTGGGATGATTTGAGAGAATAGCATTGAAACATGTATATTATCATATGTGAAATAGATCACCAGTTCAGATTTGATGAACGAGACAGGGTTCTCAGGGCTGGAGCACTGGGATGACCCTGAGGGATAGGATGGGGAGGGAGGGTCAGGATAGGGAACACATGCACACCCATGGCTGATTCATGTCAATGTGTGGCCAAAACCACTATAATATTGTAAAGTAGTTAGCCTCCAATTAAAATAAATTAATTTTAAAAATTCAACTCCAGATTTTTGATGGAATCATTGGGAAAGAGACAAAATTTTTACACAGGGTCTGCTTGGATGCTAGTAGGTAAATTTGTAACTCTCAGGGACCAGCAGGCCACCATTTGCGGTAGAATGGCACTTGGGCAGAGAAAAGCAGAGTGAGAATGAGAGTCAATCAATGTCCCTTCTGCTTAGGCATTCGGAGGAGTAAGTGGGCATTTGTCTGCAGCCCAGCATTTTGTGAACACTTCCTCTGGATAGGGAGTTTCCTTTCTCCCCAAGTTAAAAGTCAGAAATCATGCCTCCCTAGTGCCATGTGTAGCTGAGCACAAGCATGTGACCCAGATCCCCCAGTCACCCTTGTAAAACTTCCTCTCAGAAGAGACCAATCTGAGGAAGAAATGCCACGTGGAATCCATTCTCACCAGTGAGAGAGACACCGCTGCCATTTGGCCTTCAGAGGTGGAATTGTTGAATGTCTGGTAACACAGCTGGCAGCAGCAACTGCATCAGTAAAATCAAGTTTCTGCTGGCAGTAGAAAATGTAGCACTGAGTTCCAGAAGGGGCTTTTGGAGGCAGCAGTGGTGTCCTTGGGCTAGTTCTGATGCCTTTTCCGGGGTGTGCTGGAAGTTCAGCCTTGAACCAGGCTCTCAAGCCCCTCTGGCAATTCTGTGACCTACCAAATATCCTTTAATACATTTCTCTTCTGATTAACCAATCAATCAGATTTGTCACCACCAACTAAAACTTCTGGTGCTAATATTACAATCAGTAAAAATCTGTTATATGGATAAATAAATGACAGTTCTATGAGGTAGGCATTATTATTCCCATTACACAGATGAAAAATAGGTCCAGTAATATTAAGTGCATCCTGCCCAAGGCCACATAGTGAGTAAATCCTAGAGCAGAGATTTGAGTTCCAGTCTCTCTCTCTCTAATTTCCAAAGTTGATGTTTTTTAGTATGCCACTTGAAACATGCTTTCAGAAATAATCATGTGACAGAGAAGATTGGCTTGCTCCAAATTCACCCCCATCTCCTTCCAGTGGCCCTTCCCATACAGCTGCTGAGGCTAAGTCACTTCAGTCGTGTCTGACTCTGTGCGACCCCATAGACGCCTGCCCACCAGGCTCCTCCATCCCTGGGATTCTCCAGGCAAGAATACTGGAGTGGGTTGCCAGTTCCTTCTCCAATGCACGCATGCATGCTAAGTTGCTTCAGTCGTGTCTGACTCTGTGTGACCCCATAGACGGCAGCCCACCAGGCTCCTCTGTCCACAAGACTCCCCAGATAAGAATACTGGAGTGGGTTGCCATTTCCTTCTCCACTTCCCATACGATAGACGCTGAAGAGCTAAAAATGACATTTTTCAGACTCATTTAGAGATAGGAATATGATTGAGGCTTCACCAATTAGATGCACTTGTGTGAAAATTAAATTTAGAGCTAAGTCAAGCAGGAAGGAAAGAAGGCCTTCATTTTGATGGTACAAATCAGGTACATATGGTTTCAGGCAAACAATTGAGGCTACAACTTTCTGATTCCTGAATTACGGCAAAAGCAGTGTGACTTTGGAGCTGGCAGGTGGCACACCGGCTTCTTGATTCTCCAGCTTCCAGACTGTTGCAGAGATGGTTCTCCAAACAGAGATGGTTCTCTGGGTAGTATTCTGGAGGTCATTCCTGGAGACCCAGCCTAGAGCCCCTTCTAACCATGAGCATCTTATTCCTTGCATCCCATCCTTTCCTGTTTAAATGACTAAACCTGTTTCTATTTGCTTCTGAATCCTGTCTAATATAAGCATGTACAGAGGTTAAGTACTATATTGCCAAAGAGCATTGCAGAGAGATTCTCATATTTTCTCAGAGTCACAATTAAGGGGAAAAGTATATATTAGAGGTAAATTGATATACAGAAATAATAATAAGTACCCTGATCTTTCCAATCTTGCCACATTTGTATCTCAAAAAACTGAATGTATCAGGTAGGGAACAGGCAAGCAATAGATGGCTCATTCAAACTGGATCATTTGGAGAGGCCTGAATAAAGATCAAATTTTAAAGACAGGCACAGAGCATAGAGAACCACAGGGGTTATGCAATACCCCTAGACTTGAAATAGCAAGAGGAAAGAGCCTGTTATGACTTAAATGTTTGTGTCTCCCCAAAATTCTTATACTGAAATTCCAACCCCCAGTGTGATGGCATTAGAAAGTACGCCCTTTGGGAGGTAATTAGATCATGAGGGTAGAGCCCCCATGAATGGGATTGGTACCCTAATCAAAGAGGGCCTAGCCCTTTTTCTATCTCATGCTGTGCTTAGTCACTTCAGTCATGTCTGACTCTTTGCGACCCCATGGACTACAGCCCACCAGGCTCCTCTGTCCATGGAATTCTCCAGGCAAGAATACTGGAGTAGGTTGCAACTTCCTACTCCAGGGGATCTTCCCAACCCAGGGCTCAAACCTGCATCTTCTGCATTGGCAGGCAGATTCTTTACCACCGAGCCACCTGAGAAGCCCTTCCATCTCAAGAGGATACAGCAAAAAAAAGTCGACAGTCTATGATCAGAAAGTGGGCTCTCTTCAGACACTGAATCTACCTGCACCCTGATCCAGCCCTTAGAATGTGAGAAATACATGTCTATTGTTTACAAGTCATCTAGTCTAACAGTCTGAACTAAGAGTCATTAGGGAAGCCTGGAGACAGTGATGGAGAGAGGATGCCTTCCAGGAGCTGTGGACCTGTGGTGAGTGATGCAGCTAGTTCATGGCAAGCTCTCACAGGCAGGGAGAATGCAGAGGGCAAAACCTCCCACTCCACCCTCCTGTCAAAGGCCTGCCCAGTTGCTGAACCACCTAGAAGTCAGAGAACAGGAGCCTGTGCTGTGCCTGGTTGTTGTGCTGTGCAAGACAACCTCCTGGGGTGGAGAACAATGTACTGCCAATTTGGGGAGCAAATGGGAGGTTTCCAGCATAGCAAGTGAAAAATCAACAACCCCAGTATACTAAGATATGATAAAGAATATAGGCAAGGGAATTGCCTGGTGGTCCAGTGGTTAGGATTCCCTGCTTACACTGCCTAAGGCCAGGGTTCAATTCCAGGTCAAGGAATTAAGTCCCATAAACCCTGAGGAGTGGCAGAAAAAAAAAAAAAAATTAAGTTGAAGGGTTTTGGTGCCACTGAATTTAATGCTCTCAGGTTGACTTCATTCATTTTTTTTTAAAAGATAGTCAATATCATCTGCTTTATAGCATTTGAGGGCATTTTCCCTAGTTTAGCACAGGGTATGAGAAGTGGATGCACCTGAGATATCTTGGTAAACATTTCTCACATCATAGGTGATGAAACAAAGACTTACAGAAACGACATAAATTCCTCCAGTCACATATCCGAAAACCTGCAGAGCCAGGAGGCATGCCCAAGTCTAATGATGCCTGGTAAAGAATTTCTTCCACCGTCTGCCACTAAAATCCGTGCTGGACACAAGTTATGCTCACCACAGAATGCCAGACTGTGATGTGGCTGCAGTCTCTGCCTTGAGCAGCCCTATGCCTTGGTTTTATTTTTTTTTTCCTTCATTTTAAACATTTATCTGAGAAGCTGAATTGCAGAGACATTTTTCCTAAAAATAACTAGAAGATACACAGGAGAAAATTAGCATAATGTGTTTTATCTATAATTTACAGTGTGTAATCTAAAAATGTGTGACAAAGCAATGCTAGTAGTGCAGAGAAAATTCCCCTGGGACATTTGGTTCCATTTAAAAACACCTCAGTATGGGGGGATGTGGGAGCAGCAGCCTGTGACACACTCCCATCAGGGCAAAATGTTATTGCAGTGATTCACAGCGAGAGGCCTGACAAACACTTTGAGTCGACATAAAGGTTCTTGCCATCAGAATGAAATGAGAATTGCAGTGGGTGGTCCCATTCTAGCCACCCGTCTCCTACTTCAGTCCTGGCTTAGGTGGTTGCCCTGGAAACTGTGGAGTGGCAAACAAAACCATGTGGAACAACTTTTAGGGAGCCTTATGCACGGGGCCCTAGTTTTTATTTGCTGCTGCCTGTTTTCTCTTCTTTAAAGAAGACTTTTCTAAGGCTGTCATTTCTGGAGAAGGTGTGCTCTTCAGACTACCTGGAAAGCTGATTTATTCTAAAGTCTTTGGAAGATCCAGGAGGGCTGGGCAGAGTCTAGTAGATAGTAGGGGGAAAGGGGCTTTATTTCTCATTATTCCACTTTGGATCCTGACACAGATGGTCCTGATCTCCTCCTCCCCCACCTAAGAATTTTTCTAAAATGACACCCAAGTTTTTCTTGGCAGAAGTTATAATTCCTGGCAAACAGTTCACTGCAGCTCTAATTATGATGACAGCTTTAATGGAGAAGATAATCATATTAAATGGTTCTTATTCAGTTCCATGTGATGAATTAGTGATTACCATGAAATGTGTTAAGCAGCCAAAAGTAAGGAGAAGGGATAATATGCTGAGCTACAAGTTAGGAGTTGAGGGATGCCAAAACTGGGTGGGAGATAGGACAAAATGACCTTTAAAGAGGAGATGCTGATTCTAATGCTTTTCATGGCTTATTTACTGATTAAGAAACCCCTTTTCCTGATGTGTCTGTTAAAGAAAAAATTATTTTGACAAATATTAAAACAGTAAAGAAGATGTTACTTAAGACTACTCCAGTATTCTTACTTGGGAAATCCAATGGCTAGAAGACCCCCTGGCAGTCCATGGGGTCATAAAAGAATCAGACAAGATGGAGAGACTAAACAACATTGCCAAGTGATTGCAACAGGAGAGAGAGATGGGGCTCAACTTCCAATATAACAGGACAAGTGGCGATTTATACAAGCAAAGTGAGGATCAGTGGATTGAAAATTAGTTAGAGGAGACATCAAGGATAAAGGGGTCATATTTTAACAAGATTCCTGCAAAAGGCAGGTGAAGGAAAGTGATGAAGGATTTGACCAGGTATCGAGAATGATCAGACATCGATAGCAGTGTGTGTGTGTGTAGACGGTGCTGTCCTAAACTTACTCAGCAGCATTCTTGTTAAAATGCAGCATGACAAAGACAAGACAAGGCTGTGATGATGGTATGAGAGTCTGTCAGTCCCTCCTCTTATTCAGAGAAAGAAGAAACATTTTTCTGTCCTCTGAACAATATAAGTTCACTTCTCGTTCAGTCTCCTTTTGTTCATTAAAGACAAACTGAACCATCTATTGGGACTTGGTAGTAGAGTATATTTGCTGGATAGTGCAAATCAAATCATCGGGCATTTAATAAAGGGAATTTCTATAAAAATAAAAAGGAAAAGTAAAGATTAAATGTTGGAACAGACTATAAAACCAGTTTCTGAGTGCAGAGGAAAGCTAGTTGAGATTTCTAAATGTTGAGCTTGAAGAATCTTTAGATAGTATAGTGTGAACAACAGTGATGATCTGATGAATTTCCTGGTTTCCAGTTTGAATATCTTTGGTGAAGGCACAGAAAGCAGTGCCACAGTCATGGTTATTTTCCAGCACAGAGCACAGAAGATGTGGAGCTTGCAGTAAACTTCCCAAGTAGCCAACACAGCAGCAGTTCCAGGCATGAAAATTGCCTGTCATCCAACTTCAGCTTGCAAGATAACCAGTAAGGAACTGGGCAAACAGGTTTTGATTCTCAGTGACACCAAGTTGGGAAAGTGGAAGAACAGTTGGAAATCTTATTTTGAAGATCTGTACCAGATACTGGAGTAACTGTAAGAATCTAGAATTGGGTAAGGAATTACAAAATGTGCAAGATGGCAGGATTCAGTTCAATTTACAAGTAGATAATAAAAGCTCAAAGATAATGAATAGAACTAGAGTCTGATAACCCACAAGGCTACACCATAGTTTTCCAATGACACATAAAATTTCTCTCTCCTCCCACCCTTTTTTCATTATTCTTAAATCTCGTCTTACTAGATTTGGCCTATTATTTATATAAATGCAGCAAGTATAGTAATCAACTGCATAGACCTATGACAGT
The DNA here is from genome assembly GCF_014754425.2 of Oryx dammah. Classification (NCBI taxonomy): domain Eukaryota; kingdom Metazoa; phylum Chordata; class Mammalia; order Artiodactyla; family Bovidae; genus Oryx; species Oryx dammah. Next base: position 49,147,302 of record NW_024070210.1, read on the forward strand.
TTGCTTTGCTGCAACTCTTCAAAAGTAATCTCAAATTAGATTTTAAAAGACTTTCAAGTCTAGAAAGCCACACCAAGAACTTACCACCTGGTTTTACCTGTAGAACCTATAGATTTAGGTAAATTTCTCTCCTCTAGGTCCCCCAAATATCCTAAGCTTCCTCAGTTTGCCAGGAGGTAACCTTTCTTATGCATCTGTAAGGCTTGAAACTTTGTAAACCAGGTATCAGCCCAGTTTTCCCAAAAGGGCTTTGTAAACAGTGGCTCCACAAAGTCAGCCTTAGTTCCTTAAAATTTTATGTTCATACATGATTCTATGAACAATATTCTCAAATATGACATCCCAGTAAAAGTCTTGGTTATATAACCAATGTTTCCAATTAAGTTCTGTTCAAGGAGGACAGGTTCTTAATGAACTTATGCAAATAACTATACTGTCATTAAAATGAGAATACTTAATACAAGTTTCTGAATTCAGGAAGGGAAAAAGATATATATTTCACTTCTGTATATAAAAGTATTATCCTCTAAACTGTTGTGAGTGATAACTTAAGAGAAAAGGGAAAGAGGTTCCTTAAATCCAGCAGCAATATTTCCAAACAAAGGCTATAATCACCCTCCATCAGTTCATCCAGCCTCATACAATTAATTCTCATTCTATTTGGTCTTGGGTTAGCAGTTTTATGAACCCATCAGCTTTTTAAGTTCTGGAAATCTTTTCTCAGTTGAATGGTATGGTCTCAAAGTTATTTAAATAATGCCATCAGAAGACTTATCCCAGAGACCTGTCAGTCCTTTCCATGGATCTCAAAGACAATCCTTTTTTGTTGAAGAAGAGCACTCTGGCCTATAGCTGATTACAAATGCTTTCAGAGAAGAATCAGTAAAACAAAAACTATCTGTTGATGATGAAAGAATTAAAATGGCAGCGGTTAAAGCTTTGATGACAGTTCACTATAAAAAAAGATGCAGTTGACAAGGGGATTTAGTTATTTATATGGCATAAAGCATTTAAAATAATAACTGGAATTAGGACTGTTAATTTTATACCAGAATATATCATAGACAGTGAGGGTATTGACAAATTTCATATAATATCATAAAGCCTTAGATTAATAACATTTTATCCATGCAAATATAACCTGGAGAAGGTTAAAGCATCTCTTATTTGAAAATGTTTTTCATGCAACAGAACAAATTAAATAAAACAAATTGCTTTTTGGCATCTCTCTTTTTACAAGATAAAAGAAAAAATCCTTTGAGATTTTCCAAAAGCCATCTGAGAAAGTTGAGTTCAAAATCAAACTTTTATTTAGGATCTGATTCTGAGAAGGCAAAACTGTCCAAAATGCCAAAAGTTTTGAATATTTGACTATATACAATCCCAGGTTACTGTTACTTGAAAGTGAAAGTGAAGTCGCTCAGTCGTGTCCGACTCTTTTCTACCCCATGGACTGTAGCCTATCAGGCTCCTCCATCCATGGGATTTTCCAGGCAAGAGTGCTGGAGTGGATTGCCATTTCCTGCTCCAGGGGATCTTCCCCACCCAGGAATCGAACCCGGGTCTCCACATTGCAGGCAGACGTTTTACCATCTGAGCCACCAGGGAAGCTACCTATTTAAGCAAAGTGCTGATAAAAGAAACAAAAGTAAATACAAGGGATGATATTAAAATACATTTAACAACAAAAAGTTAGCCCTTCTAAAAGTGAGAAGATTTGCTTCTCTTAAATAAAGATATGATAAAGGTTAAATAAAGCACACTTAATTATTCTGATAAGATATAATATCTTTATTTCCTAGGGGGATTACTTAAAAAAAAACTTTTACAATCCCTTAATAAGAGCAGATCCCCCCCCCCCAAAAAAGCCAAAACTCTGCTATTTCAACAGAGAGAAAATCAAATTCTAGTTACATATTGGTGTGTTTTTGATATAAAAGTTTTTTTAAACCCTATAAAAATTTATCTAATCTTAACCAACTTTGACCACAAGAGTTAATATTCCTTTTCCAAAATTCCTTTTCTACAAACCTTCTACAGCTTGTTACATCCGTTAGGTTTTCATCCTTTATTTTCCTCTTATACTTTAGGACAAAATTACTGTCTTGTTCACTTAACAAAAACCTGTCCTACATAACTTGAATACTTTTCCTTATCAAAAATAAAATCTATTTTCCTTGCATAATTTTCATACAAAGTTGTTTCTCCTGGCCATTATTGTTTCTAGTAGTTTCATTTACATACATTGACTCTAATTTTTAACCATTAGTAAGCTTTTTTAAACAGAGAAAACTGCAGAAACAATTGTGCTCTATACCAGCATTCTACACCAGACAAGCAAATTTTATGAATATACCATGTCAGTGTTTATAGGTATATGTTTCCTGATAGTACCATTTTTCAATGTGTCAAAAAGATGTTTATTAACAGACTTAGGTACATTTAGTTTCTCTGTACCATACAAAAATAAGAAGGCAAAAGTATATAAACTTAAACTTGTGATTAGTAAAGGTTTAGTAGTTTTTCCTCACTTAGAAGTAATCTAGATATTCAGTGAATATCTATTATTTAACTTAGAACCACTCTAAGGTTGCAAGTTACAACAAAGATTCTGGAAACTACTTTTAGGGACATACATTATAAACATTAAACAATGTAGGACATCATCTCAAGCTATTTCTCTATTAACTATTTTTACAGTACATGCTGTTAGGTAAGTATCCAAAAAAATTATAAAAGCAAAGAAACCTAAAAAGAGTTAAATATGTAAAAACAGCAAAATATGTGCTGTTATTACACTTAATACTGATAACTCAGAAGATATATCTCTCCTTATTTAACTAGTTTAATAATATTAAACTAGTTTTATTTATCTAAGATTTTTCCAAATCACACAAACTAGAAAACCATTTGGGTGAGTTTGGCAACCCACTCTGGTACTCTTGCCTGAAAAATCCCATGGACGGAGAAGGCAACAGTCCATGGGTCGCAAAGAGTCGGACACAACTGAGCAACTTCACTTTCACTTATATTTCTGGGAATTTTAGAAATATTTAATTTATATAATCATTTATCTCTAAGTCAATCAGAATAGAGCTCTTTTATGCAATTTTATAAATTACTTTGGTAATACTATCTAGAAGTAGGAAAATATTATGTGTGTGTATATATATATATATATACACACACACATATAAAAACATTCATATATAAACATACAGACAGATGCAAATATAGACCTTAGAGCTTTCCTTGTAAAATTTTAGCCACGAGTCAGGTAAACATAGTAATGTAAAACTCAGTGGTTTATATATAATAGTTGGCTCTTGTCTTTGCTCCACTTTATATTTTTAACCAAATTGTATTTCTTACAGATGGAACAAGTTAAGCTTACCTGCTCAATAAGAGGGCTAATGCTTTTTACAAATATTTGTGGGGGAGACTTATAAAATATTCTTCTACCCTGATATGTAGTTTCTTTTTGAGGGTCTCTGAGCCTCTTGGAAGAAAAGTTATGACCCTTGGAAGCTATGACTCTTGGAAGAAAAGTTATGACTAACCTAGACAGCATATTAAAAAGCAGAGACATTACTTTACCAACAAAGGTCCGTCTAGTTAAAGCTATGGTTTTTCCAATAGTCATGTATGGATGCAAGAATTGGACTATAAAGAAAGCTAAGCGCCGAAGAATTGATGCTTTTGAACTGTGGTGTTGGAGAAGACACTTGAGAGTCCCTTGGACTGCAAGGAGATCCAACCAGTCCATCCTAAAGGAAATCAGTCCTAAATATTCATTGGATGCTGAAGCTGAAGCTCCAATACTTTGGCCACCTGATGCAAAGAACTGATTCATTTGAAAAGACCCTGATGCTGGGGAAGATTGAAGGCAGGAGGAGAAGGGGACAACAGAGGATGAGATGGTTAGATGGCATCACTGACTCAATGGACATGAGTTTGAGTAAACTCCAGGAGTTGGTGATGGACAGGGAGGCCTGGCGTGCTGCAGTCCATGGGGTCGCAAAGAGTTGGACACGACTGAGCAACTGAACTGAACTGAGCCTCTTGAGAGTTCCCAGTGGGGACAGGGAACCTAATGCTCAAGTGACTGTAAGAAAATGTGAGACTAAAAAAAAAAAGAAAATGAGGGGCTGAAATGGGAAGGCAAAGTCTTGCAGAAGTAGACAGAGAAGTAGAGGAGGTAGGGCTTGAAGGCAGTCATATCAAAGGATTCAAGACAGCTGAAGGGAAGATTGGAGGTAGTAAAAAGAGGAAGGAGGAACAGAAGCAACTGTAAGGGACAGGTCTTAAAGGAACCAGTTTGAGGAAGTCACTGAAGTTCTAAATTATCTTCAGTAAAATAATTTCAACAAGAATGGAAATGGACAGAGTTAGTGCCATCGTGGTACTACGGCACTTACAGTCAGCAGGGGCATGAGAAGGGGGTTTCAGTCTACTGAGAAGCTCCTGTATTGTTAACCAATGGTAACTTGTAAACAAAGAAGCCTGAGACTTTAAATCAGCTTCTAGGCTCAAGGACTCCAAAAGAGCCAGGAATTTCCCACTCAAGGGCCAGGGACTATATTCCTAGTGAAATTGTTGGGGGAGTGTGTAATTTCTTTGATTCTGTCTCGTCACAACAAAAATTTGAAGTGACAGACCAGCTCTTAGATGAACCAGTGTTACAGCTCCATGTTACAGCTCAGTTTTATTTAAAAAATAAAGGAAAATATATCCTCAAGGCATGAGGATGTGCTGAGCCAAAAGACCTGAAGAGAACACGGAGGGGGAGAGAGAGGGAGCTAGAGAGGGGGAGGAGAGGAGAGAGAGAGAAAGGGAGTGAGAGAGAGCGCATGGGTGGAGTCGAGACCCTCAACCCTTTGACTCCACTTTTTATGTTTTTTCTCTTCCCCCTGGGCCTGCCCTAGTAAATTGGGTTAGCCAGGAGTGCTGTTTTTTCTACCTGAGGTCCTCACTCCGGTCCTCGGACCCTCCTTTGTTCTATTTTCCCAGGCTTTTCCCGTCCTTGTCTTTTAGCCACCACCATCTGGACTCCTGTTTCCTAGTCTAACTACCTAACATTCCCTCTCAAGAGATGGAAGGACCAATTCTTTGGAAATAGGGGCGTCAAGGTCTTTCTGGCTACCTCCTGCTGAACTGGGATGGTGAGGGGTATTGGGCCTCCCCCTCTTGCTAGTCTCAGGCCTCAGAGTCCTTATAGTGATGTCCATCTAAGAGTAAGTGCTATTTTCCATGGTTGGCTGTAGTTTTATATATCCTTGTTGAACTGACACTGCATGTTGTAGCTTGTTGACCTGGGCAGAGACAAAGAGGGTTAGACAATTAATGATATATGGAGCAACCATAAACAGCATCAGTATGGCATAATAAGGACTAGTAGGGGCATTAGCCAACTCCAAATTCCCATCACCAGGATGGCTCAAGCCCCTCCTCGTTCAGGGATCAGAAGATCTATCTCCTGTCTGTTTTGGAGTACAACCCCTGCCAAGCTGTGTTGGCTCTTTAGAGCTGTCCTGAGAAATCTTATCCCCAGAAACTAGATTTTGCTCATTAGAATGGCACTCATTTGTAGTTCTGAATAGGTATCTGAGATCTCTGAGGGGCTCACAGGTGTACTGAGTGTCCGCTTCTGTTTTCTTCCACAGCTTGACTCGTGAGTAGTGAATCCAGGAGTCATATCCTGGTATCTTGACTGCTGTGGGGGTAGAGAGTATTACAGGGTAGGGGCCCTTCCTTATGGACTGGAGTTGAGCCTTTGGGGACCCACCTTTCCAGACTTTAATTAGGACTTGAGTCCCTGGAGCATATAGTGGTGACTCCTTAGAATCTTTTGGGTCCTGTTTGACACCCCACAAGCATATATCTTGTTGGAATTGCCCAATGGCCATGGTTTAAGACTGGAGGCTCTGAGCCTCTGGATCTAGGAAGAGGTCACTGACATAAACAAAAGATCTCCCATATAGCATCTCATAAGAACTAAGACCAACCTGTTCTTTAGGGGCAATATGGGTGAAGTTCACTTCAGTTCAGCTCAGTCGCTCAGTTGTGTCTAACTCTTTGCAATCCCATGAACTGCAGCATGCCAGGCCTCTCTATCACCAACTCCTGGATTTTACCCAAACTCATGTCCATTAAGTCGGTGATGTCCTCTAATCATCTTATCCTCTGTTGTCCCCTTCTCCTCCTGCCTTCAATCTTTCCCAACATCAGGGTCTTTTCAAATGAGTCAGCTCTTCGCATCACGTGGCCAAAATATTGGAGTTTCAGCTTCAACATCAGTCCTTCCAATGAACACCCAGGACTGATTTCCTTTAGGATGGACTGCAGCCCAAGGGACTCTCAAGAGTCTTCTCCAACACCACAGTTCAAAAGCATCAATTCTTCGGTGCTCAGCTTTCTTTATAGTCCAATTCTCACATCCATACATGACCACTGGAAAAACCATAGCCTTGACTAGACAGACCTTTGTTTGCAAAGTAATGTCCCTGCTTTTTAATACGCTGTCTAGGTTGTTCATAACTTTCCTTCCAAGGAGTAAGTGTCTTTTAATTTCATGGCTGCAATCACCATCTGCAGTGATTTTGGAACCCAAAAAATAAAGTCTGACACTGTTTCCCCATTTATTTCCCATGAAGTGATGGGACCAGATGCCATGATCTTCGTTTTTTGAATGCTGAGCTTTAAGCCAACTTTTCACTCTCCTCTTTCACTTTCATCAAGAGGCTTTTTAGTTCTTCTTCACTTTCTGTCATAAGGGTGGTGTCATCTGCATATCTGAGGTTATTGATATTTCTCCCGGCAATCTTGATTCCAGCTTGTGTTTCTTCCAGTCCAGTGTTTCTCATGATGTACTGTGCATATAAGTTAAATAAGCAGGGTGACAATATACAGCCTTGATGTACTCCTTTCCCTATCTGGAACCAGTCTGTTGTTCCATGTACAGTTCTAATTGTTGCTTCCTGACCTGCATACAGGTTTCTCAAGAGGCAGGTCAGGTGGTCTGGTATTCTTATCTCTTTCAGAATTTCCCACAGTTTATTGTGATCCACATGGTCAAAGGCTTTGGCATAGTCAATAAAGCAGAAATAGATGTTTTGTGAATATAGGTGCAGAGGAGAGCTATTGGTAAAGCCTCCTTCCATCCCAGGCAGGTCTCCGGGGTTATCTTTTTTATCACTGATTTAAGAATTGGTTGGCTCTTTCTACTTTTCCTGAGGACTGAGGCCTCCAGGCACAGTGGAGATAATAAGTAATGCCCAAAGCTTTGGAGACCCCTTGGGTGACCTTAGAAGTAAATGATGTCCCATTGTCACTTTGTAATGACCTGGGCAGACCAAATCTTGAAATGATTTCAGGGAGCAGTTTTTTTTTACCACCTCCTCAGCTTCTCAGTCTGGGTGGGAAAGCCTTCAATCCATCCTGTGAATGTATATATCATGACTAATAATATTTATATCCTTGAGAAACTGGCATCTGGGTGAAGTCCATCTGCCAGTCCTCTCCTGGTAGGTCCCACATCGTTGCACAGGCTGGGCCAGCTGGGGTCGTTGAGCTCCTTGGGGGTTGTTTAACTGGCAAGTGGGACAAGAGAAGACCACTTGCCTTATAGTCATGTGGAGGCCTGTTCCTCTGAAGGACCTTTCTAGCAATCTCTGGAGGGCCTTTTCCCCTAAAGGAGTGGTGGCATGTAAGGAGTTAACTAACTTCCACTGGAGGTCCCCAGGCGGAAAAAGGAGTCCTTCCTTTCGGAACCACCCCATATGATCTTCTTGAAAGCCCTCACTCTTAGCTTTGAGTCTCACCTTCAGTATATGAAGGAGTTTCCGGCAAATTAGTCTGTGGAACTAAGGTGGCAACCCCTATTAGGTCATTGTTCTGTAATGCTGCTCTCTTAGCTGCCTGATTGGCTGCTTGGTTCCCTTGTGCCACTTCGGTGCTCCCTTTTTTGTATCCTTTACAATGGGAGACTGAAACCTCAGTGGGCAGATGGACTGCCTCCAACAGTCTAAGGATTTGATCATCATATTTGATTGGGGACCCTCGGGTGGCCAAGTGGCCTTTCTTTCCAAATAGCAGCATGTGCATGTAGCACAAAAAAAGGCACACTTGGAGTCAGTGTAAATGGCTACTCTTTTTCCTTTTCCCAGCTCTAAAGCTCGAGTCAGGGCTATGAGCTCAGCTAATTGAGCTGAAGTACCTGGTGGCAAAGGTTTAGCCTCTATGGTCTCAAAATTGGAGACTATTGCATATCCAGCTCTTCTTTTTCCATCCAAGACAAAGTTGCTTCCATCAATGTACCACATTTCCTCAGAACTGGTCACAGGATCTTCCAACAATCCCTCTTAGGGTTTTTTCCAGTAGTCCAAGGTTTCTAGGCAAGAGTGAAAGGGGAGAGAGCCCTCAGGAGTAGGTAGGAGGGTGGCTGGGTTAAGAACCTCAGAAGGGGATATAGTGAGGCCTGGATTTTCCATCAGCATTACTTGATATCTGAGGATTCTTTGATTCAGTTCAGTTCAGTCGCTCAGTCATGTCCAACTCTTTGTGACCCCATGAATTGCAGCACACCAGGCCTCCCTGTCCATCACCAACTCCCAGAGTTCACTCAAACTCATGTCCATCGAGTCGGTGATGCCATCCAGCCATCTCATCCTCTGTCATCCCCTTCTCCTCCTGTCCCCAATCCTTCCCAGCATCAGAGTGTTTTCCAATGAGTCAACTCTTTGCATGAGGTGCCCAAAGTATTGGAGCTTCAGCTTTAGCAACAGTCCCTCCAAAAAACACCCAGGACTGATCTCTTTAAAATGGACTGGTTGGATCTCCCTGCAGTCCAAGGGACTCTCAAGAGTCTTCTCCAACACCACAGTTCAATAGCATCAATTCTTCGGCACTCAGCTTTCTTCACAGTCCAACCCTCACATCCATACATGACTACTGGAAAAACCATAACCTTGACTAGATGGACTTTCGTTAGCAAAGTAATGTCTCTGCTTTTGAATATGCTATCTAGGTTGGTCATAACTTTTCTTCCAAGGAGTAAGTGTCTTTTAATTTCATGGCTGCAGTCACCATCTGCATTGATTTTGGAGCCCCCCAAAATAAAATCTGACACTGTTTCCACTGTCTCCCCATCTAATTCCCATGAAGTGATGGGACCAGATGCCATGATCTTCGTTTTCTGAATGTTGAGCTTTAAGCCAACTTTTTCACTCTCCTCTTTCACTTTCATCAAGAGGCTTTTTAGTTCCTCTTCACTTTGTGCCATAAGGGTGGTGTCATCTGCATATTTAAGGTTATTGATATTTCTCCTGGCGATTCTTTGATTAGACATCCATAAATGGCCTCTCCCATTTAGAAGCTGTTTCACTTGGTGGCTAGTAAAAATAGTTAGTTTGCCCCCAAAACAGAGTTTTAAAGCATCTTCTATCAGGACTGCAATAGCTGCAAGATTTCAAAGGCAGGGAGAGATTTCTTTCCAATAAGGGAGGAAGACAGTCAGGGACCACTAGAAACTGGTGGGAAAATATTTGTCCATCCCAGAAACAAAGTGCTCAAGTGAATCTTTTTGTAATTGTTTTTCCTATAGCACCCAAAATGGTACCAGTTTGGGGGGAGAAGGCTCTGGAGTAGGAGGTCAGGACAGAGTAGGTAGCCCCTGTGTCAACAAAGAAATTCTCGGACCTACCTGCCACATACAGTTGCACCCTTGGCTCCAGCCCCGGATGGTTATTTGTGAGAGGTGAGCTGGGTGGAGTGGGCTGCTTCAGTCCTGTTGAATCATCGTGAGGGAAGGCTTGGCGCTTGACCTTGAGGCTCTTGGGTCGTGAGGGCAGAGTGCAGCCCGATGTCCCAATTGATGACATTTGTAGCAAGCCATTTTAGGATACTTGTCACGGTTTGAACGTTCTTTGGCTCAATGCCCCACCTGTCTACAGATTAGGCATTTGCCTGGTGCCTTGTCCTTCAAAGCCTTTGACTGTGTGGATCACAATAAACTGTGGAAAATTCTGAAAGAGATGGGAATACCAGACCACCTGACCTGCCTCTTGAGAAATCTGTATGCAGGCCAGGAAGCAACAGTTAGCACTGGACATGGAAAAACAGACTGGTTCCAAACAGGAAAAGGAGTACGTCAAGGCTGTATATTGTCACCCTGCTAATTTAACTTCTATGCAGAGTACATCATGAGAAACGCTGGGCTGGAAGAAACACAAGCTGGAATCAAAATTGCCAGGAGAAATATCAATAACCTCAGATATGCAGATGACACCACCCTTATGGCAGAAAGTAAAGAGGTGCTAAAAAGCCTCTTGATGAAAGTGAAAGAGGAGAGTGAAAAAGTTGGCTTAAAGCTCAACATTCAGAAAACGAAGATCATGGCATCCGGTCCCATCACTTCATGGGAAATAGATGGGGAAACAGTGGAAACAATGTCAGATTTTATTTTTTTGAGCTCCAGAATCACTGCAGATGGTGACTGCAGCCATGAAATTAAAAGACGCTTACTCCTTGGAAGAAAAGTTATGACCAACCTAGATAGCATATTCAAAAGCAGAGACCTTACTTTGCCGACTAAGGTCTGTCTAGTCAAGGCTATGGCTTTTCCAGTAGTCATGTATGGATGTGAGAGTTGGACTGTGAAGAAGGCTGAGCACCGAAGAATTGATGCTTTTGAACTGTGGGGTTGGAGAAGACTCCTGAGAGTCCCTTGGACTGCAAGGAGATCCAACCAGTCCATTCTAAAGGAGATCAGTCCTGGGATTTCTTTGGAAGGAATGATGCTAAAGCTGAAACTCCAGTACTTTGGCCACCTCGTGAGAAGAGTTGACTCATTGGAAAAGACTCTGATGCTGGGAGGGGTTGGGGGCAGGAGGAGAAAGGGACGACCGAGGATGAGATGGCTGGATGGCATCACGGACTCGATGGACGTGAGTCTGAGTGAACTCTGGGAGATGGTGATGAACAGGGAGGCCTGGCGTGCTGCGATTCAGGGGGTTGCAAAGAGTCGGACACGACTGAGCGACTGAACTGAACTGAACTTGTCCTTCAAGGACTCGGGGTTTGCCATAGGGCTTCCCTGTTGGGCAGCCAGCATCTGGGCATGCCTTGTCTCTTTCCTTTTCTCCATTTCCTGGGCCTTGGCCTCCCTCTCCTGTTCTCTGTTATAAAAGGTATTGGTGGCTGTCTGGACCATCTCATCCAAAGAGGCAGCAGGGTCCTGCTGCTGTAGTTGTTGTAACTTTATCCTGATGTCTGATGCACATTGGGACAGGAATTTGTCCTTTAAAGTTGCCTGTCCCTCATAAGAGTCTAAGTCCAGATTGGTAAACTTTTGGAGGGCCTCTTTTAGCCTTTCCAGAAAGGTAATGGGATTCTCATTGGGCTCCTGAGTTATTGCTGAGACTGGGCACAGACCCACAAGTAATAGGCTTCCTTCTATTTCCATGGGTGGATTTCCTTAAAGGTGAGTCTTTCTGAGGCTTATCCTACCCAGTACTGTTGCAACCTGAAAGCCAGGCATCTCCGGGTCAGGGTGCAGATCCCCAAGCAGGCTGAGACGCGACAGCCTCCTGGAGATCGAATCCCCGGGCAGGTCGAGGCAGGTTGGCCTCCCGAGAATTAGGTCCCTGGACAGGTCAAGGCGTGACGACCTCCTGGGACCCCTGGATTAGCAGATCTCCAAGCAGGTTGAGGTGTGACAACATTTCGAGGACCAGATCCCTAGGCAGGTCAAGGCAGGTCGACCTCCTGGGACTCCCAGACTGGAGTTGGGCATCCCCAAGGTCTCCAGCATGACCAGTGTTGGGTATAATTTTAACTCATTGCCAGTTTGCTCACTGCAGATGGGAGCCAATATGATGTAAAGCAATCCAAGCCTGTGCCCTGAGACTGGGAACCTGGTGAAACAGTCTTAAGCCTTATCCTCTTACTGCTCTAAGGGATTGTAAGTCACTGATTTCCTCCCCTAGTCCTCCATTAGAGCAGCTTAGGCTGTTTCCAACGGTAAACATTTCTTGTCATAGACCCACTTTAGGTAATAACAGAAGTAATGACAAAGGAGTGGGTTATCTGGCCCTGTTAAGGGCATTTATTATTATTATTTTTATTTTTTTGTTAAGGGCATTTAGAGTATTCTAATAATAAGCGGGGTGGAGCAATGTTGCCTACAAGGGGGCAGGGTCCTGGTTGTAGGAGTTAGTAATTGGCTTAAGAACAAATTGGAAAGAGGCAACAGACCAGATGTTTCATAAAAGTGGAGTGGAGATTTGATCCTGGGGTATGTTTGTTACTTTAGGAGAGGGGTTTAGGCCTGGTGGCTCAGATGGTAAAGCGTCTGCCTGCAATGCAGGAGACCAGGGTTCAATCCCTGGGTTGGGAAGATCCCCTGGAGAAGGAAATGGCAACCCACTCCAGTACTCTTGCCTGGAAAATCCCATGGACAAAGGAGCCTGGTAGGCTACAGTCCATGGGGTCGCAAAGAGTCAGACATGACTGAGCAACTTCACTTAGGCCCAAACAGCCTGCAGGGCTAACTCCCAAAGTGGCTAACATTATCCCTGGAAGCTCAACTGCCTTTAAAGAAATGCGAACAGATGAACTTCTAGCGGTCATTGTGTGCCTGTCTCCCACCCTAGTGGGTTCACTGAGAGATGCTGTTGTTGCACATGTTGTAGGAAACATGGAAGATGAAGGCCTGAATATCTAGAGGGATTGGATATTATACAGTATTTCCCTCCCAAGGGCCAGCTATTTTCTCGTTGCCCCTTCAGAAGATTGTAGAGGCAACACTGTGGGCCTGGACAAGGCTCATGAAAAGAGCATGAAACAGGAGTGAAGGGGCAGGGCACAACTTTTGAAAGAATGACATAGCACAAGGGCATAACATAAACTGATTAAAATCAACTGGGTCCAAGATGACAAGTCAAATTCAAGTAAACCTTAACCCCCAATCTGCAAGCTAAATGACACACCCAGGTGGCAGGACAGTTCCAAGGCCCTGTCAAAAGATGGAGGAGTGGGTGGTTCCCCAGTGGTTGGGATGATCCTCCCACTCATTAGCATATGAATTCACCCAGTTTGCAAAAACTAGCCATACCACATTCCAAGGTGGAAACACTTGCCCTCTGCAATGGCCCACACCCTGTGGAGTGTGCTTCTCTCTGAATCCAAACAAATTCACCTCTTACCTATCACTGTGTCTCTCACTGAGTTTTTGCAATGAGACATCAGAGCCTGAGCTTCATTACGTCCTGAAGCCAGGCATCATGGGTTTTGGCTGGGCTCAAATCCCAGGAGAGAGAAGCTGAAGGAAGGGAGGAAAACACAGTAGGAAAAAAGGGCCAAGGAATCCCCTTCATAACCTGCTGGAAAATCTGCTAAATACCTGACCTGTGCTCAGTTTTCATTGGCCTGATCCTTGGCACAAAGAAGATTAAGGACAGAACACCCGCTGGTTTGGGTAACAGCTACTAGGGCTCAGCAGATAGTGGAGGCTTCGGGACACACTGACGAGTAGCCTCTCCAGTCTCTCAGTTGCACCTACTGCCACTCGCCTGTTCTTGGGGGGTTCAAAGAAACAAGAAATGAGATATAGTATTGGAATTAAGATTTTGTTAGGTATATGTCCCTCCAGCCATAGGAGCAAGGACCACCTACCTTAGCCAGAGGTCTTCTGGAATCTGAGACTGAGCCTTGTATGCTTTCTGCTGAGTTCGTTTTTCGCTATCCCAGTTTCCAGCATATTGGGCTTCTTGTCACTTCCCCTGTGCTGGGTTTTCTTTGCATTCAGCTCCCACCACGGGAGCTTTCACTGAATTGGGCTCCTGCTATGCTTTGCTTTCTCCTTGCATGGCTGCAAAGAGGTTGTTTCAGCCAGGTTAAATCGGAGTCATGGCACCATAGATGTTGAGGGAGTGTATAATTTCCTTGGTTCTGTCTTGTCACAACAAAAATTTGAAGTGACAGAGCAGTTCTCAGATGGACCAGTGTTACTGCTCCATGTTACAGCTCAGTTTTATTTAGAAAATAAAGGAAAATATATCCTTGAGGCATGAAGGCATGCTGACCCAAAAGTGAAGAAAAGAGAGAGGAGGGATGGAAGGGGGGTGAAGGGAGAGAGGGGGGGGAACCAGGGGGAGGGGGAGAGACAAATAGAGACCCCTGGCCCTTTGACTCCTCTTTTTATGTTTTTTCTCCTCCCCCTGGGCCTCCCCTATGTAAACTGGGCTAGCCAGGGGTGCTGTTTGTTCTACCTGAGGTCCTCACTCCCATCCTCGGACCCTCCTTTGTTCTATTTTCCCAGGCTTTTCCCTTCCTTATCTTTTAGCCACCACCATTCTGGACTCCTTTTTCCTATTCTAACTACCTAACAAAATGATGCAAGAAGACTTCCATCCAGGAAGATGCTTGCTCAAACAAATACCTTTCAAAAAAGCTGGGACTCTAACCCAGCCTCAGAGAATATACTTAGAATCTTAAGAGTCAAAATCTGTACTTACCAGGCCTCAACACTATCACCCAGAGCACTGGCTCAAGAGTTGGACTTATGAATGGAGCCTGAATTAGCCAGGAATGAAACAAAGTCTTTAAAACTGCACACCTGGGGTCCTGGATGAGATGTTCAGGGATCCAATGATGAATTCAATCCTGTCTGAGTCACTAAACCATAACTGTAAAAGAAAAAGTCACTCAGATATTTATCACATCGGTAAGAAAGACTTTATTCAGAACTATTGTAATAAGAGTATCACAGTAGGGGAAAGATTACAGCAAAGACAGCCAACGGTTTATAGCCAATGAATGGAGTGATGGAGTTAGAGGACGGAAAATGACTAAAAGGAAATATCAAGGATAAGAGGATTCTTACTAAATCTTACTTAAAGATCACAGCATTGTCATGGTGAAGGGTCTTGCATAACTCAATGAAGCTATGAGCCATGCTGTTCAGGGACACCCAAGATGGACAGGTTGTAGTGAGAGAGGTCTGACAAAACGTGGTCCACTGCAGGAAGAAATGGCAAACCACTCCAGTATTCTTGCTGCAAGAACCCCATAAACAGTATGAAAAGGCAAAAAGATATGACACTGGAAGATGAGCCCCCCAGGTCAGAAGGTGTCCAATACGCTACAGAAGAAGAGTGGAGGGCAATTACTAATAGCACCGGAAAGAATGAGGCCGCTGAGACAAAACAGAAGCGACGCTTAGTTGTGTATGTGTCTGGTGGTGAAAGTAAAGTCCAGTGCTGTAAAGAACAGTATTGCATATGAACCTGGAATGTAAGGTCCATTAATCAAGATAACTTGGACGTGGTCAAGCATTAGATGGCAGGAGTGAACATTGACATCTTAGAAATCAGTGAACTAAAATGGACAGAGATGGGCGAATTTAACTCAGATGACCATTATATCTACAACTGTGGGCAAATCAAATCCCTTATGATTATACAGTGTGGGTGATGAATAGATTCAAGGATTAGATCTGGTAGACAGAGCTCCTGAAAAACTACGGATGGACATTCATAATACTGTACAGGAGGTGGTGATCAAAATCATCTCCCAGAAAAAGGAATGAAAAAAAGCAAAATGGCTGTCTGGGAAGGTTTTACAAACACCTGAGGAAAGAAGAGAAGCAAAAAGCAGGGGAGAAAAAGAGAAAGATATGCCCAACTGAATGCAGAGTTCCAGAGAATAACAAAGAGGGATAAGAAGCTCTTAAATGGACAATGCAAAGAAATAGAGGAAAACAGTAAGATGGGAAAGACTGGAGATCTCCTTAAGAAAACTAGAGATATCAAGGGAATACTTCATGCAAGGACAGGCAGGATAAAGGACAGAAATAGTGAGGACCTAACAGAAGTAGAAGAGGTTAAGAAGAGGTGGCAAGAATACACAGAAGAACTATAAAAAAAGGGCTTAATGACCTGGGTAACCATGATGATGTGGTCACTCACTTAGAGCCAGACATCCTAGAATGTGAAGACAAGTGGGCCTTGGGAAGCATTACTACAAACAAAGCTAGTAGAGGTGATGGAATTCCAACTGAGCTATTTAAAATCTTAAAAGATAATGCTGTTAAAGTGCTGCACTCAATATGTCAGCAAATTTGGAAAACTCAGCAGTGGCCACAGGACTGGAAAAGCTGTTTTCATTTCAATCCCAAAGAAGGGCAGTGCCAGAGAGTGTTCAAACTACCATACAATTTTACTCATTTCACAAGCTAAGGAAAGTTATGCTCAAAGTCGTTCAAGCTAGGCTTCAGGAGTAACTGAACTGAGAACTTTCAGATGTGTAAGTTGGGTTTAGAAAACTCAGAATAACATAGATCAAACTGCCAACATTCATGGGATTATAGAGAAAGAAAGGGAATTCCAGAAAAACATCTACTTCTGCTTCATTGACTACGTTAAAGCCTTTGACTGTGTGGATCACAACAAACTGAAAAATTCTTAAAGAGATGGAAGTACCAGACCACCTGACCTGTCTCCTGAGAAACCTGTATGCAGGTCAAGAAGAAACAGAATTGGACATGAGACAAATGACTAGTTCAAAATTGGGAAAGGAGTATGTCAAGGCTGTATATTGTCACCCTACATATGTATTCTATGCAGAGTACATCATGAGAAATGCTGGGCTAAATGAATCACAAGGCAGAATCAAGATTGCCAGGAAAAATATCAACAGGCTCAGATAGGCAGATGATACCACTCTAATGGCAGAAAGTGAAGAGGAACTAAACAGCCTCTTGATGAGGGTGAAGAGGAGAGTGAAAAAGCTGGTATGAAACTCAGCTTTCAAAAGACTAAGATCCTGGCATCTGGTCCCATCACTTCATGGCAAATAGAAGAGAAAAAAGTGAAAGCAGTAACAGATTTTATTTTCTTGAGCTCCAAAATCATTGCATATGGTGACTACAGCCATGAAATTAAAAGATGCCTGGTCCTTGGAAGGAAAGCTATGACAAACCTAGATGGTGTATTAAAAAGCAGAGACATCACTTTGCACACAAGAGTCTGTATAGCCAAAGTTAAGGTTTTTCCAGTAGTCACAAGAAATGTGAGAGCTGGACTATAAAGAAGGCTGAGCACCAAAGAATGCTTTTTTTATGCTTTTGAATTGTGCTGGAGAAGACTGTTGAGAGTCCCTTGCACTCCAAGGAGATCAAACCAGTCAATCCTAAAGGAAATCAACCATGAATATTCATTGGAAGGACTGATGCTGAAGCTGAAGCTCCAAAACTTTGGCCACTTGATGCAAAGAGCCAACTCACTGGAAAAGATCCTGATGCTGGGAAAGATGAAGGTAAAAGGAGAAAGGGGTGGCAGAGAATAAGATGATTAGATAGCATCATCAACTCAATGGACATGAATTTGAGCAAGCTCTGGGAGATAGTGGAGGACAGAGGAGCTTGGGATACTGCAGTACACGGGGACACAAAGAGTCAGACATGACTTATTGACTGAACAACAAAAAATCAGACTATTAAGAGTAGAAAATGAGGAAACTGATCAGATATTTAAAGTATTCAGATATCAAAGGTAGTGGGATTCTTGCTAAGCTGACTTAGAAGGACTCTTGCTAAAACTGGGCTAGACAGGCCAAAGACCAGATATGAACCAAAGTCAAGACCTAGTAGAGTAGAGGGCTCAAAGAAGTTGACTGCAGTATGGTCAAGGAGAAAGTCTGTCACATACCCTACTAGTACTACATACTTTTACATGCAGTGACCCAGATATGAAAAGGTAAGAAAGGAAAGGAAGGAAGGAAGGGGAGGTTTGTAAGTTGCCTGTGAAAGCAGACTATCCTGAGTGCTGCCACATGTTTGGTTGGGGACATGGTGGGGGTAAAATTGATCTTCTGAAACAACCAAAGGTATTTTGGTTCTTTAAAATAAGGGGATCAAGCTAATTGAATAATATAGTTGTGACTATAAAGCAACAACTGGTAATTCTTATATAGCTCATGGAGGGACCAAACTCAACCCATTTTGCCTGGCACTCTAAGTTTTATGAAGGAAAATCTCTCTCAGTTCCAGATAAACCAGGAAAGTTTACCCAAGGCTGCTTAGTTTTGAAAGTCCCAAACCCTGCGAAACCCTACAGTCCTGGAAAAACAGAGAAGGTTGGTAACTCTACTTGTAAAAAGAACTCTGAAGTTATTTCCAAAGGAAAGTTTTCAAATCATTTTGAGTCATGGCACATGATAAACTAGGTATCTGGCTTTCAACTAAGAGTTGTTTTTTTAAAAAGCCTAATTTATTTAGTCCCATATTATGTAAGAAAATAAGCATTCATCCTGACTCCTGTTTACTTAGAAGTACATTTACTTAGATACTTTACTTCAGCCATGAGGTCCAAATACCTCTCTACTAATGTTGGACTGAAGAAAGTTTGTTTACAAAATTAAGATACTGTATTTTTTATATTAATATAGCTCTTTGTTTTGCTATGAAGTTCTTACTGAAAAAAAAATTAAAATTGCTATTCATTCATCTGTAAGCTACAATAAACATAGTTACTATGTGTACGAGTAACCGAAGAGTGTGTGTGTGTGTGTGTGTGTGTGTGTGTGTGTGTGTGAGTGTGTGGGTATGTGTGTGTGTGTGTCCTTCAATGGGGAAGCAAACTTTTTTATCCTCATCTTCTCTCAAACCTAATTCCTGCGTGTGCTGTTCCTTTCAGTTCAATTAGGTTCAGTTGCTTAGTCGTGTCCAACTCTTTGTGACGCCATGGACTGCAGCATGCCAGGACTCCCTGTCCATCACCAGCTCCTGGAATTTACTCAAACTCATGTCCATCGAGTCAGTGATGCCATTCAACCATCTCATCCTGTCATCCCCTTCTCCTCTTGCCTTCAATCTTCCCAGCATCATGGTCTTTTCAAATGAGTCAGCTCTTTGCATCTGGTGGCCAAAGTGTTGGAGTTTCAGCTTCAGCATCAGTCCTTCCAATGAAAATTCAGGACTGATTTCCTTTTAGGATGGATTGGTTGGATCTCCATGCTATCCAAGGGACTCTCAAGAGTCTTCTCCAACACCACAGTTCAAAAGCATCAATTCTTCAGTGCTCAGCTTTCTTTATAGTCCAACTCTCCCATCCATACCTGACTACTGGAAAAACCATACCTTTCATTAGACAGACCTTGGTTGGCAAAGGAATGTCTCTGCTTTTTAATATGCTCTCTAGGTTGGTCATAGCTTTTCTTCCAAGGAGTAAGTGTCTTTTAATTTCATGACTGCAGTCACCATCTGCAGTGATTTTGGAGCCCAAAAAAATAAAGTTAATCACTGTTTCCCCATCTACTTGCCATGAAGTGATAGGACTAGATGCCATGATCTTAGTTTTCTTAATGTTGAGCTTTAAGCCAACATTTTCATTCTCCTCTTTCACTTTCATCAAGAGGCTCTTTAGTTCTTCTTCTCTTTCTGCCATAAGAGTGGTGTCATCTGCATATCTGAGGTTATCTATATTTCTCCCAGGATTCTTGATTCCAGCTGTGCTTCATTTAGCCCAGTGTTTCTCATGATGTACTCTGCATAGAAGTTAAATAAGCAGGGTGACAATAACAGCCTTGATGTACTCCTTTTCCTATTTGGAACCAGTCTGTTGTTCCATGTCCAGTTCTAACTGTTGCTTCCTGACCTGCAAACAGGTTTCTCAAGAGGCAGGTCAGGTGGTCTGGTATTCCCATCTCTTCCAGAATTTTCCACAGTCTGTGGTGATCCACACAGTCAAAGGCTTTGGCATAGTCAATAAAGCAGAAATAGATGTTTTTCTGGAACTCTCTTGCCTTTTCAATGATCCAACAGATGTTGGTAATTTGATCTCTGGTTCCTCTGCCTTTTCTAAATCCAGCTTGAACATCTGGAAGTTCACGGTTCACATATTGTTGAAGCCTGGCTTGGAGAATTTTGAGCATTACTTTACTAGCATGTGAGATGAGTGCAATTGTGTGGTAGTTTGAGCATTCTTTGGCATTGCCTTTCCTTGGAATTGGAATGAAAACTGACCTTTTGCAGTCCTGTGGCCACTGCTGAGTTTTCCAAATTTGCTGGCATATTGAGTGCAGCACTTTCACAGCATCATCTTTCAGGATTTGAAATAGCTCAACTGGAATGCCATCACCTCCATTAGCTTTGTTTGTAGTGATGCTTTCTAAGGCCCACTTGACTTTGCATTGCAGGATGCCTAGCTCTAGATGAGTGATCACACCATTGTGGTTATCTGGGTCATGAAGATCTTTTTTGTATAGTTTTTCTGTGTATTCTTGCCACCTCTTAATATCTTCTGCTTCCGTTAGGTCCCTACCATTTCTGTCCTTTATTGAGCTCATCTTTGGATGAAATGTTCCCTTGGTATCTCTAATTTTTTTTGAAGAGATCTCTAGTCTTTCCCATTCGGTTGTTTTCCTCTATTTCTTTGAACTGATCACTGAGGAAGGCTTTCTTATCTCTCCTTGCTATTCTTTGGACCTCTGCATTCAAATGGATATGTTTTTCCTTTTCTCCTTTGCTTTTTGCTTCTCTTCTTTTCACAGTTATTTGTAAGGCCTCCTCAGACAGCCATTTTGCTTTTTTGCATTTCTTTTTCTTGGGGATGGTCATGATTCCTGTCTCCTGTACAATGTCACAAACCTCTGTCCATAGTTCTTCAGGCACTCTGTCTATCAGATCTAATCCCTTCAATCTATTTCTCACTTCCACTGTATAGTCATAAGGGATTTGATTTATGTCATACCTGAATGGTCTAGTGGTTTTCCCTACTCTCTTCAATTTAAGTCTGAATTTGGCAATAAGGAGTTCATGATCTGAGCCACAGTCAGCTCCCAGTCTTGTTTTCGCTGACTGTATAGAGTTTCTCCATTTTTGGCTGCAAAGAATATAATCAACCTGATTTCAGTATTGACCATCTGGTGATGTCCACATGTAGAGTCTTCTCTTGTGTTGTTGGAAGAGGGTGTTTGCTATGAACAGTGCATTCTCTTGGCATAACTCTTATTAGCCTTTGTTTGCCCTGCTTCATTCTGTACTCCAAGGCCAAATTTTTCTGTTACTCCAGGTTTTTCCTGACTTCCTATTTTGCATTCCAGTCCCCTATAATGAAAAGGACATCTTTTTTGGGTGTTAGTTCTAGAAGGTCTTGTACATCTTCATAGAACCATCCAACTTCAGCTTCTTCAGCATTACTGGTTGGGGCATAGACTTGGATTACTGTGATATTGAATGGTTGCCTTGGAAACAAAGAGAGATCATTCTGTCATTTTTGAGATTGCATCCAAGTACTGCATTTTGGACTCTTTTGTTGATGATGATTGCTACCCATTTCTTCTAAAGGATTCTTGCCCACAGTAATAGATAAAATGGTCATCTGAGTTAAATTCACCCATTCCAGTCCATTTTAGTTTGCTGATTCCTAAAATGTCAATGCTTACTCTTGCCATCTCCTGTTTGACCACTTCCAATTTGCCTTCTAAGTGGTAGAGGAACCAGAGATCAAATTGCCAACATCTGTTGGATCATCAAAAAAGCAAGAGAGTTCCAGAAAAAAAATCTATTTCTGCTGACTGATATTGAAATATCAATAACCTCAGATATGCAGATGACACCATCCTTAGGACAGAAAGTGAAGAAGAACTAAAGAGCCTCTTGACGAAAGTGAAAGAGGAGAGTGAAAAAGTTGGCTTCAAACTCAACATTCAGAAAACTAAGATCATGGCATCTGGTCCCATCACTTCATGGCAAATAGCTAGGGAAACAGTGGAAACAGTGGCAGACTTTATTTTGGGGGGGCTTCAAAATCACTGCAGATGGTGACTGCAACATGAAATAAAAGACACTTTACTCCTTGGAAGAAAAGCTATGACCAACCTAGACAGCATATTAAAAAGCAGGGACATTACTTTGCCAACAAAGGTCAGTTTAGTCAGGGCTATTGTTTTTCCAGAAGTCATGCATGGATGTGAGAGTTGGACTATAAAGAAAGCTGAGTACTGAAGAATTGAGGCTTTTGAACTGTGGTATTGGAGAAGACTCTTGAGAGTCCCTTGGACAGCAAGGAGATCCGACCAGTCCATCCTAAAGGAAATCAGATCTGAATTTTCATTGGAAGGACTGATGCTGAATTGAAACTCCAGTACTTTGGCCACCTGATGCAAAGAGCTGACTCATTTGAAAAGACCCTAATGCTGGGAAAGATTGAAGGGGGAGGAGAAGGGGACAACAGGATGAGATGGTTGCATGGCATCACCGACTCTATGGACATGATTTGAATAAACTCTGGGAGTTGGTGATGGACAGGGAGGCCTGGTGTGTTGCAGTCCATGGGGTCACTAAGAGTTGGACATGACTGAGTAAACTGAACTGATTTGCCTTGATTCATGGACCTGATTACTATTCCAGGTTACTATGCAATATTGCTCCTTATAGTGTTGGACTTTTTGCCTCTATCACCAGTCACATTCACAAGTAGGTATTGTTTTTGCTTTGACTCTGTCTCTTCATTCTTTTTGGAGTCATTTCTCCAGTCAGCTCCAGTAGCATATTGGGCACCTACTGACCTGGGGAGTTCATCTTTCAGTGTCCTATCTTTTTGCCTTTTCATACTGTTCATGGGGTTCTCAAGGCAAGAATACTGACATGGTTTGCCATTCCCTTCTCCAGTGGGTCACATTTTGTCAGAACTCTCCACCATGCCCTGTCTTGGGTGGCCCCACATGGCATGGCTCATAGCTTCACTGAGTGAGACAAGGCCGTGGTCCATGTGATCAGATTGGTTATTTTCTGTGAATGTGGTTTTCAGTATCTGCCCACTGATGGAGAAGGGTAAGAGGCTTATGGAAGCTTCCTGAGGGGAGAGACTGACTGAGAGAGAAACTGGGTCTTGTTCTGATGGGCAGGGCCATGCTCCTTTAGAAAGTTTTTTTTTTTCTTTAGAACTAAAGATGGGTGAAAAAAGATTAAATGGCAAAAATTTTGTTCAGAAAGTTCTCCTATTGATGCTGTGGTTTGATTAATCAGTGACAGCTTATGGTGATATTAGTTTATCCTTTTAAAATCTATTTTAGGGGCTTCCCTGGTGGTCCAAATGCAGGAAATAAGGGTTTGATCCTTGGTCCGAGAAGATTCCACATACCACGGGGTAATAACTAAGCCCATGCACCACAACTACTGAACCTATGCTCTAGAGCCTACCAGCTGCAACTACTGAGCCCACATGCCACAACTGCTGAAGCCTGCTCACCCTAGAGCCCATGCACCTCAACAAGAAAAGCCACTGCAATGAGAAGCCCATGTCCCACAACGGACAGTAGCCCCCCACTTGCTGCAACTAGAGAAAACCCAGTGCATGGCAAGGAAGACCCATGGAAGCCAAAATAAATAATTTTTTAAAAAGAATTGTTAAAAAAAAAGTTAAGTATAAAATCTATTTTATACGTTCTCACATTTGTGTGAGGACCTCCTTCCCTAAGAAGCTGTAAGAACCTCCAGGCAGGGAGGAGAAATGGTAACTGGGAGCCGGCGACATGGCTGAGGCTCACTGAAGCTCAAGAGGGGGAGGTTCAAGAGGAAGCAATTTAGGGAGAAGTTGAATTAAAAACCACTTAATTCCAAAGTATCCAAATATAAAGAGAAACTGGGAAAACCATTGAAAAAAAAGTTAGAAGCTTAAAACACGTAAGGTAGTTTTCCTGATTTTTTATAGGGTGCCAGTAGTCCCAGCCTAACGACGGTGAACATTTTAACCAAAACTTGCTCCTCCTCCACTTCACACTCCACTAGATTGTATGACAATTTGGGAAGCTGAAAAGCCTATGCTCAGGCGGATTCTGAGATCAAACAAGATAGTTCCATGCGTCTGCTTCTCTAACTGGCATGTTTTTTAAGAAACAAAGTACCAGAGCTGGCTGTGGCACTGCTAGGGATCCAGAATCTATCACAGGAGGGCTCGTCTTTTCTAAAATTTTTTAATTGAAGTATAGTTGATTTACAATATCAAGCAAGTTTCAAGGATACAGCACAGTGATTCAGTTATACATATACATATATATGAATATATATACATATATATTCTTTATACATATATAGAGAGTATAAAATGTTCTTTTCCCTTATAGATTATTACATAAGATGGTGTATATACCTACTGTATAGACCCTGGTCTATGCAGTAGTTTCTTGTTGATTTTACCACAGAGAAATTGGTGAAGCTCTATTTTATTATAGTGTGTATATATTAATCCCAGTCTCCTAATTTATCCCTCTTTCCCCTTGGGGTAACCATGGTTGTTTTCTGTGTCTGTGAGTTGTAAGCGGGCTCTTCTAACTCAGTTGTCATGGTTAAGTTCTAAGTTGTCATGGGGTTCTAAGGTGAGAGCAGAGTCTGAGTAAGCTGGGCTTGTAGAAATTGGTGGAAACAGACTTCATCTCTACTTTTACTAACAAAGTAGGAACAACCAGAAGACAGCTGAGGCAGTTCCCCATCGGCACATTTACTAATTTTTGCCTTTTCTCCCCTTATGCTAGAAGAATTGTCCTGTAGGGTAGGTCCTCTTAGACGTCACAACTTAAGTCCTGGAACCTCTCTAACCTATTTGAAGGGTTTCCATAGTCTACTCTCTCCAGCATTTCCACATTACCCCGTTATATTAGAACATTCCCACCAGCATATAAACATGCTATAATATATCCTATCTTAAAAAGAAATCTGTCCTCTCTAAAGTCTATGCCCACCTCCAACCACCCACCCCTACTTCTCCAGTCCACTCGTACTACCATTTCTAAAATGACTTGTCAATATTCAAGGTGTCCACTTCCTCACTTCACAGTCTCTTTTCAGTCTTCTCCAATCATGTTTTCTTTGCTGCAACCTAGAGAAGCCATTCTTCTC
The DNA here is from genome assembly GCF_014754425.2 of Oryx dammah. Taxonomy (NCBI): domain Eukaryota; kingdom Metazoa; phylum Chordata; class Mammalia; order Artiodactyla; family Bovidae; genus Oryx; species Oryx dammah. Next base: position 49,172,197 of record NW_024070210.1, read on the forward strand.
AGGATCACCAACGGGCTCCACGTTTCCAAATACTCTGAACAATCCCCAGTCCTCCTCTCAGTTGACCTTTCAGCAGCATTTGACTCAGTCAGCCACTTAGTTTCTTGGTCAACGTTCTACCTTGGTCTTTTCCCTACATTTCTGACTGGCTTCTTCCTCTTATTCCCAAAATTTTAATCTGTTTAAACCACTTCTGCTCGTAAATATATTCACTCACTTTGAAGGAGACCTTATCTAGTCACGTGGCTATATAAAAACCTCCCTGTCAATAGCTCCCAGATCTGCATATTCTTCAGCCCTGGCACTTCCCCTGAGCTCCAGGCCTAACAAACATCCTGTTACCTACCAGACATTTCCATTAGATATCTAAGAAGTACTTCAAGTTGAACATTTTAAAATAGAACTTGATCTTATGTGTAAAAGTCTAAACCCCAAAGGCGATGATATTGGCAGGTGTGGCCTGGTAGGAGGTATTTAGGTCTTGAGGGCAGAACACTCATGAATGGGTTTAGTGGCTTCATAAAAGAGGTCCAGAGAGATCTGTAACCTCTTTGACTGCATGAGGATACGGTGAGAAGGTGCCAGCTGACTATAAACCAGGAAGAGTTCCTCATCAGAAGGTGCTTATGCCGGCACCATGGCTCAGACTTTCAGGCTCCAACACTGTGAGCAGTAAGTTTCTGTTTCGTGTAAGATCGTCTGTGGTATTTTGTTAGAGCAGCCAGAATGGACTACGACAGTCCAATAGATCAGGATACAAACTTAAACCATTTAATTCTTCTTTATACTTAATATAATAAAAACCCAATTGTGTAGGTGCTGTCTGTGTCTGATTATCCATTGGTGATGGCTAGGACTGGATATCCTCAGAACTCTCAGCCAGATGATTTCTAGGATTGGTGATGAGTCTTCCCTTGGGGTTCTATGGCTTCCAGGATTGGGTGTGAAATGATAAACCCCAAGTTCGAAAAAGGTGATCCTGGTGCAAACTGAGTTTCTGAATCTATCTTAGCCACTCTAGCCTCTTTGGCAAGTGATTTTTGTTTCCTAAAAGGATAAGCAATTGAATTTTTCCAAAAGCCAATTTCCCAAAGAAGGAAAGCCAAGATATGGAGGCACAAGAGCTGAGTTTCAATCTTCCTGGGGTCTAATGTTTACCATCTATACGGTTGGAGACATTGATGTGGGCTGGGCTAGGTCAGGTAGGTTAGGGGAAGTTGGAAAAATTAAGCTAGCTTTATTGGAAGGCAGCATCTGCCTCTGAGCACCAAAAAGCAAGCAAACAAACAAAAAACCTCCTCTCCTTTGGAGAATGTTAGTTTTTATAACAGCCAAGGAGAAGAAATGTGTAATGAACTTCGTAGTAAACCCCAGAAATTGCTAAATATATTTGCTGAGCCAGGGGGTTCTAACTCTTAGACTATCAGCACTTGAAGCATAATGCAGATATCTTAGCTTTACAGAATATAGTCCAAGAATCCCTCCATTTTTTTGGACATGTACGTTTCCAAGTTGGCCTGCAGGTGGTGTTGTAGCCCACAGAGGACTGTACGGACAAGTGACTGATGGGATGCTGCTGTCCAGATAATGTATTAGGATTTTGTCCAAGTAGATCTGGCCTCCTTCATCCCAGATGTGATTCATTTAGCACAAAATGAGTAGGGCACTGCACAGGCAAAAGGACACTGCAATTTGCCAAACTGGCCCTCTCCCATTGATCTCAAAGCTCTTGGACCAGTAGGCTGGAGTAGGTACAACCTCCTTCATGTCCAGGCCGGTGATAAGAGAAAAACTGCCTTCCAAATAAGCCCCAAATGACCTTCCCATGTGAGATAGCTAGTGCATTTGAAGAAAGGGCATCTATGAGTTAAGTAGCCATTTCTGTCTGGATGCTGGGTCTGAGGCTCAACACAGCAGGGTAGCATCCCACCCCAACTTCTGTCACGTATTCCACCTCTGCTAAAGCTTATGAATAGGACTGCTGTTACAAACTGGCTGGGCAAGAAGCCAGACATATTTGTAGTGGGGTCACAAATTCATTCACTGTGCACTTAGATGCACAAAGAAAATGCAGTTTCTTTATTTCTCCATAACTCATCTGCTCATCCATAGAAAATCATTCAGTTAAACTTAGTTCAGTTCAATAGTTCAGACAATTCCTTTATGTAAACTCTCTTTGTTTCTTTAGGGAAAATGTTAAGACTTTCTAATTTTCTCTCTATCTCCTTGTTCTCCAGCATTTTGGGGTCTGTAAAATTTTAGATGACCTATGGCAGCAGGGCTGGTATTATCCAGATCTTCACTGGTGGACAGTGACTGACTGGATTTTCTGTTCTCTGGACTGGTGACCACTGAAGTATAGTTTTTCTGCTGTGACTTTTTAGATAAAGTACTATCTAGTTCTGAGATTTTTAGTTCTGGCCTTCTCAAATGTCCTATGCAACTACATCTTTGTTTTAACTAGAGTCCTCTGACAGATCTCTGTGCTGTCAAGACCTCTGTGTCTCATCAAAACACATGAGATTTGCTGGGTCACTTGTATACCCAGGTCATACAGGCCCAGGAGGGATGGCTTAAGCTCATCAATTAACTCACCACCCACTACACCTCCTCACCATCACTCCTTGCCAAGACTCTGGCCCTTAACCTTGCCTCTTCTTTGTCTCCCTTATATCTTCCATAGTCCCTTAGAACTGGAAGGGACAGTCTTTAAGCAGTTTATTTGTCCACACAATAAACTCCCTTGTAGTTTACAGTAAAGAGCCTCATGGCCTAGCTTTCTTGGGTGGAAAAGATCTTCTCTATAATTATGGCAAAACATTGATTTCAGTTTCCCCATCTAGTTCTTGATATGCCTTAAATCTGAATTTAGAAAATTCTTTCTGTACAAAGACTAACTTTAATTCTTGATATAAAATCAATGCACCAGAGGTCAGAAATTACTTTGTTGTTCTAGATCTACACTGTCCAATATGGTTGCCTGTAGTCCCATATGACTTGCTATTGTTCAGTCGCCCAATTGTGTCCAACTCTTTGCAACCCCATGGACTGCAGCACACCAGGCCTTTCTGTCCCTCACTATCTCCTGAAATTTGACCAAGTTCATGTCCATTGCATTGATGGTGCTATCCAGCCATCTCATCCTCTGACTCCCTCTTCTCCTTCTGCCCTCAATCTTTCCCAGCATCAGAGATTTTTCCAATGAGTCGGCTATTTACATCAGATGACCAAAATACTGGAGTTTCAGCTTCAGCATCAGTCCTTCCAATGATTTCCCTTAAGATTGGCTGGTTTGATCTCCTTGCTGTCCAAGGGACTCTCAGGAGTCTTCTTCAGCACCACAATTCAAAGGCATCAGTTCTCTGACATGCTGCCTTCTTTACAGTCCAGCTCTCACACAATTGTATGTGACCACTGGGAAGACCATAGCCTTGACTCTATGGACCTTTGTTGACAGAGTAACGTCTCTGTTTTTCAACATACTGTCTAGGTTTGTGATAGTTTTCTTGCTAAGAAGCAATCCTCTTCTGATTTCATGGCTGCAGTCATCATCCACAGTGATTTTAGAGCCCAAGAAGAGGAAATCTTTCATTATTTCCACCTTTCCCCCCTCTATTTGCCATGAAGTAATGGAGCCAGATGCCATGATCTTAGTTTGTTTAATATTTAGTTTTAAGCCAGCTCTTTCACTCTCCTCCTTCACACTCATCAAGCAGCTCTTTGGCTCCACTTTGCTTTCTGCCATTAGATTGATATCATCCACATATCTGAGGTTGTTGATGTTTCCCCCACCTATCTTGATTCCAGCTTGTAACCGATCCAGCCTGGAATTTCTCCTGATGTGCTCAACATATAGGTTAAACAAACAGCCCTGTTGTACTCCTTTCTCAATCTTGAACCAATCAGTTGTTCCATACAGGGTTCTAACTGTTGTTTCTTGACCTGCATACAGGCTTCTTAGGAGACAGGTAAGGTGATCTGATATTCCCATCTCTTTAAGAGCTTTCCACAGTTTATTATGATCCACACTGTCAAAGGCTTTGGTATAGCTGATGAAACAGAGATAGATGTTTTTCTGGAATTCCCTAGCTTTCTCTATGACCCACTAAATGTTGGCAATTTGATTTCTAGTTTCTCTTCCTTTTCTAAACCCAGCTTGGACATCTGGAAGTTCTTGATTTGGATAACGCTGAGGCCTAGCATGCAAGAGTTTAAGCATGACTTTACTAGCATGGGAGATGAGTGCAACTGTCCAACAGTTAGTACATTACTACCCTTCTTGGGAACTGGGATGAGGATTGACCTTTTCCAGTCCTGTGGCCACTGCTGGGTCTTCCAGATTGGCTTTCTGGGTCTTCCCATATGGCTATTTAACTTTAAATTTTATATAATTAAAATTCAGAAATTCAGGCCCTCAGTCATATTAGCCACATTTCAAGTTCTCAGTAGCCACATGTGACTGGTGGCCACTAGACTGGACAACAAAGATACAGAACATTAACATCACTGCAGAAAGTTCTATTAGACAGCTATACCAGAACTGTACTCTCTCAGTTTCCTGAAGCCCTAAATGCTTTATTTAGAGGGAAGCTTCCCATAAGAATAAGTTTTGAATAGTGAAGCTCAAAAATATGTAAAAAAAATATTTTAAAACAATTACTCCTCATGGTTGTTGCCCAGGACTCTTAAGAAGATGGATTAGTCAATAAGTCCCACCCACTTTTCTAAAGCTCAGTAATGTTCTCTGTTTCTACTAAAGTGAAGTGAAGTCGCTCAGTCGTGCCCGACTCTTTGCGACCCCATGGACAGTGGCCTGCACCAAGCTCCTCCGTCCATGGGATTTTCCAGGCAAGAGTACTGGAGTGGGTTGCCATTTCCTCCTCCAGGGAATCTTCCCGACCCAGAGATAGAACCCAGGTCTCCTGCATTGTAGACAGATGCTTTACCGTCTGAGCCACCTAAATAGTTTGCAGAGCCTAGTAAAAATTCAAAATTTTGAAACTTTTTATTCAAAATTTACTTAAAATTTCAAGACAGCAACAGCAGAGTATTAATCCAAGTATTGACCTTTCTGAGTGTGGGGCTGCATAGGTCTCACACCTATCAAGACAGCTTTGTCCCAAGATAATCGTACCTGAAAGAGAAGTCAAGGCAGGTCTGTGGGCTCCCTGGGGAATTTACTGTGAGTGGTGATGCCAGGCTCCACAGCTGCCCTGGTGCTAGCCAAGCTCGGATGTTAACTCAGACAACTGCCCAGGGGATGCCTGTGGCCAGAGGGAGCCACCTAGCCAAAAAGAAGTGTCAGGCAATAAAGGGCCCCCACATGTTATATTGGAGAGCTCAAGGCTGGAAGGCCTGAGCATGCCAGCTGCTTCCAGCTGGGTATGTTTCCATCAATGCCAGGAGCATGCCTGGCCAGGAAGGCAGAGAGCTGCAGGGCCATCATTTCAGAAACTGCTGGTGGACAGGGGAAAGGCAGTGCATCCAGGAACTTGAAGATAGAAGTTCATCCAGTTTTCCTACCTGGACTGTGGACGTAAACACAGCCCGGTATCCAGGAGCTTGTGCACGGGGGAGGGTTTACTTCCTCAGTCTGAGAGACAGGTGATACGAGGGTAGGCCAGAACAATAGCCACTCAGAACTTCAAAATGAATCATCAATGCCATGGAGCAAGACAGAGAAAAAGTATCTACTTGTAAGATGACCAAACAGAAACTGAGGAAAACAGATTAAAAACAAAAAGATCCAAGGTGGAAGATGAGACTTGGAACCTGTAGACATCCTGTAATATAAGTAAATTAACTTCCACAGCTTTTTAGAGTATAACAACTGGTCCTTACACATGGAAATGCTGCTTAATATGCAGTGAAAATAATTTTTTAACAAATAGCTAAGCTCAAATGGAAAAAAAAAAAGACTACAGAGTAAAGACAGAAAACAAAGCCACAGTGAATTCAGTCTGAGTTAACCCTCCGATTCATTCGATGGTCCAATTAGCTCTTCAGGGTTTTCTTCAGGCACCCTTGTCACTCATTCTACCCCCAGCTTAGGGTAAAGAAGGCCTGGCACTAGCCACCCATGTTTGTGACCACCTTCTTTGAGGTTCAAGTTCAGAAACTGCATAAAGGGTCACCCTGAGCTCCCTAAGACAGATTCTGGGGACCCAAGAGATGTCCTTGGAGGAAGACCCTTGAAGGGGCCTACTCCTCCCATGAAAAGAGAAGTAGAGACGTCTAACCCCCAAGGTTGGGAAAGCAGTATGAAAGCCTGGGGTTTTATTCTTTTCATTGTTTGGCTGTACTGGGTCTTCACTGCAGCTCATGGGCTTCTCTAGTTGTGGTACACGGATTTAGTTGTCCCATGCCATGTGGGATCCTAGTTCTCCAAACAGGGACTGAACTTGCATCCCCTGGATTGGAGGGCAGACTCTTAATGACTGGACTACCAGGGAAATACCAAGCCTGGGGTTGTAATTTCTCACAGGGGACATTTTAATTTTAAATCTAACCTTAGACAGATAGCAAACTTTCAGGAAAGGAAAAAAGAGAGAAAAAAATTTTAAACTTTTTTATTTTATTTATTTATTTTTTAATTTTACTTTACAATGCTGTATTGGTTTTGCCATACATTGACATGAATCCGCCACGGGTGTACATGAGTTCTCAATCCTGAACCCCCCTCCCACCTCTCTCCCCATATCATCTCTCTGGGTCATCCCAGTGCACCAGCCCCAAGCATCCTGTATCCTGTATCAAACCTAGACTGGCAATTTGTTTCTTACATGATAGTATACATGTTTCAATATCAACCTAACATAGAGAATAAAAAAAGGAATCAAAGTTAAATAATGGTAAATAGAAAACACAACTTAAATGCTAGAAATAAGTCCAAATAGGTTGATAACCAAAGTACATACAAATATTAATATTTTGAACTTGTCTACTTAAAGACAGACATTCTCAGAAGGATTTTTAAAAAATCAACCGTGTACTGATTATAAGAGACACACCTAAAAGTGATGACAAAGAGGTCATTATGTAAACAGATGGACAAAATGTACTAGAAAAATATTAATAAAAATTAAACTGATATAACAATATTGATATCAAATTTTTAAAACTTCAAGGCAAACAGAACATGAGGATAAGCAGAATAATTCACATCAAAGAAACAGTAATTTTCACCTCATATATATCTATATATAAGTGTCTGTGTGTGTATGTGATGGTAAATCTACCATCACATTTGTAGAAGATGCAAATAATGTAAGTAATCCTATACTCTGAATGACAAGAAATATATTCATTCTAGCACACATGAAATGTTTTTTAAAAACTGACTATGCCATTACCAAAGGGGAAAAGAAGAAGGGAGGGATAAATTTGGAGTTTGGAATTAAAATATACACACTACTGGATATAATATAGATAACCAACAGGGACCTACTGTACAACACAGGAAAGTATACTAAATATCTTGTAATAATTTAAAATGAAAAAGAATCTAAAAATGAATATATATATATATACATACATATACACAGACACACACATCTATGTATAATTGAATCACTTTCCAGTGATTCAATCTGAATCTGAATCTAACACATTGTAAAAAAAAAAAAAAAAAAACTATAATAAGATGATAAAAAAGAAAAGATTATCCATTGAACTTCCTTTTTAAAAAAACTGTCAAAAAGCAAATTTCAAGTATTAATGAATCAAAGTCAGTTAAAACATGTTCTCTAACAACAATGAAATAAAATTAGAAATCAATATAATAGGTATACTATCCTATTCATTTTAGAAATTTCTAAATAATTATGAAGAGAGAAAAACTAATAGAAATTACCAAATGTTTAGCATTTCATTCAGACAATGAAAACACTAGTACTGAAATGTGTGATATGCAATCTAAACAGTATTTAGAAGGAAATTTAGAGACTCAAAAGCATATAGTAGAAGAGAAGGTAGCATACAGAGGAAAGTCATTCAGAACAGAGAAAGCAGAAGGAAAGAAATAATAACAATAGAAAAGAACTAGATGGAAGGGGGAAGAAATCAATAAGGAATCAATAGATCCAAAAGCTAGTTCTTTCAGAAAACTAATAAAACCGACAAACCTAGTAAAACTGATTGAGAGAAAAATAGGAAAATGACATAACTACAAATAGAGTCAAGATTTTTAAAAGCACTATGAATATAATTACACTAATAAAATTGACAATTTAATGAAATAGTTCTGTACAAATAAATAAATCACTAAAACTTATTTGAAAAAGAAAGGCCTATCTATATATTTATGTATAACCATTAAATGAATGGAGTCTGTAATTTTAAAAATGTACATCCATTAAAAAAGCATCATGCTAACCAACTATTACTCAAAGAGATGAATCTTACCAAATCTTCAAAGATTATTTCTTATATTGGCGAGACTTTTTCAATGAAGACAAAAATAGAAGAGCTCCAAAAAAAAAAAAAAAAATTGAAGAGCTCCTTACTTCACTCTAATGAGGTAAGTATATCTGTGATACCCAAATCAGACAAAGATAGTATGAGAAAAGAAAATACTGGCTATTCTCACTTTTGAACACATAAATACAAATACTTGAAAACATTAGCTAAATGAATAAACACATCATAACAAATAAGACACAAAGCAAATATAATAAAATGTTAATTGTAGAATCTGGGTAGCAGATATATGGGTATTCACTGTACAGATCAACTTTTCTGTGTGTTTAAATATTTTCATATTAAAACTCTGGAAAAAGAACATTTGGACATCTGCAAACCCTAAGAATGTATCACGACAGAATCCCTAGGATGGCTGAACATTAAAAAATCTATCAATATAATTCTCTTTAACACAGATCAGCAACTTATAAAAACACAATTTACGAAAAAAAGAAAAACTACTGGCAAATTGGGAATTTATTACTCATTACCTTGATAAAGAGTGTTGTAAGACTGGACTTGGCTATGACTGACCAAAACTTGAACTACCTAGAATTTTTTTTATTTCTCTTGCATATAAAAGATTGGTTGGGTAGCCCAGAGCCAAGTTCTTACTATCATTTTGTTATGTTTTTTGTGATCTTTATTCCTTAAGATCACTTCAAGTCCCATATGATTGCTCCAATTCTAGTCATCACATCTGCATTCCAGGTGGCAGGAAGGAGAGAAGGGGAAAGTAGTTATGTTTTCCCTTTAGGGATAAGACTGGAATTTGTGTATATGACTTTTAAGTTATGTGCCCTCACCTAGTTGGAGGTCGCTGGGGAACGTAAGCATTTTTTTTGACAGCCATGTCTCCAGATGAAAATTTAAAGATTCTACCAAGGAAAAAAGAGAGAATAAACTTGGGGTGTAATAGGGGGGCCATCAGTCTATTATGGTATCTACCATAAACCTCCATGTTTTATTAATACTTAGTGGTAAAACGTTCTAACCCAGGGATCAAACCCAGGTCTCCCACATTGCAGGTGGATTCTTTACCAGCTGAGCCACAAGGGAAGCCCAAGAATACTGGAGTGGCTAGCCTATAGCTTCTCCAGTGGATCGTCCCGACTCAGGAATCAAACTGGGGTCTCCTGCATTCCATGAGGATTCTTTAGCAACTGAGCTATCAGGGAAGCCCACCACAAACCTCAATGTTTTATTAACACTTAGGGGTAAAACGTTAGAAGTGTGCTCTTTAGAGTTTACAAGTCAAGAGTGCCAATATCACAGTTTCTCTTAATTCTCTAATATATACAGTCCTAGCCAATGGAACACTTTTTAAAAGATCAAAAATTAGAATGAAGAAAACTTGTCCTTACTTGCAGACTCTAAGATTATTTACATAGAAAACTACAAGAGAATTTGTGGACAAATAATTCAAACACATAAGAGAATTCAGCATACAGGATTCATGTTCAGGGTGTAAGAGAAATATATATATACACATTTACATATATATACTATCTAATTTACAGTAGATACCTAGGCAAAAATCAAATAAAATACATGTAAGACCTGTTTGGAGAACAAAGATGGAGACAATAAAGGACAGAAATGGTATGAACCTAATGGAAGCAGAAGATATTAAGAAGAGGTGGCAAGAATATACAGAACTACACAAAAAAGATCTTAATGACCTAGATAACCACGATGGTGTGATCACTCACCTAGAGCCAGACATCTTGGAGTGTGAAGTCAAGTGGGCCTTCGGAAGCATCACAATAAACAAAGCTAGTGGAGGTGATGGAATTCCAGTTGAGCTATTTCAAATGCTAAAAGATGATGCTGTGAAAGTACTGCATTCAATATGCCAGCAAATTTGGAAAACTCAGCAGGGGCCACAGGACTGGAAAAGGTCAGTTTTCATTCCAAGCCCAAAGAAAGGCAATGCCAAAGAATGCTCAAATTACTGCACAATTGCACTCATCTCATACACTAGCAAAGTAATGCTCAAAATTCTCCAAGCCAGGTTTCAACAGTAAGTGAACTGTGAACTTCTGGATGTTCAAGCTGGATTTAGAAAAGGCAGAGGAACCAGAGATCAAATTGCCAACATTTGTTGGATCATCGAAAAAGCAAGAGAGTTCCAGAAAAACATCTTCTGCTTTATTGACTATGCCAAAGCCTTTGACCATGTGGATCAGGACAAACTGTGGAAAATTCTTAAAGAGATGGGACCAGACCACTTACCTGCCTCCTGAGAAATCTGTATGCAGGTCAAGAAGCAACAGTTAGAACTGGACATGGAACAACGGATTGGTTCCAAATTGGGAAAGGGGTATGCCAAGTCTGTATATTGCCACCCTGTTCATTTAACTTATATGCAGAGTGCATCATGCAAAATGCCAGGCTGGATGAAGCACAAGCTAGAGTCAGATTGCTGGGAGAAATATCAATAACCTCAGATACCCAGATGACACCACCCTCATGGCAGAAAGCAAAGAGGAACTAAAGAGAATTTTGATGAAAGTAAAAGAGAATGAAAAAGTTGGCTTTAAACTCAACATTAAAAAATCTAAGATCATGTTATCTGGTGCCATCACTTCATGGCAAATAGATGTGGAAATAATGGAAACAGTGAGAGACTTTATTTTCTTGGGCTCCAAGATTACTCCAGATGGTGACTGCAGTCATGAAATCAAAAGATGCTTGCTCCTTGGAAGGAAAGCTATGACCAACCTAGACAGCACATTAAAAAGCAGAGATGTTACTTTGCCGACAAAGGTCCGTCTAGTCAAAGCTATGATTTTTCCAGTAGTGTTGTATGGATGTGACAGGTGGACCATAAAGAAAGCTGAGCACCAAAGAACTGATGCTTTTGAACTGTGGTGTTGGAGAAGACTCTTGAGATTCCCTTGGAGAGCAAGGAGATCAAACCAATCAGTCATAAAGGAGATCAGTCCTGGGTGTTCATTGGAAGGACTGATGCTGAAGCTGAAACTCCAGTACTTGGCCATCTGATTCGAAGAACTGACTCATTGGAAAAGATCCTGATGCTGGGAAAGACTGAGGGCAGGAGGAGAAGGGGACGACAGAGGATGAGACAGTTGGATGGCATCACTGACTCAATGGACATGAGTTTGAGCAAGCTCCAGGAGTTGGAGATAGACAGGGATGCCTGGCATGCTGCAGTCCATGGGGTCTCAAAGAGTTGGACTTGACTGAGCAACTGAACTGAACCAAACAAAACATCACATAAAAGATGCACTGGAGAAATGATGAGACACCGAGGGATTAACAGATAAAACTGTGTAATTCCACTGCTGCTGCTGCTTAGTTTCTTCAGTCGTGTCAGACTCTTAGCGACCCCATGGACTGCAGCCCACCAGGCTCCTCCATCCATGGGATTTTCCAAGCAAGAGTACTGGAGTGGGTCGCCATTGCCTTCTCCACTAACTCCACTACTTCCCTGCATAAGTTTATAATGGATCTAGGAATCATTATAACTCCATTCAGAATCTCAAAAAGACTTTTCAAGGAATTTAATAAACCTATCTAAAGTTCATATGGAAGATTAAAGAGATAAAACTAAGAAAGAAACTTTTCGAAACAGAAAGCTAAGGCCTGGAATCTTGCCCTAGTTATATAAGGATATAACTATTTAAGCAGTGTGGTATTGGTACGAGGATATAAAAATAGGCCAAAGGAACAAAATAAGTTGATACTGACATACACATATATGGAAACTTGGTATGGGACAAAGATAGCTGTACATGTCAGCAGTGAGCCACAACCATTAGATAAATGGTGCTAAGACAACTGGCCACAGCCAGTATATATACGAGGGGAAAAAACACAAATCTTCACTTCATGCCAGAACAAAAATATATTCCACATGGATTAAAAACTTATATGTATAGAGGAAATCATAAAAGTTAGAAAGTATAGCGAATATCTTCATTACATTTCTTTGCGTTTCTTAAGCATAACATCAAAACACAAATGACAACAATGAGAATTTGAATATGTTAAAATACAAAAATTCCATTAGACAAAAAAGATAACATAAACAGTTAAAATGCAAGTCACAGACTAGAAGTTATTTAGAATACATATTACTGAGTATAGTAATAGTACCAGAATCTAAACAGATCCCTATCAATCAACAAGGAAAAACATGTAATGTGGTAGAAAAACTGTCAAAAGTTATTAGAGGGAACTAAACAGCCAAAAAACAAGAAAAAATACAACTGAAACTAAAATGAGGTACTATTTCACATTTATCAGACTGGTAATATTTTAGAAGTCTGAGAAGCCCAGGTGTTGGTAAGAATATGGAAAAAAAGGTGAGGTACTTTGACAAGTAGTTGGCAAGCACAGACCCTAGGACCTAGCAATTCAACTGTGGGAATATACCCTAAAATATTCACATCAATGTACCCAAGGAGGCATGAAACAAAGTGTTAACCTGTGGCATTGTTTTTAACAGTAAAAAAAACTGGGAAAACCTAAACCTTCAAAAATAGAATTGCAGATAAATAAATGATACCAGAGTCACACAAATAAAATACTAAATACATATGCACTAAATTATATAAAAACCAGGCAGAAAGGACACATGCTAATTTCAGTATAGTGATTACCTTCGGACAGAGAACAACAGAACTGGGCAGTAGGGGTGTGGTGGAAGTCTATCTCTTAAGCCCAAACAAAACAAAAACCCCTAAAGCCATTATGGCAAGATGTCAACATCAGTTAAATCTGTTAAAAACAATGAGCCTGACGAATATGTGCAGTCTGATAAGAAATGATTTCCAGAGTATATTGTTAAGGAAAACAGTAAGCTGCAGAAGAATATTGAGAGTAGATTGCCATGTGTGTAAAAGCTAAAAGGGAGAATCAGCTTGTTTGTTTTTAATGTTTCTAAATGATACACATAAACTGCCAACAGTGATAGCCTATGCAGAGAGTAGACGGGAAACTGGAGTCAGTAGTAAGAAAGTGACCCACTTTATATACCTTTTTCTACTATTGGGCTGCTTTTATCACTTGCATATTTTTTCTCAAAAGTAAAAAACTAAAGCAAAAAAAAAGAGCTTTTAATTACAATGATTCCTACCCCAATAATGCACTTGAAGTCAAAATTAGTGTTCTGAGGACTATTTTGCATAAAAATATAAGTGTATTATGTTTGCCATCTTCCCAAATGACCGATTTTTCCGAAGAGTCTTGATAATAAGTTCCTTATGATCAGTCACATAGAAATATACACCCTGTCTTCAGCATCTGCTTTAACTGTGCATCTATTTATATGGGATGACAGAAACTTTCCCTAATAAATCTTACCATTTCCCCTGCTAAGGAACTGAGTGCTGACTAAATAGTTGATGACACATGGGAGTTATTCCTACGTTTTCCGCACACAGGAGACAAATCAACGCAATGCTGACTTTGCCTGCTATAAACACCAGCAGCTTAGGTACATGTCAGAAAGAGGGGAATGGGGGTGACGTGTAATGAATCCACAGTTCTAGACTTTCCAGTCAGAGCCAGGCTGAGGCCATCAGAGCAAAAGCAGGATTTGGAGTTCTTAACCTCAGACGTTTTATTTCCATGAGCTAATTTTCAATCAAGAGAGTCTAACACTGCCAGATCTAGAATTCAACTACTTCAAACACTGACCTTTCCTCTTGTGTTTTGCATTGAGTTCTAAAAGCATTGGGTTGTTTAAAAGCTAATTATCTAAGTAGTGATTTTCAAACCTTTTTGTGTAGGAAACAAGACAATCCAAAACAATTGATTCACACTGTTGCACCAAGCTCGACCCCTAGAGCCCTGTGCCCCAATTGATGCAGAGTTCAAGGATCTGGTTTTTACCATCTTACAGGTGTCAAGCAGGAAGGAGAGAGACTCAGGGTAATAGGGGAAAGGAGGAGAGAGGATCACAGTCAGTCATCTTTTTTGGATGTCTTTTCGTTTCACAACTTCTTCCTTCCCATGCCTGATGGTGTGCTCCCTCGCCTTGTTTCAGAGCCAAAAGACAGGTCAACTTCACTGCTTCTTATCCAAGCTGGCAGAGGTTGTGGCAGCAGGGTGGTAACTCTGCCCGATGTTCTCAAGCTGCAGCTGGGACATGTCCAACAGCAAAGTCACTCAGTAAACAGTTCTCTATTTTCTCTTTTCCTTGAGTTGGCTGGAGTATCTCTAGGTCCTAGTATCGCCCACTCTTTAATTCAAGACAAGCCTACAGACCAGAAACTTCACAGATCACCCTGTCTTAAACAATCTTTTACAAATATGATATACTAACACATATATGTGGAATCTAGAAAAATGGTATAGATGACCTTATGTGCAAAGGAGAAATAGAGGCACAGACATATACAAATATATAGATACCAAGGGGAAGGGGGGATGGGAGGAACTGAGAGATTAGGATTGACACATGTACACATTGACACATATTGATATTACATATAAAATAGATGATGAGAACATACCATATAGCACAATGAACTGTACTTAATGCACTGGGATGACCTGAATAGGAAGGAAGTCCAAAAGTGAGGGGATGTATGTATATGTATGGCCTGATTCATTTTGCTGTACAGTAGAAACTAATGCAGCATTGTAAAGCAATTATACTCCAATAATGGCAATCCACTCCAGTACTCTTGTCTGGAAAATCCCATGGACGGAGGAGCCTGGTAGGCTGCAGTCCATGGGGTTGTGAAGAGTCAGACACGACTGAGCGACTTCACTTTTACTTTTCACTTTCATGCACTGGAGAAGGAAATGGCAACCCACTCCAGTGTTTTTGCCTGGAGAATCCCAGGGACAGGGGAGCCTGGTGGGCTGCCGTCTTTGGGGTTGCACAGAGTTGGACACAACTGAAATGACTTAGCAGCAAAAATTAATTTTAAAAGAAAAACAAAAAACAATCAAAAGGACCCCTAGCTTTTTGCTAGATACAAAATACCATCTACAAAATCACTGATATACTGTATTATCTCAATTTCAAGCTCCATATATGTCTTTTTGATGTTTTTGGTTTTTCTATCTTTAGTAATATTCTTGTACATCACTCAGTTCAATATTCAAGAACCCTGTTAAATAACTATTTTATGCTTAGCTTTGTCCTGGAGTGGAGCTGGATAGGGGAGATTAACAAATTTTAAAAGTTTACAAACTAATTGGACAGAAAAAATTCAATATAAAACAATTAATAACTCAAGACAAAATATCTTTAAACACCAAAAGCAAGGGGTGAGTATCAGAGATGTGGAGAAGTTAGGGAAAGCTTTAAGAAAAATGTTGGACTGGAGCAGGGTTTTTAAGGAAGGGTGAAGTGTTGGAAGGGCTTCGTAGGTCGCGCTAGTGGTAAAGAACCCGCTGGCCAATGAAAGAGACATAAGAGACGCAGCTGGTTCGATCCCTGGATTGAGAAGATCCCCTGGAGGAGGGCATGGTAACCCACTCCAGTATTCTTGCCTGGAGAATCTCACGGACAGAGGAGCCTGATGGGATATAGCCCATGGGGTCTCAAATAGTCAGAGACGACTGAAATGACTTAGCAAACACACATGCAGGAGGGGTTGGGAAGGGCTTTGTAGGTGTGATAAGATGGTCAAAACCTCAGAGACTGGTCTCAGCAGAGCAGGTTGTGGGACTGTCAGAGACAGCCTAATGAAGCAACTCTGATACCAAGAAGACAGGTAAATAAACAAAACCAAGAGGCAGAGACTGATTAATAAATTAGCTAAGAATTATTTACCTTGCTACATATAAACTCCTAGAGATCAAAGGCACCTCATGAATCATGTCACCTACCTTCTGCCTTCATTTTACAGATAAGAACACTGGGGATTAGAGCAGTAAAGCGATTTCACCATATCAGGTAACAAATTGGTGTCAGAGCAGAAATTCAACTTCTGGGCTTCTGATACCCAACACATCACACTGCTTCAAACCATCACTCCGTTATGTACAGATGACTCAGGGCCAGTTGGGACCAGTGACATATCAACAGTAACAATATGATAAGTACCAAAACAGAGAAATACAAAAGTGATAAGCTCATTTTGTACACAGATATTTAGAATATTTCTAAATTTTTATTTTCTTGAATTGCAGTATTTATTGCATCATGTTTCATCTCCTCTGACTGACATTCAAAGTCTTCCGTAACATGCCCTGCCTGGCCTTTCTGACCTTATTTCCAAACCCTATACACTCTACAGCCTCCATTCCAGCAAACATAAGATAATTCACAGTCACCATCTTTCACCAGGCTCATTCTCACCTCTGACCTATTGCTCCTATCATTTCCCCCTTCTCTATGTTTTTCTTCCCTTTTCAACACTGACAGAAAACCCAGGTTTCACTGACATAAAATCCTAAGATCTTCAGCTACCTCAAGTCTTCTCTACATTCCCATTTAATTCAATGCAATCCAATTCATTTCAATACAGCTTTATGAAGAAACTGCTGACTGCCAGGCACTCTTACTGGGCACTCATGATTCCAAAATTAGTAAGGCATTGTCTGCCCTCAAGGTGCTAAGAATCTAGAAGGGGAAGGCAGACATTAGAGCAAACCACTACCACCTAGAATCTTAACAACAGGTTGTTGTTGTTGTTGTTGTTATTTAGTTGATAAAAAGAGAGCACAACATAGGATGGAAAAGGAAGAGATCTTATGAAGGGACTGGTATCTGAGCTAAGTTAATGGATGAGTGGGAATTTATCAGATCTAAATTGGAGGAAAGGGCTATTCTAAGCAGAGAAGATAGGATATGGGAATCCATATTATTTGGTAACTTTCATTTTGTTTTGTTCATTAAGCCAGGTTTGGGTGTGGTACCAGGATTTGGTTTGCTTTTGAAGCTGTGTACAAATAGAAGAGAAGGGGAAGATAACGCAACAGAAGTAGTCAGGGGCTCCTCACCAGGTTACAGAGGCTGGACAGCATCCTGTAGATCAGGAAGAGCTACTGAAGAAGTTTTTAGTGGATGTTTCAATGGAATGTGGGTCCCATCTTACATTGAAGCAATCAGGTAAAGCTAAATGAAGAACAGTTCCAGAGACAGACTTTGAGGATTGCGTAAAATTTCAGCAGGCTGAAATGGAAGTCATTACATCATTATTAGAAATAGCAAAGTGGCTATTTAAGTGTTACCTGGTTGCTCCGGGTATGTTAATTTTTTCTTCTGAGATGTGTTACCTAAATTCTTCAAGGACAGGGATTATTTTTCAAATGTCCTTTTAATAGCTTCAAGTAGCTAACACAGCTCTAGATACACAGTGGGCATATGGTCAACTATCAGTGACTTTTTGGGATATGGCAAAAAAAAAAAAGGAACAAAGAGAAAAGAAAACTTCTCATATTTGTTCATGGCAGGAGCTTGTTTTTATTCCTAAATCTGTTGCTAAGGATGAAAATGCATAAGGTTTTATAAATCCACATTTGAATGAAGATGGTGTGCATAATCAGAAGCTTATGGTTGTCTAATAAAGGACAGAAGATTCCAATTAAAGCCAAAATTCCATCTCTAAGCATCTTTTCTCACTGTGTGGGCATCCCAACTGCTAAGTTTGTTTAATAGATCAAATTAAATGGATGACTGCTTTTGAAGGGCATGTTGGGGACTTGGGACTTAGCTTTGCTTTGGTGCATGTTTCCCTAAGCTCCCTACTGACAGGAGTATTCAATCTTATTATCAGAAAGTCAAATCTTTTTCAGATACTGGGGAGAGTGATAATATGATATAAATGCTTCATGAAAGACTATATATACAGGTAATTAATTTTTTTCTTAAGAAGAAACAAAGGGTATTCACTTGGTTTCACCAATTCACTTTCCCTGCTCCAAAGCTGATCAAACTCTGAAAAATTCCCTGCCAAAAAATTTTTAAGTGCAAAGTAATTTTTGTTCCATAAAGATAAATGACTTTTTATGTGTTCAACAGCGCTCATATTGCATTACATATGTTATTTTTAACTCGTAAGTGGTGAAATGCTGTCATGCCAAGATGATATTCAATATAGTTAACAATGGTACAGCATGTACACCAGCCATTCAGAATGGACCCCTGAGCTGTCTGGATGGATGCCAGCTGGTTCATCCAACCTGCACATACAGGCTACATCTCAGCTCTGCTGTAGCGGACTGTTAAGCTGCTTTTGTCCACACATTTCCTATCTGGTAATAGCCACATGCTTTCCTTTGGAGAAGTGCCCTACCCTATTCCAAGTAGCTCGTGAAGGAAACGACCATCATGTGACACCATCTTCCCATGGCTACAAGGCTGGAACATGTGATCCATATTTAGCCAGTCAAAGCAGTCCATTCTTTCACCACAATAACTGATTGAGAAATGGGTGCATGACTCCAAGCATAGTCCTCCCCATAACTTTTCCTCTAGAGTTGATTGAGAAGATTTCTCTTACTTCTAAGATTGCTAAACTTGAAGAATGAGAATCCAAGGCAGCCAGAGGCCATGTTGTTTTCATAGAGAAATCCTACTGAAGAATGAAGCCAAAAAGAAATTATTTTTGAAAGATAAACTTGAAAGATAAAGAGAGTTCTGACAACATTGTTTGAACCTCTGGAAACTGCCATGCCCCATAGCTAGATACAATCTGCTGGACTTCCCATTTACTCAAAGAAATATCTTCTTTCTTCTTTCCTCTCTTCTTTTTTTCTCAAACTAATTTGAGCTGAATTTCTGACCTTTATATTCAAATAGAACTGATTAATAATTATGCCTACATAACATTATTCTATATTGTTTCCATTACACAATGCTGATGAAATCTTGGACTTAATTGAAAACTCTGCTTTTTATTAGATTGTTCTAAGGCTCCAAACCAATACATTACGCAACTAGAAGCCATCACAAGTCCTTAATAAAGGGAATAACAAAGTAAAGATGGTCTTCTAGAAAAGTTTGCCTGACAAGAGATGTGTGGAAATAATCAAAACAACATATGTTCATACATGTATTCAGGAATATATATATCTATATATATATTTATGTTCTTAGTCACACAGTTGTGTCCAACTCTTTGCAACCCCATGGACTGCAGCCCACCAGGCTCCTCTGTCCATGGGATTTTTCAGGCAAGAATATTGGAATGGGTTGCCATTTTCTCCTTCAAGGGATCTTCCTGAACCAGGGATTGAACCCTCATCTCTTGCCTCTCCTACATTGCAGGCAGTGTGCGCTGAGCCATCAGGGAAGCCCATAAATGTTTATATAGTCTCCTTAACTTTCAAAGGTGCCAGATACCACTTCTTTTGGTGTTAAAACAACTGAAAAGAATTACTATTGCCTATACCTTAAGAATGTTTGAAAATTATTGTATATACTCTGCCTTTAACTATTTAGATTTATATCATCCATTTATCTGATAAGCATACAATAGAAAATTGTATGTGCAAGTAACTGTTATAGGCTCTATGGATAAAAAGATGAATTAGACAATTTCTCTGCCTGGAAGGAATTCACATTCTGGTGAGAGAAGCAGAAGTGTAAACAGATAAACAGTGTTAAAAGTTGGCAGGACTGGAAGTCTTCCTTTCGCAGGAGGTCTCTTCCTCAGAGGCACTTTTAGCCTAGAGCTGGACACAATGAACGGGGTAGGTGCACACATCTCCATAAAAGCAGCTCCTAAGTATTCCAGGCGAAGGTGCTCAGGGAATCAAGTAGTCCTCGATTTTCTGGCATTTCAGGCACAACTCACAACTGCTTTGGTCTTTTTTATGTAAAGAACTTTCTCAAGGGAAAAATAAAGAATTAAGTATCCCATGGTTGATGAATGTAGTCTTAACTCCTTTTACTAGGCCAGATATAATATTCAGGAAGCTACTTTTTTTTTGTTCATATTCCAGATTGTAAATTAAATTTAAGTTTTTGAGTGTAATTATGAACAAAATTCTTGAGAGCACAGAGGGGACGCTCTAAATTTACATTTTCAGTCATTGTGAAGTCCCTGTTTATTTGGAGCCACTCCTTCCTTAAATAAGTATAGCAGCTAGGTCTTCAGAGTGGATTTTGTTACAAGAAATTCCTGCAGGCTGTCTCATTTTCTTGTTCTTCACTGGAATTTCACAATAACTTAACCCATAGCTGGAATTCACTTACAAATTCTTAAGAGCTAGAGGCTAAGATGGTACAGACAACAATTTCATTCACCTTATTTTCTTATCTTAGTTCCTGCATCTTTCTGTGAGTGTTGTTTGGCTTCAGTGGATTACTGGTGTGTTTGAAAAAGAGAAAAAAATAAGCCCTTTCATTCCTTTTCCCTTCCTATTCTAACTGGCTTTTTAATTAAATGTAGTCTAAAACAGTCTTTTTTTTTTCCTCCCAAGGTAACTCGTAAAGAGGGGAAAATAAAATATTTTTGTGTCAGATTATTTATTATAAGGGACTTACCGCTCGACTTCTAAGTTAAATCATCTGGGGACCAGAAAACTCTTTAAAATTTATCTAGTCCAATTACTCATTCTACAGATATTCAGATAGGGTAAATTACTTGCCCAATTGACAGAGTTAGTAGGGGACAAAGCCAAAACTGCAGGCCAGGTCTCAGCAAAGTTTTCAGTACTGCTGATAAAAGGGACCTACTCATTTCTCATAATAGTTATCACAAATCTTCATCAGTGTTTTCATAAACCTTAAACTACTACTCTCATCCCATCAATCTAGCTCTTACTTCATAGAAAATTAAAAGCCAACAAGCATGACTCCAGTTCTACTTTTAACTTTTTCACATCTCATCTCAAAGTAACATCATCTTTACTGTTTCAAGGGTAATTCTGCAATTTGTTATCTGTATCATATTGAGTCTCACCTCCTTTGAGATTTTTCTGTTAATTATTTTTTCTCCTGTGTATGGCAACCCTATCTCCATTATCCCCTACTTTTTAGTACAAAAATATGCTCAGGGACTTGCATTTACAGTGACTTTATGTCCTATTCCAGAAACATTTTTTTTCTTTTCATCATAACCAAGCTTATTTTAAGAAAGGTCTCCTCTCACTGTTCCTACAATCTTGCCTCCTATTCACTCCTTTACTTTCAAAATTATGACTGCTCATACTATTGTTCAACTGAAAATATTTGGGCAAAGACCATCAGGGCCTTTTAAGGACATTTCAATTTCCTCTTTTTAAGAACTCTCTTCTCTTGGGCTTCCTTATTCTACTCCTAACTTTGGGTTTCCAAGTTTTTTCTCTTTCCCTTCATTCATTCCCTAATTATTCTTGCATCTCAGGGTTCTGTTCTCAGCACCCTTTCTTTCTCATTCTGTACTCTCTCTCTGGAGAAGTCTCACTTAAATATATGGCTCAGCTCTCATGCACAAATTTGTATAATGTACAGAAAATTTTTAAAGGAAAAAAATTATCTTAAGATTTCATTGTTGACTGAAATTATTTTTTTATAATATTCACTCACTAAAATACAAACTAAATATAAATCCCTTATGTTTATAGTTCTGTCCAAGCACTTTATCAAATGAATTCAAATTAAACTAAAACATTAAAAAATTCATAAAATAAACATTAATATGTGGATGGTTGTATTTTCTTGAAACCTACTACCAACTCAAAATGTGAAAATGGGGCTGGCTCCTAAAGCATAGGGTTCTTTTTAATTTAAACAGAACTGTTTATCATATGATGATTCAGATCTCCCACCACTTTTCCCTGTTTAAACTACTATGAAACCTTCATTCATGTGGACAAGCACATGATGACACCAATTCATCTTCACCTGACCTGTTGCATCACTTACACAGTAAGCCTAGTTCTGTGATACTTGGCATCAGCAAGATTATAAACATAAATACAAATGCAGACACTGAAGTTAAGCTGGTAACACTACTCACAAGATGGTCATCCAGGTGATCCAGATTTGTTGAAATGAAAACATGAATATAAAAAGTGATTTAGTGAACACACAGACCCCTGAGACTATATTTGATGGATTTCAGGAATCCAGCAACTCTAATTTTGTGAATCTCAATTTTGTATCTATAGCCCCAAACTCTCTCCTGGGCCTTTGCCCTGCATTTCCAACTGCCTAATAAAAATTTCTCTACCTACATGCATTGTTATCACTCCCCACGCACACACCCACCTTAACCTGTATTCCCAATCTTAGTTACTGACATCATCATCTACCCAGTTGTGCAAGCCAAAAATGTAAGTCTCATACTAGATTCCTTCCTCTGCTTCTCCTCCTACATGCAAGACTTATTGATTCTACCTCTTAAACTTCTTTCAAATCAAAGGTCATTTTTCTCATCCAGGAATTCTACTCAAAAACTACACAAGGAAATCATCTATATATTAATAAAACAAAGAACAAAGATATTCACCTCACTATTATACTTAATAAAGAAAAAACTAAAACAACAAAACCATTTAAGAGCAGGGGAAAGATTACAACAAATACAGTACAGATTATCCTCACTCAAAAGCAATATAAGATTATAGTTTTGGCAGACTAGCTATCAAAAAATTTTTAAATGCTTAGTGGAAAACATCATTAAAATGCTGGTTAAATATTGTTTTTAAAAATGCAGATGCACGGCTGATTAACCAAGAATGCAAAAGAGATCCTCAGAAGCCAAAATAAATAGCAGTGGGGAAGGGATCATGAAGCCAGAGAGACTCAAGAGATCCAAAGTCAGGTCTTACCTTTGGTTTCTGTCAACCCTTGGTAGTCTAGAGCTTTAGTTTTATAAGACAATGAGCATGGCAGACAAGAGACAATGTGGGCCCAAGGAAGGTAGGATATTTATTGGACTTTGTATAAAGCAAGGAGTCCCTAAAAGGCAATATCCTTGGTGAGCAAGCTAAAAAACAATTCATCCGACAGAGGAAGATGTTAAAGGACATTTTTTGTCTCTGTCTTGGCCATAAATGGAGGCAAACAATAAGTTACTCTTGATTATTCAAGACTACAAGCCCACCCTCAAATAGTTTTGGTGACCGAATTTATAGAATCTGAATAGTCCCCAAAACACAAGGAGACATTTTCATTCAAATCAGTCCTACGTTGGCAGTGCCTCAGACATTTAGCAAAATGTAAAACAAACCATACTCACAGAAAACTAGACATTCTAATCATACTAGGACCACAGCCTTGTCTAACTCAATGAAACTAAGCCATGCCCGTGGGGCAACCCAAGACAGGTGGGTCATGGTGGAGAGGTCTGACAGACTGTGGTCCACTGGAGAAGGGAATGGCTAACCACTTCAGTATTCTTGCCTTGAGAACCCCATGAACAGTATGAAAAGGCAAAATGATAGGATACTGAAAGAGGAACTCCCCAGGTCAGTAGGTGCCCAATATGCTACGGGAAATCAGTGGAGAAATAACTCCAGAAAGAATGAAGGGATGGAGCCAAAGCAAAAACAATACCAGCTGTGGATGTGACTGGTGATAGAAGCAAGGTCTGATGCTGTAAAGAGCAATATTGCATAGGAACCTGGAATGTCAGGTCCATGAATCAAGGCAAATTGGAAGTGGTCAAAGGAGAGATGGCAAGAGTGAACGTCAACATTCTAGGAATCAGTGAACTAAAATGGACTGGAATGGGTGAATTTAACTCAGATGACCATTACATCTACTACTGCGGGCAGGAATCCCTCAGAAGAAATGGAATAGCCATCATGGTCAACAAAAGAGTCCAAAATGCAGTACTTGGATGCAATCTCAAAAACAACAGAATGATCTCTGTTCATCTCCAAGGAAAACCATTCAATATCATGGTAATCCAAGCCTATGCCCCAACCAGTAATGCTGAAGAAGCTGAAGATGAACGGTTCTATGAAGACCTACAAGACCTTTTAGAACTAACACCCAAAAAAGATGTCCTTTTCATTATAGGGGACTGGAATGCAAAAGTAGAAAGTCAAGAAACACCTGGAGTAACAGGCAAATTTGGTCTTGGAATGCAGAATGAAACAGGGCAAAGACTAATTAAGTTTTGCCAAGAAAATGCACTGGTCATAGCAAACACCCTCTTCCAACAACACAACAGAAGATTCTACACATGGACATCACCAGATGGTCAACAACAAAATCAGACTGATTATATTCTTTGCAGCCAAAGATGGAGAAACTCTATACAGTCAACAAAAACAAGACCGGGAGCTGACTGTGGCTCAGATCATGAACTCCTTATCACCAAATTCAGACTGAAATTGAAGAAAGCAGGGAAAATCGCTAGACCATTCAGGTATGACCTAAATCAATTCCCTTATGATTATACAGTGGAAGTGAGAAATAGATTTAAGGGACTAGATCTGATAGACAGAGTGCTTGATGAACTATGGAATGAGGTTTGTAACATTGTACAGGAAATAGGGATAAAGACCATCCCCATGGAAAAGAAATGCAAAAAAGCAAAACGGCTGTCTGGGGAGGCCTTACAAATAGCTGTGACAAGAAGAGAAGCGAAAAGCAAAGGAGAAAAGAAAGATATAAGCATCTGAATGCAGAGTTCCAAAGAATAGCAAGAAGAGATAAGAAAGCCTTCAGCAATCAATGCAAAGAAATAGAGAAAAACAACAGAATGGGAAAGACTGAAGATCTCTTCAAGAAAATTAGAGATACCAAGGGAACATTTCATGCAAAGATGGGCTCAATAAAGGACAGAAATGGTATAGACCTAACAGAAGCAGAAGATATTAAGAAGAGGTGGCAAGAATACACAGAAGAACTGTACAAAAAGGATCTTCACGACCCAGATAATCACAATGGTGTGATCACTCATCTAGAGCCAGAAATCCTGGAATGTGAAGTCAAGTGGGCCTTAGAAAGCATCACTACGAACAAAGCTAGTGGAGGTGGTAGAATTCCAATTGAGCTATTTCAAATCCTGAAAGATGATGCTCTGAAAGTGCTGCACTCAATATGCCAGCAAATTGGGAAAACTCAGCAGTGGCCACAGGACTGGAAAAGGTCAGTTTTCATTCCAATCCCAAAGAAAGGCAATCCCAAAGAATGCTCAAGCTACCACACAATTGCACTCATCTCAGATGCTACTAAAGTAATGCTCAAAATTCTCCAAGCCAGGCTTCAGCAATAGGTGAACTGTGAACTTTCGGATGTTCAAGCTGGTTTTAGAAAAGACAGAGGAACCAGAAATCAAATTGCCAACATCCGCTGGATCATCGAAAAAGCAAGAGAGTTCCAGAAAAGCATCTATTTCTGCTTTATTGACTATGCCAAAGCCTTTGACTGTGTGGATCACAATAAACTGTGGAATATTCTGAAAGAGATGGGAATACCAGACCACCTGACCTGCCTCTTGAGAAATCTGTATGCAGGTCAGGAAGGAATAGTTAGAACTGGACATGGAACAACAGACTGGTTCCAAATAGGAAAAGGAGTACGTCAAGACTGTATATTTAACTTATATGCAGAGTACATCACGAGAAACGCTGGGCTGGAAGAAACACAAGCTGGAATCAAGATTGCCAGGAGAAATATCAGTAACCTCACATATGCAGATGACATCACCCTTATGGCAGAAAGTGAAGAGGACCTAAAAAGCCTCTTGATGAAAGTGAAAGAGGAGAGTGAAAAAGTTGGCTTAAAGCTCAACATTCAGAAAATGAAGATCATGTCATTTGGTCCTATCACTTCATGGGAAGTAGATGGGGAAACAGTGGA
Organism: Oryx dammah; assembly: GCF_014754425.2. Classification (NCBI taxonomy): domain Eukaryota; kingdom Metazoa; phylum Chordata; class Mammalia; order Artiodactyla; family Bovidae; genus Oryx; species Oryx dammah. The sequence continues at coordinate 49,198,334 of NW_024070210.1, forward strand.
AACAGTGTCAGACTTTATTTTTGGGGGCTCCAAAATCACTCCAGATGGTGACTGCAGCCATGAAATTAAAAGATGGTTACTCCTTGGAAGAAAAGTTATGAGCAACCTAGATAGCATATTCAAAAGCAGAGACATTACTTTGCCAACAAAGGTCCGTCTAGTGAAGGCTATGGTTTTTCCTGTGGTCATGTATGGATGTGAAAGTTGGACTGTGAAGAAGGCTGAGTGACGAAGAATTGATGCTTTTGAAGTGTGGTGTTGGAGAAGACTCTTGAGAGTCCCTTGGACTGCAAGGAGATCCAACCAGTCCATTCTGAAGGAGATCAACCCTGGGATTTCTTTGGAAGGAATGATGCTAAAGCTGAAACTCCAGTACTTTGGCCACCTCCTGCGAGGAGCTGACTCATTGGAGAAGACTTTGATGCTGGGAGGGTTTGGGGGCAGGAGGAGAGGGGACGACAGAGCATGAGATGGCTGGATGGCATCACTAACTCGATGGACGTGAGTTTGAGTGAACTCCAGGAGTTGGTGATGGACAGGGAGGCCTGGCATGCTGCGATTCATGGGGTCGCAAAGAGTCGGACACGACTGAGTGACTGAACTAAATGAAAACAAATCTCTCTCAAGAAATTCAACTTCAATTTAAACTTAAAAAAAATTAATTAAACCACTAATAAAATTGCAAGGAACATAAACCCATACTACAACCTGATGAGACATGAAAAGTAGGTTACTGTGAATACCATCAGAGAAAATTTCAGGATAAGACTCACAAAAAACATCAGTTATAAGGATTTTGTTCTGGAATATAAAATAAACACATTTAATGTATTTAATGAAATAGAGAAGAAAATATAGCAAAAGAATGAGCCTATAAAAAAAAGTATCTGACTTAGAACAGAGGCACAGTCACTTCATTCCAACCTTCATCGTCCTTATAGATGCTTATCTGGATGTCTTCCCTGGTTATGGGCCCTACGGGGCAAAAACAATCTGATTTTCCCAGGGCCCCAACACTCAGACAAGCTTGGCATGCAGTGGCCTCAATAAAATATTCCTCTATTGAGTCTGTCCTTTCTATATTCCCAGAGCCCTCCTAGTGCTGTGGACTCTGGCTGCCAGCATCCTGTCAGCGTGCTCTCTGTAATGCAGAATATACTTAATAAATTTTTTAAAATTAAAAGTATCACAGTGTGTGGATTAAATAACAGACTAGACAGAGCTGAAGAAACAATTAGTAAGTTTAAAAATATAGCTGAACAATTTACCCAAAATACAACAGAGAAAGCCAAAGAGATAGAATATATAATAAAGATGAACAAATAGCACAGTGTGAGGTCTAACAAATGTGTACTTGCAATACCAAGTATAAGAAGAAAATACTGAAAGATGAACAAGAAAATGAAGCATGAGCACTAATATTATTTCCAAAATGATTAAAGATATGAATTTTTGGATTCAAGAACCTCGATATATTGCAAATAGTAAAATAAAAATAAAACCAGAAATCTAGACTTAAACCACCACTGGAAAACAGTTAATGCTGCACACAATGGAATAAGACTAAAAGTTTTCCCTCCAAGATCAGGAGCAAAACAAGGAAGCTAACTCACCATTACTATTCAACACTATACTGACAACTTATAGCCAGAGCATTCATGAAAGAAAAAATAAATAAGATATACAAACTGGAAAGAAGAAACAAAACTATTTTGACTTTCAAATAATATGATTCCCTATGTAGAAAATCTCCCTCAAAAAATTTAGAAAACTAGTAGAAGTAATAAAGTAATTCAGCAAACTGCAGATTAAACACTCAAAAATCAGTTGGGTTGCTAATACCAGCAGTAAACATTCTGAAAAGGAAAGTAAGAAAACAATTCCATTTACAAATGCATCCAAAAATCAAATTAGCTCAGGAGAAATGTAACCAAAGAGGTGAAAGAGTTATACACTGAAAAGTATAAAAAGTTGCTAAAAGAAATGGAAAGATATCCTGTGTTCATGGATTGGAAAACAATTTTGTTAGATGGCAATACTACCTAAAGTGATCTACAGATTCATAAGAATTCCTATCAAAATTCCAATGACCATTTTTGCAAAAATTATAAAAGTCAATCCTCAAATTCATACAGTACAGCAAGGGGCCCCAAACAGCTGAAACAATCTTGAAAAAGAAAGACCAGGTTGGAGGCCTCACACTTTCTGCTTAGAAAATTACTGCAAAGCTACAGTAATCAAAACAGGGTGGTACTAGCATGAGGACAGACCTTAGATCAACGGAATGAAATTGAGAGTCCAGAAACAGACCCATGTATCTGTTACCAACTGACTTTCTTTCTTTTTTCAATATGAACTCTTCTTTCCCTTTTTAATTTTTTTTTTTTCTTTTGTCATGTCAGCTGTTAGTTGTGGCATGCAGGATCTAATTCCCTGACCAGATCAAATTCGGGTCTCCAGGATCGGGAGTGTCTTAACCACTGGACCACCAGGGAAGTCCCCTAATTAATTTATGCCAAAATTATTTGATAGGGGAAAGAAAAACCTTTTCAATGAATGGATAGCCACATGCAAAACAATGAAGTTGAACTCTTACAGTACACAGAAAAATTAACTCAGAGTGGGTCAAAGACCCAAATGCAAGAACTAAAATATAAAACTCTTAGAAGAAAATATATTTAAAAGAAAAGTTTTAGGAGTAAAACTTCATGTCCTTGGACAACGGATTCTTACATTAGCCACTAAAAGTATAAACAACAAAAGAAAAAATAGATAAATTTGATGTTATAAAGTTCTTATAAATTTATAAAGTTCTTATATAAATTAAGAACTTCTATACATCAAAGAATATTATTAAGTAAAAAGACAACCTCAAAATGGAAAAAAAACTATTTGCAAATTATATCTGATAAGCATCTAGTGTCCCAAAGATATAAAAACTCTAATAACTTGACAACAAAAAGACAAACAACCAAATTAAAAAACATACAAATGACTTGAATACACATTTTTCCTAAGAATAATATACAAATTGTAAGCAAGCAAATGAAAAACTACTCTGCATCACTAGTCACTAGAGAAATGAATATTAAAACCACAACAAGATATCACTTCACACCCACTAGGACAACTGTAATAATAAAACAAAAACAGAATATAACTGTTGGTAACCATGTGGAGAAATTGATATCTCTATACATTGCTAGTGGGAACATAAAATGATGAACCTACTGTGGAAGAAGTTCGGTAATTCCAAACACAGTTAAACAAACAATTGCCATATGACCCAGCAATTCCATCCTAGTTATATACCCAAAAGAATTGAAAACAAGGACTCAAACAGAGACTTGTATGTTGGTGGCAACATTCATTGCAGCATTATTCACAACAGTCAAAAAGTGGAAACAGTCCAAAGTTCATCAACATATGAATGGATAAACAAAATGTGATATATATACATAAGTATATCACATATACATATTTAACTATATATGTATATAATTATACACATATTAGAATATTACTTAACCATAAAAAGGAATGAAGTACTGATAACTGCTGTAATGTGGTTGAACTTCAAAAACATTATGCTAAATGAAAGAAGCCAGACACAAAAAGTTGCATATGCCAGTAGTATGAAAAGTCTATAATAGATAAATTCATACAGACAGAAAGTGAGTTGTGGTTGCCAGGGACTAGGGGGAGGGTAGAATGAGGAATGACTGCTCAGTGTATACGGCGTTTTCTTTTGGGGTGATGAAAATGTTTTGGAACTAGTTGGCACTAGCAGTAAAGAACCTGCCAATGAAGGAGACATAAGAGACCTGGGTTTGACCTCTTTGAAAAGAAGATCTGCTGGAGGACAGCATGAAAACCCACTCCAGTATTCTTGCCTGGAGAATCCCACAGACAGAGGAGCCTGGTGGGCTACAGCCCATGGGGTCACAAAGAGTCAAACACGACTGAAGTGACTTTGCACACAAACACACAACCATCATCACCACCATTCATTCTTGGACTATGACTTTCCTGCTTGATCTATTACCACTCAACAGCTAGGAGAAAACCACTAGGCAATTCCATCAGCAATGAAGAAAATGAAAAGGACTGTTACGGTGGCATCCAATATGATACCAACAGCCATTTAAAATTTTATGTATATAGCATGATTTAATTAAGAAATCCATGTAGGAATCAACCTAGATGTCTATCAACAGATGAATGGGTACAGAAATTGTGGTACATGTATATAATGGAATATTACTCAGCTATATGAAAAAAAAAGGAACACATTCTAGTCAGTCCAAATGAGGTGGATAAACCTAGAGCCTATTATAGAGAGTGAAGTAAGGCAGAAAGAGAAAGACAAATATTGTATATTAACACTTGCATATGGAATGTAGAAAGATGGTACTGATGAACGTATTTGCAGGGCAGCAATGGAGACACCAGAGAAGGCAATGGCACCCCACTCCAGTACTCTTGCCTGGAGAATCCCATGGATGGAGGAGCCTGGTAGGCTACAGTCCATGGGGTCGCTAAGAGTCAGACACGACTGAGCGACTTCACTTCCACTTTTTACTTTCATGCATTGGAGAAGGAAATGGCAACCCACTCCAGTACTCTCGCCTGGAGAATCCCAGGGACAGGGGAGCCTGGTGAGCTGCCCTCTATGGGGTCGCGCAGAGTCAGACACAACTGAAGTGACTTAGCATAGCATAGCATAGCAATGGAGACATAGACATAGAGAACACACTTGCAGACATGGTAAAGGAAGGAGAGGGTGGACGAATGGAGAGAATAGTGTGGAAACACATACACTACCGTATGTAAAATAGATAGCCACTGGGAATTTGCCATGTGACATAAGGGGCTCAACCCAGTGCTCTGTGACAACCTAGAGGGGTGGGATGGGATGGGGGATGGGAGTAGGTTCAGAAGGGAGGGGACATGTGTAATACCTGTGGCTGATTCATGTTGGTGTAGGCAGAAACCAACATAATGTTGGGGGGGCAATTATCTTCTTCTAATTAAAAAAAAACCATGTAGAAGGCAATTAATGTTGTTGCTAACTTTCATATTGTTATACAGAAGGCTGCAGTGAACATACCTGTAGCTCTTTCCTATTCCTATTTCTTAATTTTTCCTTAAGATAATTCTTAGAAGTAGAGTTTTTGCATCACAGCCAACTTGTAATAGTAAAAAAAAATGCATATTACTAAAGTATCCTCCAAAATGTTAAAGCAAATATATGCTCTCACCAGGAGAGTATGAGAGCATTTATTTTTCACACTCTTAAAAACATTAATTAGTTTATCCCTGTTTTAAATATTTGAAAATATAATTTTAAATTGTATATCTTTTAAAGTTTAGTTTTTAAATTACAAGTGCAAAAACTGCTTTTTGGCAAAAATTTAACACTTCAAACATGTAAGAAGTAAACATCCTTCCTACCCCACCCCCACTGCCACTATCTCATTCCCTAGTGGTAATCACTGTTAACAACCTTTTATTTCCACAGCTGTGGGGCTTTTATCTTGTTCTTCCTGAATTCCTGGTTAATGGCCCAGTTCCTGGTATATACTGCCTTTAATACATATTTATTTGTAAAAATGGCATCATACCTGACAGGAGCTTCTGAAACTTGAGCTTTTCTTCCAATGAATTGTACATATCTTTCTATTCTTCGTATATATAGATCTGCTTCATTTTTAAAAAATATGAATGGTATTCTATTGTACAAATGTAACATAATTTATCAGCCCCCTACTTAGATTATCCCAGTTTTTCACTATTTTAAGCTCCAGTGAAATGAGTCTCCTTGGAAATATATCTTTGTTTTGAAGTGCAAATATTTCTGAGGGATAAAGTCCTATAACAGATTCAAGGTCACAAAATATGTGCCAAAATGTTTTCCAAAAGATTGTACCAATTTACATTCTCTTCACATGTGAATGTTTTCCTATTCTCAACCCAGCATTTGATATCCTAAATATCTTTACCTTTGCTATGCTGAGATGTTACAATTCTATCTCACTATTTGAATTTTAAGCATAACCCCTTGGGCAGTGATTTAACAGTTTTTTATAACCACTGGCCATTTGTATTTCATCTGTATATTGCCCTTTATATCCTCTACCTAATTTCCTGTTAGCTTTTGTGACTTTTTCTCATTTATCTGAAGGAACTATTGATATAACGTAGGTAGTTACCTTTTCTCCTACTAAATATGTTGAAATATTTTCTCCACAGTTTCTTATTTGTTTCTTAACACTGTTTATGGTATTTTACCAAATGCAAATTTCAAAATAAAAAAAATGTCTTTTTCTGGTAGAGTACTTAATTTGGAGACTTAACTGCTATAGCTTATAACAAAATATTTTTGCTATCCGGTATGGCAAGCCCATTCTCAACACTTTTTTTTTTTAAATGGCTTCACTTTCTGCATTTCCTGTTTAATTTACCAGATTTCAATGAAAATTGCTTCTCCTCTTTTTCAAAATGTTGTGAATGGACTACCATGTCAAATCACCTTTCCTTTCTCTCTCCAGTAGTTTATCTCCTTAAATTCTCAAAGTTTTTCTCTTTTCACTGTTCCCACAATCATGGCCTTAGTTCAGGCCTCACCACTTATGAACTGAATTACTGCAATAACCTCCCATTATGTTTCCCAATCTCCAATCTGATCTTCATTCAATCCATTTTCCACATTGTGATAAGAGATATTTTTCTTTAAAAAAATTTTTTGATTATGTGACTACATATTTGAAACACTTCAGAGTGGTGTTTGGATCTTCTAATTTATCATGGCAATGTCTACCTATTACCTTGGTCTCCTCTCTGTCCATTTTTCTACAATTTCTTGCTAATTCTCTTTCCAATCCCTTCCTTCTGTTTAGAAACTTCTCTTTTGGTTTCTCATCTAGTCACCTCTTTCTTCCCTAAAAACTCAGCTCAACATTTGCCTATTCCAGAAATAACCATTTGTGATACCACAGCATCTAGTACATACATCTCTGACAGCACCTGTCAAAACATTCTGCATAGGAAAGTTCATAGAAATTTGGTTCAAAATAACGAAAACCCTAAATATCCACCAGTAATAAAAATGATAAATAAGTTATAGTTTATCCATGCACTAGAATGCTAAACATCAATAAATTACCAACATGTGAAACAAAATCGATAAAACCATAGACATAATGCAAAATAGAGAAAAACAGACACAAAAGAGCATTCCATCAGCCATACTAGAAAACTTAATGAATCACAGGCATTAGGTAGAGTGCACAGAGGATCATGCTTCTAAAGTAGGGAATGGTTGGCTACAAATTAAGCTTTACTTCAATCGTGCCTAACAAATCTTAAAACCAAGACCAGAAAGGATCAAACTATTTCACACTGACTTAACTGTGTCCAAGGACAAAATACAAGAATATTTATAGTAATAGAAAAACATCCAGCATCCAATAAAGTAAAATTCCCAATGACCAGACTCCACTCAAAACTTGTCAGACATGCTAAACATCAGAGAGAAAAATATGGTTCATAATGATGAAAAATCCAATCCATAGAAACCAACCAAGAGTTAATGCTCAAAATTCTCCAAGCTAGGCTTCAACATTACGTGAACCATGAACTTCCAGATTGTCAAGCTGGATTTAGAAAAAGCAGAGGAACCAGAGATCAAATTGCCAACATCCAATGGATCACTGAAAAGGCAAGAGAATTCCAGAAAAACATCTACTTCTGCTTTACTGAGTATGCCAAAGCCTTTGACTGTGTGGATCACAACAGACTGTGGAAAATTCTTAAAGAGATGGGAATACCAGACCACCTGACCTACCTCTTGAGAAGTCTGTATGGAGGTCAGGAAAGGAGTATGTCAAGGTTGTATATTATCACCCTGCTTATTTAACTTATATGCAGAGTACACCATGAGAAACGCTGGGTTGGATAAAGCACAAGCTGGAATCAAGGTTGCCAGGAGAAATATCAATAACCTCAGATATGCAGATGACAGCACCATTATGGCAGAAAGCGAAGAACTAAAGAGCCTCTTGATGGAAGTGAAAGAGGAGAGTGAAAAAATTGTCTTTAAACTCAACATTCAGAAAACTAAGATCTGACCCCATCACTTCATGGCAAAGAGATGGGAAACAATGGAAACAGAGAGAGACTTTTTTTTTTTTGGCTCCAAAATCACTGCAGTTGGTGACTGCAGCCATGAAATTAAAAGATGCTTGTGCTCCTTGGAAGAAAATTTATGATCAACCTAAACAGCATATTAAAAAGCAGAGACATTACTTTGCCAACAAAGGTCCATCTAGTCAAGGCTATGGTTTTTCCAGTAGTCATGTATGAATGTGAGAGTTGGAGTATAAAGAAGGCTGAGTGCAGAATTGATGCTTTTGTACTGTGGTATTGGAGAAGACTCTTGAGAGTCCCTTGTACTGCAAGGAGATCCAACCAGTCCATCCTAAAAGAAATCAGTACTGACTCTTCACTGAAAGGAATGGTGCTGAAGCTGAAACTCCAATACTTTGGCCACCTGATGTGAAGAGCTGACTCATTGGAAAAAACCCTGATGCTGGGAAAGATCGAAGGTGGGAGGAGAAGGGGACAACAGAGGATGAGATGGTTGGATAGCATCACAGACTCAATGGACATGAGTTTGAGTAAACTCCAGGAGTTGGTGATGGACAGGGAGGCCTGGCGTACTGCAGTCCACAGGGTCACAAAGTCAGACATGACTGAGCGACTGAACTGAACTGAAGTGAGAACTAAAAGAAATGAAAGTTAGTAGACAAATACATTAAAACTGTATGCCGCATGTTCCATTTTCAGTAAAGATACGGAAGATATGAAAAAGATCTACTGAAACTCTTAGAGAAGAAAATTAGAATGGATAAAATGAAAAATATACTGAATTATATTAACAGCAGATTTGACAATGTAGAAGAAAAAACAATGAGCTTGAGCATTTAGCAATAGAAACTACCCAAAACTAAATATTAAAAGATTAACTGTGAAAGTGAACAGAGAGTAAGTCACCCAAAGAATAACTCCAAGTGCCTAATATATGTGTAACTGGAGTCCTAAAAAGAGAGGAAACAGAGGAAGAGAGGAACATATTGGAAGAAATAAAAGTCTAAAAGTTTTCAAACCTGATGAAAATTATAAACCCACACATTCAAGAAGCCTAACTAATTCCAGAATAAGAAACTTGAGAAAAACTACACCAAGACACATCATATTCAAATTGCTCAAAAACAGTGAAAAAGAGAAAATATAAAAAGTAGTCAAGTGGAAAAAAGAAACACATTATGTAGAAAGAAATACAGACAAGGATAATAGCAGAGTTGTTTTTTTTTTCCCCAGACACAATGCAGTGAAGAGACAGTGATGCAACACTGTTAAAGCAGTAAAAGGAAACACTGTCAACCTAGAATTCTATACCTAACAAAAACATTTCTCAAAAACAAAGCTATGGACTTCCCTATTGGTCCAATTATTAAGAAACCACCCGTCCATGCAGGACACAGGGATTCAATCCTGGTCCAGGAAGACCCCACATTGTTGTTGTTACCTCATGGAGCACAGCATGCCAGGACTCTGAAGAGTCTTCTCCAGCACCACAATTCAAAAGCATCACTTCTTCAGCACTCAGCCTTCCCTGATAGCTCAGTTGGTGAAGAATCTGCCTGAAATGCAAGAGACTCTGGTTCAATTCCTGAGTCGGGAACATCTGCTGCAGAGGGATAGGCTACCCACTCCAGTATCCTTGGGCTTCTCTTGTGACTCAGCTGGTAAAGAATCTGCCTGCAATGTGGGAGACCTGGGTTTGATCCCTGGGTTGGGATCTCCTGGAGAAGAGAAAGGCTACCCACTCCAGTATTCTGGTCTGGAGAATTCCATGGGCTGTATAGTCCATGGGGTCACAAAGAGTAGGATACAACTGAGTGATTTTCACTTTCATGTTTCGGCCTTCTTTATGATCCAACTCTCACATCTGTACATGACTACTGGCAAAACCATACCTTTGACTATATGGACATTGTCAGTAAAGTGATGTCTTTAGTTTTTAATATGCTCTCTAGGTTTGTCATAGCTTTCCTTCTAAGGAGCAAGCATCTTTTAATTTCATGGCTGCAGTGATTTTGGAGCCCAAGAAAATAAAATCTGTCATTGCTTCCCCTATTTCCCATTCTACTTAACATGAAGTGATGGGACTGAATCTCATGATCTTATTTTTTTGAATGTTGAGCTTCAAGTCAGTTTTTTCACTCTCCTCAAAGCAAGAGGTGCTTTAGTTCTACTTCACTTTCTGCCATTAGAGTGGTATCATCTGTATATCTGAGATTGTTGATATTTCTCCCTGCAATCTTGATTCCAGCTTGTGATTCATCTGGTCTAGCATTTGGCATGATATATTCTGCATACAAGTTAAATCATCAGGGTGATAATACACAGCCTTATCATACTCTTTTCCCAATTTGGAACTAGTCAGTTGTTCCATGGCTGATTCTAACGGTTGCTTTTTGACCTGCATACAGGTTTTTTAGGAGCCAGATAAAGTGGTCTTGTATATCCATATCTTTAAGAATTTTCCACAGTTTGTTATGATCCACACAGTCAAAGGCTTTAGCTTACTCAATGAAGCAGAAGTAGACGTTTTTCTGGAACTCCTTTGCTTTCTCCATGATCCAACAAATGCTGGCAATTTGACCTCTGGTTCCTCTGCCTCTTCAAAGCCCAGATTTACTGTGGTACACATATACAAAGGAATACTACTCAGCCATAAAAAGGAATGCATTTGAGTCAGTTCTAATCAGGCGGACGAACCTAGAGCTTATTATACAAAGTGAAGTAAGTCAGAAAGAGAAATATAAATATCGTGTACTGACACATATATATGGAATTGAAAAAGATGGTATTGATAAATTTATTTTCAGGGCAGCAGGAGAAACAGACATGTAGAACAGACCTATGGACATGGGGAGAAGGGAGGTGGATGAGGATGAGATGTATGGAGAGTTAATATGGAAATTTACAATAGCATATGTAAAATAGATAGCAATGGACTTTGCTGTATGACTCGGGGAACTCTAACAGGGGATCTGTGACAATTTGGAAGGGTGGGATGGGGAGAGAGATGAGAGAGAGGTTTGAGAGGGTAGGGACATGAGTGTACCTGATTCTTATTGTATGACAAAAACCACAAAATACTGTAGCGCAATTATCCCTCAATTAAACACACAAAAAAACCAGCTTTACACAGGAGAGTTCTTGGTTCACGTACTGCTGAAGCCTAGCTTGAAGGATTTTGAACATCAGTTCTGTTCAGTTCAGTTCAGTTGCTCAGTCGTGTCTGACTCTTTGCGACCCCATGAACTGCAGCATGCCAGGCCTCCCTGTCCATCATCAACTCCCGGAGTTCACTCAAACTCATGTCCATTGAGTCGGTGATGCCATACAGCCGTCTCATCCTCAGTCGTCCCCTTCTCCTCCAGCCCCCAATCCCTCCCAGCATCAGGGTCTTTTCCAGTGAGTCAACACCTCGCATGAGGTGGCCAAAGTATTGGAGTTTCAGCTTCAACATCAGTCCTTCCAATCAACACCCAGGACTGATCTCCTTGCAGTCCAAGGGACTCTCGAGTCTTCTCCAACACCACAGTTCAAAAGCATCAATTCTTTGGTGCTCAGCTTTCTTCACAGTCCAACTCTCACATCCATACATGACCACTGGAAAAACCATAGCCTTGACTAGATGGACCTTTGTTGACAAAGTAATGTCTCTGCTTTTCAATATGCTATCTAGGTTGGTCATAACTTTCCTTCCAAGGAGTAAGCGTCTTTTAATTTCATGGCTGCAATCAACATCTGCAGTGATTCTGGAGCCCCCAAAAAATAAAGTCTGACACTGTTTCCACAGTTTCCCCATCTATTTCCCATGAAGTGATGGGACCAAATGCCATGATCTTCATTTTCTGAATGTTGAGCTTTAAGTCAACATTTTCACTCTCCACCTTCACTTTCAACAAGATGCTTTTTAGTTCCTCTTCAATTTGTGCCATAAGGGTGGTGTCATCTGCATATCTGAGGTTATTGATATTTCTCCCGGCAATCGTGATTCCAGCTTGTGCTTCTTCTAGCCCAGCGTTCCTTATGATGTACTCTGCATAGAATTTAAATAAGCAGGGTGACAAAATACAAGCCTTGACGTACTCTTTTTCCTATTTGGAACCAGTCTGTTGTTCCATGTCCAGTTCTAACTGTTGCTCCCTGATTTGTATATAGGTTTCTCAAGAGACAGGTCAAGTGGTCTGGTATTCCCATCTCTTTCAGAATTTTCCACAGTTTATTGTGATCCACACAGTCAAAGGTTTTCATAGTGAATAAAGTAGAAATAGACGTTTTTCTGGAACTCTCTTCCTTTTTCCATGATCCAGCAAATGTTGGCAATTTGATCTCTGGTTCCTCTGCCATTTCTAAATCCAGCTTGAACATCTGGAAGTTCATGGTTCACGTATTGCTGAAGCCTGGCTTGGAGAATTTTGAGCATTACTTTACTAGCGTGCAAGGAGATCCAACCAATCCATTCTGAAGGAGATCAGCCCTGGGATTTCTTTGGAAGGAATGATGCTAAAGCTGAAACTCCAGTACTTTGGCCACCTCATGTGAAGATCTGACTCATTGGAAAAGACTTTGATATTGGGAGGGATTGGGAGCAGGAGGAGAAGGGGACGACAGAGGGTGAGATGGCTGGATGGCATCACTGACTTGATGGACTTGAGTCTGAGTGAACTCTGGGAGTTGGTGATGGACAGGGAGGCCTGGCGTGCTGCGATTCATGGGGTCGCAAAGAGTTGGACACGACTGAGCAACTGAACTGAACTGAACTTACTAGCGCGTGAGATGAGTGCAATTGCGTGGTAGTCTGAGCATTCTTTGGCGTTGCCTTTCTTTGGGATTGGAATGAAAACTGACCTTTTCCAGTCCTGTGGCCACTGCTGAGTTTTCCAAATTTGCTGGCATATTGAGTGCAGCACTTTCACAGCATCATCTTTCAGGATTTGATATAGCTCAACTGGAATTCCATCACCTCCACTAGCTTTGTTCATAGTGATGCTTTCTAAGGCCCACTTGACTTCACACTCCAGGATGTTTGGCTCTAGGTGAGTGATCACACGATTGTGATTATCTGGGTCGTGAAGATCTTTTTTGTACAGTTCTTCTGTGTATCTTGCCACCTCTTCTTATTATCTTCTGCTTCTGTTAGGTCCATGCCATTTTTGTCCTTTATCAAGCCCATCTTTGCATGAAATGTCCCCTTGGTATTTCTAATTTTCTTGAAGAGATCTTCAGTCTTTCCCATTCTGTTGTTTTCCTCTATTTCTCTGCATTGATCGCGGAGGAAGGCTTTCTTATCTCTCCTTGCTATTGATTGGAACTCTGCATTCAGATGCTTATATCTTTCCTTTTCTCCTTTGCTCTTCACTTCTCTTCTTTTCACAGCTATTTGTAAGGCCTCCCCAGACAGCTATTTTGCTTTTTTGCATTTCTTTTCTATGGGGATGGTCTTGATCCCTGTCTCTTGCATAATGTCTCGAACCTCCATCCATAGTTCATCAGGCACTCTATCTATCAGATCTAGTCCCTTAAATCTATTTCTCACTTCCAGTGTATAATCATAAGGGATTTGATTTAGGTCATACCTGAATGGTCTAGTGATTTTCCCTACTCTCTTCAGTTTAAGTCTGAATTTGGCAATAAGGAGTTCATGATCTGAGCCACAGTCAGCTCCTGGTCTTGTTTTTGTTGACTGTATAGAGCTTCTCCATCTTTGGCTGCAAAGAATATAATCAATCTGATTTTAGTGTTGACCATCCAGTGATGTCCATGTGTAGAGTCTTCTCTTGTGTTGTTGGAATAGGGTGTTTGCTATGACCAGTGCATTCTCTTGGCAAAACTCTATTAGCCTTTGCCCTGCTTCATTCTGTACTCCAAGGCAAATTTGCCTGTTACTCCAGGTGTTTCTTGACTTCCTACTTTTGTATTCCAGTCCCCTATGATAAAAAGGACATCTTTTTTGGGTGTTAGTTCTAAAAGGTCTTGTAGGTCTTCATAGAACCGTTCATCTTCAGCTTCTTCAGCGTTACTGGTTGGGGCATAGGCTTGAATTACCATGATATTGAATGGTTTGCCTTGGAAATGAACAGAGATCATTCTGTCGTTTTTGAGATTGCATCCTAGCACTGCATTTCGGACTCTTTTGTTGACCATGATGGCTACTCCACTTCTTCTGAGGGATTCCTGGCCACAGTAGTAGATATAATGGTCATCTGAGTTAAATTCACCCATTCCAGTCCATTTTAGTTCACTGATTCCTAGAATGTCGATGTTCACTCCTGCCATCTCCTGCTTGACCACTTCCAATTTGCCTTGATTCATGGACCTGACATTCCAGGTTCCTATGCAATATTGCTCTTTATAGCATCTGACCTTGCTTCTATCACCAGTCACATTCACAACTGGGTATTGTTTTTGCTTTGGCTCCATCCCTTCATTCTTTCTGGAGTTATTTCTCCACTGATCTCCTGTAGCATATTGGGCACTACTGACCTGGGGAGTTCCTCTTTCAGTATCCTATCATTTTGCCTTTTCATATTGTTCATGGGGTTCTCAAGGCAAGAATACTGAAATGGTTTGCCATTCCCTTCTCCAGTGGACCACATTCTGTCAGAATGTTTTTGAACATATTTTGAACATAACCTTGTTTTGTGTGAAATGAGTGCAGCTGTATGGTAGCTTTAACATTCTTTGGCATTGCTCTTCTTTGGGATTGGAATGAAAACTAACTTTTTCTAGTCCTTAGTTGCCATGGAGTCCATACACCACAACGGCTAAGCATGTGCTCTAGAGTTGGCGAGCCTCAACTATTGAAACTCACACACTTCAGAGCCCATGCTCCAAAGCAACAGAAGCCACTTCAATAAGAAACCCTCACATTGCAATGAAGAGTAGCCCCCACTCACTGCCACCAGAGGAAGCACATGCACAGCAACAAAGACCCAGCAGATCTAAAAGTAAATAAAGAAATATTTTTTACTGGAAAAAAAGTTAAATACAGACTTTTTCACATGTACAAAATGTGAAAACGTTCTTCATGAGTAGACCTGGACTAATGGAGATTCTTAAAGCAGAAGAAAAATAATACCAAATGGAAATAGAGATCTACACAAGGAAATGCAGAGCAATGAAAATCATAATTCCTTGGATAAATATGAACAAATTTAAAATTTAAGTCCCTCTAAAAGATAATTATTTAAACAAAAATAATAACAATATATTGTGGTTTGTAATATATGTAAAAGTATGGCAACAATATTAATATACACTGAAAGAATTTTAAATGTATACTATAAACCCTAAGTATTTTATAATAATATCCCTTATAAATCCCTTAAATGTATAATATCCCTTAAAAGTAACTGAGAGAATTTTAAATGTATACTATAAATCCTAAGTATTAAAAAATGCAAAAAGAGTTTCAGTCTAAAATAATACTAAACGTAAATGGTCTAAACACACCCAATCAAAAGACAGAAACGTCAGATTGAGTAAAAGAGCAAGATAATTATATGCTGTCTATAGGAAATATACTTCAAAAACAAAACATTAATACATTAAAAGTAAAAGAGCAGAAAATATATACCAGCAAAATAGATTACAGAGGAAAGAATGTTACCAGAGATTTTACAAGATCATTATTTTTAAATAATGAGTCAATTAATCAGGAGAATTTAACAATTTAAAGACATTTATTCACCTAATAAGAGAGCTATAAAATACATGAAGCGAAAATTAATAGAATTACAAGGAGAAATAGAAAATCCACATGGAGGTGGTCCTAAGATGGTGGAGGAATAGGATGGGGAGACCACTTTCTGCCCCACAAATTCATCAAAAGAACATTTGAACACGGAGGGAATTCCACAAAACAACTTCTGAATGCTGGCAGAGGACATCAGGCACCCAGAAAGGCAGCCCATTGTCTTCAAAAGGAGGTAGGACAAAATATAAAAGATAAAAAGGGAGACAAAAGAGGTAGGGATGGAGATCCATCCAGGGAAGGGAGTTTTAAAAAAGAAGTTTCCAAACACCAGGAAATACTCTCTCTGGCGGGTCTGTGGCAAGCCTTGGGATCTCAGAGGGCAAAATAACTGGGAAGAAAAATCAATAATTAAAACCCACAGATTACTTGCCTAACAGCAAATCCCAGCAGAGCAGTGGCCCAGCTGCTCGCATCCCCCACCAGCAAGCAAGGGCTGGACAGGGAGGCGCGGGCTACATTTTTTAGGGTAAGGACCAGGCCTGAATGCCCCAAGGGCAATCTGAGGGAACTAGCTTGAGACAGCAACCCAGACTGCGGGATAGCTATCCCGTGAAAACCCCTAACCTAAAACACTGCCAGGCCTGCTCACAGAACAAAGGACTGAGCAGGCTAGCCAGCTGAGGATCAGCCCATCCCCCACTGGAGACAGGCAGGCAAGGGCAGCCAGAGCCAGAAGTGGGCAATCGCAGCCCCAGAGAGACATCCTATATCAAACTGCAAGCAGACTTTGTTGCTAACCAAAACTTCTTGGGATTCTGGATGGTTGACATCCAATGGGAGGGTCGCAGTCAGAGATCAGCTCCCCAGAAGAGATACACAGCACATCTGAGAAGGTGCACCCACTGAACACCCAGAAAACCGAGCAGCTGGGATGGGGGAGGTGACAAGTCGCAGCCTTCAACTGGGGGCAACTGTGCTCGCCAAGCACCTGGTCACCTGAGCCACTTGGACCTGGGACGGGCACAAAACATAGGCCCAACCAAGTCTGCACCTTTGAGGAGTACCCGAGAACCTGAACCTGAGTGGCTTAGACCTGGGGAGTGCATGCAACCCAGGGCCAGCATCAGACAGTTCACGGCAGAGGAACCTAGAGCCTAAGCACTATAGATTGGGAAAGCACACACGCTGTGAGCGGGGGCAAACCCACTGTGGGTGAATACTGTGAGCACATGCCAGTGATATTTGTCTGCAGTATTCCTCCCTCCCCACAACACGACAGAACAAGTGAGCCTAAAAAAAGTGACCACCACTGCCCCCCTTGTGTCAGGGTGGAAATTAGACACTTAAGAGACCAGCAAACAGAAGAAGCTAAAATAGAGAGAACCGCTTTGGAAGTGACAGGTGCAACAGATTAAAACCCTGTAGTTAGCACCGAATACATAGGAAGGGGCCTATAGACCTTGAGAAGTACAAGCTGGACCAAGGAACTATGTGAAAATGAACTGACCCCACAATGTCCGCAACAGCTCCAGAGGAAGTCCTAGGTATATTTTTAATATTATCACTTTTTAAATTAAAAAATTTTTTTTTAATTTTTAAGTATCCTATTACCCCTTTAATTGTCATTTTTATAACCTACTATTATCTTGCAAAAAAGACCCTATTTTTAAAGCAGACTTCATATATATATATATTTTATAATTTTTGTAACTTTGTTTTTTTAATATTGTATTTTTGAGAATCTAACCTCTACTCTAAATTTTTAATCTTTGCTTTTTAGTATTTGTTATCAACTTTGTACCTTTAAGAACCCAATCTTCAGTACCCATTTTTAGTTGGGAGCCAGATCACTGGCCTGATTGCTCACTCCCCCTTTTGACTCTCCTTTTTCTCCACCAAGTTGCCTCTATCTCCCCCTTCCCCATTTTCTTCTCTACCCAACTCTGAATCTCTTTGTGTGTTCCAGGTTGTGGAGAACACTTAGGGAACTGATTACTGGCTGGATCTGTCTCTCTCCTTTTGATTCCCCCTTTTATCCTCCTGGCCACCTCTGTCTCCTTCCTCCCTCTTCTCTTTTCTGTGTAACTCTGTGAACATCTCTGGGGGATCCAGACTGTGGAGAGCACATAGGGAAGTGATTACTGGCTAGCTTGTTCTCGCCCCTTTTGATTCCCCCTCTTCTCCTCCTGGTCACCTCTAGCTCCTTCCTCCCTCTTTTCTTCTCCATGTAACTCTGTATACCTCTCCAGGTGTCCCTCACTGTGGAGAAACTTTTCATCATTAACCTAGCTGTTTTATCATTGGTGCTGTATAGATGGAGAAGTCTTGAGGCTACTGTAAGAATAAGACTGAAAACCAGAGGCAGGAGGCTTAAGTCCAAATCCTGAGAACACCTGAGAACTCCTGAACCCAGGGAACATTAATCAATAGGAGCTCATCATATGCCTCCAACAGTTACACTGAAACCAAGCACCACCCAAGGGCCAACAAGATCCAGAGTAAGACATACCATGCAAATTCTCCAACAACACAGGAACATAGCCCTGAGCTTCAATATACAGGCTGCCCAAAGTCACACCAAACCCATCAACATCTCAAAACTCATTACTGGACACTTCATTGCATTCCAGAGAAAAGAAATCCAGCTCCACCCACCAGAACACCGACACAAGCTTTCCTAACCAGGAAACCTTGACAAGCCACCTCTCCAACCCCACCCACAGTGAGGAACCTCAACAATAAAGAAGAACCACAAACTGCCAGAATACCACCCCAGAAAGTGGCCTAAAAAGGCCACCACAAACACAGCAATATAAATAAGATAAAAAGGCAGAGAAATACCCAGCAGGTAAAGGAACAGAATAAATGCCCACCAAACCAAACCAAAGAGGAAGAGATAGGGAATTTACCTGATAAAGAATTCCGAATAATGATAGTGAAAATGATCCAAAACCTTGAAAACAAACTGGGAGTTACAGATAAATAGCCTGGAGACAAGGATCAAGAAGATGCAAAGAAGGTTTAACAAGGACCTAGAAGAAATAAGAGTCAATATACAATGAATAATGCAATCAGTTCAGTTCAGGTCAGTTCAGTCTCTCAGTCGTGTCTGACTCTTTGTGACCCCATGAATCGCAGCATTCCAGGCCAGACTGTGAAGAAAGCTGAATGCCGAAGAATTGATGCTTTTGAACTGTGGTGTTGGAGAAGACTCTTGAGTCCCTTGCACTGCAAGGAGATCCAACCCGTCCATTCTAAAGGAGATCAGCCCTGGGTGTTCTTTGGAAGGAATGATGCTAAAGCTGAAATTCCAGTACTCTGGCCACCTCATGCGAAGAGTTGACTCATTGGAAAAGACTCTGATGCTGGGAGGGATTGGGGGCAGGAGGAGAAGGGGACGACAGAGAATGAGATGGTTGGATGGCATCACCGACTCAATGGGTGTAAGTTTGAGTGGACTCCGCAATAAATGATATCAAAAACACTCTGGAGGGAACCAACAGTAGGATAACGGAGGCAGAAGATAGGATAAGTGAGGTAGAAGATAGAATGGTAGAAATAAGTGAAACAAAGAGGAAAAAAGAAAAAAGAATTAAAAGAAATAAGGACAGCCTCAGAGACCTCTGGGACAATGTTAAACACCCCAACATTCGAATCATAGGAGTCCCAGAAGAAGAAGACAAAAAGAAAGACCATGAGAAAATACTTGAGATAACAGTTGAAAACTTCCCTAAAATGGGGAAGGAAATAATCACCCAAGTCCAAGAAACCCAGAGAGTCCCAAACAGGATAAACCCAAGGTGAAACACCCCCAGACACATATTAATCAAATTAACAAAGATCAAACACAAAGAACAAATATTAAAAACAGCAAGGGAAAAACAACAAATAACACACAAGGGAATTTCCATAAGGATAACAGCTGATCTTTCAGTAGAAACTCTTCAGGCCAGAAGGGGATGGCAAGACATACTTAAAATGATGAAAGAAAATAACCTACAGCCCAGATTACTGTACCCAGCAAGGATCTCATTCAAATATGAAGGAGAGATCAAAAGCTTTACAGATAAGCAAAAACTGAGAGAAATCAGCACCACCAAACCAGCTCTCCAACTAATGCTAAGGGATCTTCTATAGACAGGAAACACATAAAGGGTGTATAAACTTGAAGCCAAAACAATAAAGTAAATGGCAATGGGATCATACTTATCAATAATTACCTTAAATGTAAATGGGTTGAATGCTTGAACCAAAACATAAAGACTGGCTGAATGGATACAAAAACAAGACCCCTATATATGTTATCTACAGGAGACCCATCTTGAAACAACAGACACATACAGACTGAAAGTGAAGGGCTGGAAAAAGATATTCCATGCAAATAGAGACCAAAAGAAAGCAGGAGTAGCCATACTCATATCAGATAAAATAGACTTTAAAACAAAGGCTCTGAAAAGAGACAAAGATGGACACTACATAATGATCAAAGGATCAATCCAAGAAGAAGATATAACAATTGTAAATATATATGCACCCAAGATAGGAGCACCACAATATGTAAGACAAATGCTAACAAGTGTGAAAGGGGAAATAAACAATAACACAGTAATAGTGGGAGACTTTAATACCCCACTCATACCTATGGATAGATCAACTAAACAGAAAATTAACAAGGAAACACAAACTTTAAATGATACAATAGACCAGTTAGACCTAATTGATATCTATAGGACATTTCACCCCAAAATAATGAATTTCATCTTTTTCTCAAGTGCACATGGAACCTTCTCCAGGATAGATCACATCCTGGGCCATAAATCTAGCCTTGGTAAATTCAAAAAAATTGAAATCATTCCAAGCATCTTTTCTGACCACAATGCAGTAAAATTAGATGTCAATTACAGGAGAAAAACTATTAAAAATTCCAACATATGGAGGCTGAACAACACAATGATGAATAACCAACATATCACAGAACAAATCAAAAAAGAAATTAAAATATGCATAGAAATGAATGAAAATGAAAACACAACAACCCAAAACCTGTGGGACACTGTAAAAGCAGTGCTAAGGGGAAGGTTCATAGCAATACAGGCTTACCTCAAGAAACAAGAAAAAAGTCAAATAAATAACCTAACTCTACACATAAAGCAACTAGAAAAGGAAGAAATGAAGAACCCCAGGGTTAGTAGAAGGAAAGAAATCTTAAAAATTAGGGCAGAAATAAATGCAAAAGAAACAAAAGAGACCATAGCAAAAATCAACAAAGCCAAAAGCCGGTTCTTTGAAAAGATAAATAAAATTGACAAACCATTAGCCAGACTCATCAAGAAACAAAGGGAGAAAAATCAAATCAACAAAATTAGAAATGAAAATGGAGAGATCACAACAGACAACACAGAAATACAAAGGATCATAAGAGACTATTATCAGCAACTCTATGCAAATAAAATGGACAACTTGGAAGAAATGGACAAATTCTTAGAAAAGTACAACTTTCCAAAACTGAACCAGGAAGAAATAGAAAATCTTAACAGACCCATCACAAGCACGGAAATTGAAACTGTAATTGGAAATCTTCCAGCAAACAAAAGCCCAGGACCAGAAGGCTTTACAGCTGAATTCTACCAAACATTTAGAGAAGAGCTAACACCTAGCCTACTCAAACTCTTCCAGAAAATTGCAGAGGAAGGTAAACTTCCAAATGCATTCTATGAGGCCACCATCACCCTAATACCAAAACTTGACAAAGATGCCACAAAAAAAGAAAACTACAGGCCAATATCACTGATGAACATAGATGCAAAACTCCTTAACAAAATTCTAGCAAACAGAATCCACCAACATATTAAAAGATCATACATCATGACCAAGTGGGCTTTATCCCAGGGATGCAAGGATTCTTCAATATCTGCAAATCAATCAATGTAATACACCACATTAACAAGTTGAAAAGTAAAAACCATATGATTATTTCAATAGATGCAGAGAGAGCCTTTGACAAAATTCAACATCCATTTATGATAAAAAAAACAACCCTCCAGAAAGCAGGAATAGAAGGAACATACCTCAACATAATAAAAGCTATATATGACAAACCCACAGCAAACATTATCCTCAATGGAGAAAAACTGAAAGCATTTCCCCTAAAGTCAGGAATAAGACAAGGGTGCCCACTATCACCACTATTATTCAACATAGTTTTGGAAGTTTTGGCCACAGCAATCAGAGCAGAAAAAGAAATAAAAGGAATCCAGATTGGAAAAGAAGTAAAACTCTCACTGTTTGCGGATGACATGATCCTCTACATAGAAAACCCTAAAGACTCCACTTGAAAATCATGATAGTTAATCAATGAATATAGTAAAGTTGTAAGATATAAAATCAACACACAGAAATCCCTTGCATTCCTATATACTCACAATGAGAAAACAGAAAGAGAAATTAAGGAAACAATTCCATTCACCATTGCAACAAAAAGAATAAAATACTTAGGAATCAGTTCAGTTCAGTTGCTCAGTCGTGTCCAACTCTGCGAATCACAGCACGCCAGGCCTCCCTGTCCATTACCAACTCCCAGAGTTCACTCAGACTCATGCCCATCGAGTCAGTGATGCCATCCAGCCATCTCATCCTCTGTCGTCCCCTTCTCCTCCTGCCTTCAATCCCTCCCAGCATCAGGGTCTTTTCCAATGAGTCAACACCTCGCATGAGGTGGCCAAAGTACTGGAGTTTCAGCTTTAGCATCATTCCCTCCAAAGAAATCTCAGGGCTGATCTCCTTCAGAATGGACTGCTTGGATCTCCTTGCAGTCCAAGGGACTCTCAAGAGTCTTCTCCAACACCACAGTTCAAAAGCATCAATTCTTTGGCGCTCAGCCTTCTTCACAGTCCATCTCTCACATCCATACATGACCACTGGAAAAACCATGGCCTTGACTAGACGGACCTTTGTTGGCAAAGTAATGTCTCTGCTTTTGAATATGCTATCTAGGTTGGTCATAACTTTCCTTCCAAGGAGTAAGCGTCTTTTAATTTCATGGCTGCAATCAACATCTGCAGTGATTTTGGAGCCCCCCAAAATAAAGTCTGACTCTGTTTCCACTGTTTCCCCATTTATTTCCCATGAAGTGATGGGACCAGATGCCATGATCTTCGTTTTTTGAATGTTGAGCTTTAAGCCAACTTTTTCACTCTCCTCTTTCACTTTCATCAAGAGGCTTTTTAGTTCCTCTTCAATTTGTGCCATAAGGGTGGTGTGATCTGCATATCTGAGGTTATTGATATTTCTCCCGGCAATCTTCATTCCAGTTTGTGCTTCTTCCAGCCCAGTGTTTCTCATGATGTACTCTGCATAGAAGTGAAATAAGCAGGGTGACAATATACAGCCTTGACGTACTCCTTTTCCTATTTGGAACCAGTCTGTTGTTCCATGTCCAGTTATAATTGTGGCTTCCTGACCTGCATATAGGTTTCTCAAGAGGCAGATCAGGTGGTCTGGTATTCCCATCTCTTTCAGAATTTTCCACAGTTTATTGTGATCCACACAATGGAATATACCTACCTAAAGAAACAAAAGACCTATATATAGAAAACTATAAAACATTGGTGAAAGAAATCTAAGAAGACACAAACAGATGGAGAAATATACTGTGTTCATGGATCAGAAGAATCAATATAGTGAAAATGAGTATACCACCGAAAGCAATCTATAGATTCAATGCAATCCCTGTCAAGCTACCAATGGTATTTTTCAGAGCTAGAACAAATAATTTCATAATTTTTATGGAAATACAAAAAAACCTCGAATAGCCAAAGCAATCTTGAGAAAGAAGAATGGAACTGGAGGAATCAACCTGCCTGACTTCAGGCTCTACTACAAAGCCACAGTCATCAAAATAGTATGGTACTGGCACAAAGACAGAAGTATAGATCAATGGAACAAAATAGAAAGCCCAGAGATAAATCCATGCACCTATGGACACCTTCTCTTTGACAAAGGAGGCAAGAATATAAAATGGAGAAAAGACAATCTCTTTAACAAGTGGTGATGGGAAAACTGGTCAACCACTTATAAAAGAATGAAACTAGAACACTTTCTAACAGCCTACACAAAAATGAACTCAAAATGGATTAAAGATCTAAACGTAAGACCAGAAACTATAAAACTCCTAGAGGAGAACATAGGCAAAACACTCTCCAACATAAATCAAAGCAGGATCTTCTATGACCCACTTCCCAGAATATTGGAAATAAAAGCAAAAATAAACAAATGGGACCCAATTAAAAGCTTCTGCACAACAAAGGAAACTATAAGCAAAGTGAAAAGACAGCCTTCAGAATGGGAGAAAATAATAGCAAATGAAGCAATTTACAAAGAACTAATCTCAAAAATATACAAGCAACTCCTGCAGCTCAATTCCAGAAAAATAAATGACCCAATCAAAAAATGGGTCAAAGAGCTAAACAGACATTTCTCCAAAGAAGACATACAGAAGGTTAACAAACACATGAAAAGATGCTCAACATCACTCATTATCAGAGAAATGCAAATCGAAACCACAATGAGGTACCATTTCATGCCAGTCAGAATGGCTGATATCCAAAAGTCTACAAGCAATAAATGCTGGATAGGGTGTGGAGAAAAAGGAACCCTCTTACACTGTTGGTGGGAATGCAAACTAGTACAGCCATTATGGAGAACAGTG
Source organism: Oryx dammah (assembly GCF_014754425.2). Classification (NCBI taxonomy): domain Eukaryota; kingdom Metazoa; phylum Chordata; class Mammalia; order Artiodactyla; family Bovidae; genus Oryx; species Oryx dammah. The sequence continues at coordinate 49,222,879 of NW_024070210.1, forward strand.
TGGAGATTCCTTAAAAAACTGAAAATAGAACGGCCATATGACCCAGCAATACCACTGCTGGGCATACACACTGAGGAAACCAGAATTGAAAGAGACACATGTACCCCAATGTTCACTGCAGCACTGTTTATAATAGCCAGGACATGGAAGGAACCTAGATGTCCAACAGCAGATGAATGGATAAGAAAGCTGTGGTATATATACACAGTGGAATATTACTCAGCCATTAAAAAGAGTACATTTGAGTCAGTTCTAATAAGGTGGATGAAACTGGAACCTATTATAGAGAGTGAAGTAAGCCAGAAAGAAAAATACCAATACAGCATACTAATGCATATATATGGAATTTAGAAAGATGGTAACGATAACCCTGTATGCGAGACAGCAAAAGAGACACAGATGTATAGAACAGTCTTTTGGACTCTGTGGGAGAGGGTGAGGGCAGGATGATATGGAAGAATGGCATTGAAACATGTAAATTATCACATGTGAAACGAATCGCCAGTCCAGCTTAGATGCATGATACGGGATGCTCAGGGCTGGTGTACTGGGATGACCCAGAGGGATGGGATGGGGAGGGAAGAGGGAGAGGGGTTCAGGATGGGGAACACATGTACACGCATGGCAGATTCACGTCAATGTATAGCAAAACCGATACAATATTATAAAGTAAAATAAATAAATAAAACTGAGATAAAAAAAGAGAAAATCCACATGACTTCAATAACACTTTTTCAATAATTAATACTACAAGTGGACAGAAAATCAGTAACAAAATAATAGAAAATCAGTAACACTATCAACTAGATTGACTTAATTAACATATGTAGAAAACTCCACCCAACAGAAGAAGAATACACATTATTTTCAAGTGCATACATAATATTTTACCAAGGTAGGCGATATTCTGTCATAAAACATGTTTCAGTAAATACAACAATATTCAAGTCATAAATAGTATATATGAGTATATACATAAATGAGATAACAGAGAAATTAAATTAGAAATCAATAAATGAAGATCTCTGGAATATCTCCAAATATTTGGATACAAAATAAAACACATACAAGTAACACATGGATTAAAGCAATAATTCCAAGAAAAATACAAATAATTTTATACTGAAATAAAGTAAAAACAAACATATAAATCTTCGTAATCTTTACTAAGGCAGTACTTGGGAGAAATTCATAGCACTAAAGTCATCAGAAAAGAAGAAAGATCTCAAATTGATGATTTCAGCTTCTATCTCAAGAAGAACTATAAAAATGGGCAACTTAAACTCAAAATAAGCAAAAGAAATAAAGATAAAAGCAGAAATCAAAGAAATAAAAACCTGAGAAATCATAGAAAAAATAAGTGAAACTAAGAGATTAGTTCAGCTCAGTCGCTCAGTTGTGTCCAACTCTTTGCAACCCCATGAATCACAGCACGCCAGGCCTCCCTGTCCATCACCAACTCCCAGAGTTCACTCAGACTCGCGTCCATCGAGTCTGTGATGCCATCCAGCCATCTCATCCTCGGTCATCCCCTTCTCCTCCTGCCCCTAATCCCTCCCAGCATCAAAGTCTTCTCCAATGAGTCAACTCTTCGCATGAGGTGGCCAAAGTACTGGAGTTTCAGCTTTAGCATCAGTCCTTCCAAAGAAATCCCCGGGTTGATCTCCTTTAGAAGGGACTGGTTGGATCTCCTTGCAGTCCAAGGGACTCTCAAGAGTCTTCTCCAACACCACAGTTCAAAAGCATCAATTCTTCGGTGCTCAGCCTTCTTCACAGTCCAACTCTCACATCCATACATGACTACTGGAAAAACCATAGCCTTGACAAGATGGACCTTAGTTGGCAAAGTAATGTCTCTGCTTTTGAATATACTATCTAGGTTGCTCATAACTTTCCTTCCAAGGAGTAAGCGTCTTTTAATTTCATGGCTGCAATCATCATCTGCAGTGATTTTGGAGCCCCCCAAAAAATAAAGTCTGACACTGTTTCCACTGTTTCCCCATCTATTTCCCATGGAGTGATGGGACCATATGCCATGATCTTCGTTTTATGAATGTTGAGTTTTAAGCCAACTTTTTCACTCTCCTCTTTCACTTTCATCAAGAGGCTTTTTAGTTCCTCTTCACTTTCTGCCGTAAGGGTGGTGTCATCTGCATATCTGAGGTTATTGATATTTCTCCCGGCAAACTTGATTCCAGCTTGTGTTTCTTCCAGCCCAGCATTTCTCATGATATACTCTGCACAGAATTTAAATAAGCAGGGTAACAATATACAGCCTTGACGTACTCCTTTTCCTATTTGGAACCAGTCTGTTGTTCCATGTCCAGTTCTAACTGTTGCTTCCTGACCTGCATACAGATTTCTCAAGAGGCAGGTCAGGTGGTCTAGTATTCCCATCTCTTTCAGAATTTTCCACAGTTTATTGTGATCCACACAGTCAAAGGCTTTGGCATAGTCAATAAAGCAGAAATAGATGTTTTTCTGGAACTCTCTTGCTTTTTACATGATCCAGTGGATGTTGGCAATTTGATCTCTGGTTCCTCTGCCTTTTCTAAAACCAGCTTGAATGTCAGGAAGTTCATGGTTCATGTATTGCTGAAGCCTGTCTTGGAGAATTTTGAGCATTACTTTACTAGTGTGTGAGATGAGTGCAATTGTGCAGTAGTTTGAGCATTCTTTGGCATTGCCTTTCTTTGGGCTTGGAATGAAAACTGACCTTTTCCAGTCCTGTGGCCACTGCTGAGTTTTCCAAATTTGCTGGCATATTGAGTGCAGCACTTTCATAGCATCATCTTTCAGGATTTGAAATAGCTCTACTGGAATTCCATCACCTCCACTAGCTTTGTTCGTTGTGATGCTTTCTAAGGCCCACTTGACTTCACATTCCAGGATGTCTGGCTCTAGATGAGTGATAACACCATCGTGATTATCCAGGTTGTGAAGATCCTTTTTGTACTAAGAGCTAGTGCACCAAAAAGATGAACAAAATTGATAAATCTCTAACCTGATCAAGAAAAAAAGGAGAAAACACAAGTTATCAATATCAGGAATTGATAAGTGACATCAGTATAGATTCCACAGATACCAAAGGAGCAATAAGAGAATATTATGAATAACTTAAACCGACAAATTTGACAATTCAAATGAAATAGACAAACCCATGAAAGATACAAGCTACCAAGGCTCACTCAGGAAGTTAACCTAAACATATGATTACTTACTAAAGAAGTTGTTTTTGGTTAAATTCTTCCCATAAATTTTCCCTTCCAGATCCAAATGGCTTACTGATGAGTTCCACAAAGCATTTATGGAAGAAATAACACTAATTCTATACAAACTCTTCCCAAAAAAATTAAAGAAGAGGAAAACTTTGCAACTTATTCTGAGTGCCACCAGACAAAGACATTACGAAAAAAAATTACAAATCAATATTCTTCAAGAACAGAGATGCAAAATTCTACATAAAATTAAGCAAATTGACTCCAGCCATTTGTAAAAAGGATAAAACATTATGACCAAGTTGGGTTTACCTTAGAAAAACAAGGTTGATTCATTTTTAGAAATCAAATGATATAATTCACTATATTAACATAATCTTAAAAGAAAACCATCTGATCATCTCAACAGACAAAGAAAATGCCTTTGAAAAAAATCCAATATCAAGTCCTAATAAAAACTCTCAGCAAACTAGGAATAAAAGATAACTTCATCAACCTATAAAAGGTATTTACAAAAAACCCTACAGTTAGCATCACACTTAAAAGTAAAAACAGAATCCTTTCCCTTAAGATTGGGAAGAAGACAAGGATGACTGCTCTCACCATCTCTACTAAACATTTTATTGGGGGGTTTAGCCAATGCAGTAAGGCAAGAAAAAGACACTAATGCCACCCAAATTAGAAAGGAATAATTAAAACCCATTATTTGTATGACATGATTGTCTATGCAGAAAACCTCAAGGAAAAAAAGATACTAAAACTAATAAGTTTTTGATTAACAAACCTTTAGGATATAAGATTAATATATAAAAATCTATCATATATCTATATACTAGCAATGAACAATTGGAAAAATAATAAAATAACATTATAATAGCATAAAAATATGAAATATATAGAGATAACTCTATTAAAAGATAGGAGAGATTCATACACTAGAAACTTCAAAACATTGCTAAGTTTAATTAAAAAAATATGAGGGCTTCCCCGGTGGCCCAGTGGTTATGAATCAGACTACCAATGCAGGGGCCACAGGTTCAATCCCTGATCTAGGAAGATTCCACATGCCGAGGGGCAACTAAGCCTGTTGCTACAAATATTGAGCCTGTGTTCTAGAGCCCATGAGCCCCAACTACTGAGCCTGCATACTGCTACTATTGAGCCTGCATACTGCCACTACTGAGCCTGCGTACTGCCACTACTGAGCCTGCGTACTGCCACTACTGGAGCCCACAACAAGAGAAGCCACTACAATGAGAAGGCCCTGCAATGAGAAGCCCAAGCTCTTCAATGAAGAGTAGACCCAGTTTGCGATAACTAGAGAAAGCCCACATGCAGCAAAAAAGACCCAGCACAGCCAAAAATAAAAATAGATAAGTAAACTGTAAAAAAGAAAACCAGAACAAATTTGGAGAGCTGATACCACCTGACTTCAACACTTATATACACTACTATAATCAATATAATGTGGCATTGGTGTAAAGATGACAAAGAAATCATTGGAATGTAACAGAGTTGAGAAACAGAATCATATATATATATATATATGATCATATATATACATATATATGCATATATAAATTCTATACATATATATATATATGTATGAAACAACTGATTTTTTACAAAGGGCAAAGGTAATTCACTGGAGAAAGGACATTGCTTTCAACAAATGAGCAGAGGACATGGGATGAAAAAAAATATTATCTTGAATTAGAGTTTCAAAAGGCACATGAACAGAAAATGGATTAGTGGTTTCCAGGGGTGGCTCAGGAGGTGAGGCAAGAGTAAAGGAAATGAAGGTGAAGGTGGTTAAGGGATGCAAACTTCCATTTACAAAATGAATAAGTTCCTGGATGTAACGCACTGCATGGTAACTTCAGTTAATAAGACTGTACTGTGTATTTGAAAGTTGCTAAAAGAGTAGATTTTTAAAGTTCTCACCACAAAACAAATTGTAACTATCTGAGGTGATGGATATGTTAACTAACTTTATTTTGGTAATCATTTTGTCATATATACATACATAAAATCACTACATTACATCTTCAACTTACAAAATTACATCAGTCATATATGTAAGTTATATCTCAATAAAGCTGAGAAAAATAAAAGAGAAGTTGTACAACATCATTAATGATTAAAGAAGGCTGAGAACGAAAGAACTGATGCTTTCAAATTGTGGTGCTGGAGAAGACTTTTGAGAGTCCCTTGGACAGTAAGGAGATCAAACCAGTCAATCCTAAAGGAAATCAACCCTGCATATTCATTGGAAGGACTGGTGTTGAAGTTGAAGCTCCAATACTTCGGCCACCTGATGCAAAGATTCACTGGAAAAGATCCTGATGGCATGAGGAGAAAGGGGTGACAGAGGATGAGATGGCTGGATGCCATCACTGACTCAATGGATATGAGTTTGAGCAAACTCTGGGAGATAGTAAAGAACAGGGAAGCCCAATGTGCTGCAGTCCATGGAGGTCACAAAGAGTCAAACACAACTAAGTGACTGAACAACAACAATGATTAAAGAAACACATTATTTCCCCTATAAACTTATCACTATCCTATAAAAGGTTGACAACAGTCCCCCAAACCCAGGCCAGTTCTCCAGTGTGCTCTTAGAAGTGGAGTGTCCATCTCTAGGCACGGAAATATAACTGAAACATCATAAAACTTATTCTGTTTACATCTGTCTATATCACCTTGAGAAAAACATGTCAGTGTACTGGGCCTCCATGCTCATTCTGAGCAACAAGGGAGGTACACAATATACTCCCTCAATTCAGCTCAGTTCAGTTCAGTCGCTCAGTCGTGTCTGACTCTTTGCGACCCCATGAATCACAGCATGCCAGGCCTCCCTGTCCATCACCAACTCCCAGAGTTCACTCAGATTCACGTCCATCGAGTCAGTGATGCCATCTAGCCATCTCATCCTCTGTCGTCCCCTTCTCCTCCTGTCCCCAATCCCTTCCAGCATCAGAGTCTTTTCCAATGAGTCAACTCTTCACATGAGGTGCCCAAAGTACTGGAGTTTCAGCTTTAGCATCATTCCTTCCAGAGAAATCCCAGGGCTGATCTCCTTCAGAATGGACTGGTTGGATCTCCTTGCAGTCCAAGGGACTCTCAAGAGTCTTCTCCAACACCACAGTTCAAAAGCATCAATTCTTCGGTGCTCAGCCTTCTTCACAGTCCAACTCTCACATCCATACATGACTACTGGAAAAGCCATAGCCTTGACTAGATGGACCTTAGTCGGCAAAGTAATGTCTCTGCTTTTGAATATGCTATCTAGGTTGGTCATAACTTTTACTCCCTCAGTCCTTGCCAACTCTAATATATCACCTCAGATTGACTTAAAGGCATATTTTCTCTTAACTCAAGGGAAGATGCCTCACCTTTCTGGAGTGGCCACACAGTGACAAACGCTATGGCATGGACCTAAACTGTTTCATCTCTACCACAACACCGCAAGGTTATTATAGATGAGAAAACTGAAGCGCAGAGAACCTAAATTACAATATACTTCAGAATTCTTACTTTCTCCACTGTATTATAAAGAAACTGGATTTTCCCCAGCTCATTTGCAAATCAAACTATACAAAAGGCTCTGAAGGACAGCCGGTTGATTAAAGTTATAATTAGTAGAAGTCCCACATAAAATGCTGAAAACAATTTAACATTGCATATTCCTGTGATAGGCCCTGATATTTATGATTTTATGTGTTGCAATAAGAACAGCTCTGGTCTTAGAGACAGAAAATTTTGATTTCAAATCCCAGGTCTGCTGCTTATCAGAGTTATATTTTTTTATTTAAAAAAATTTATTAATTTATTTGACTGCATCAGGTCCTAGTTGCAGCATGCAGGATCTTCATTGCATCATTCGGAATACTTTGTTGCAGCACAGACTCTCTAGTTATGGCATGCAGGCTCCAGAGTGCACGAGCTTCAGTAGCTGGGGCACGCAGGCTTAGTTGCTCTGCAGCATGTGGGATCTTAGTTCCCAGACCAGGGGTCAAACACTGCATTGGAAGGTGGATTCTTAACCAGGGAAGTCCCCAGTGGTATAATCTTCATGAGAACCTAATTCTTTATGCAAAACCCTGATTTCACAGTGTTCCAACTATATGCTATACATAATTCTATGATTATATTAACCATCATTTGACTTATTTTGGACTTAGTTCATGTAACCTGCTTCTCAATCAATATATTGTGAGCTGTTGGAGAACAGTCACTTTGTGTCTCTTACAGAACCCAAAAAGTTACCTGTATGAAAGAATTTAACATACTTATTAATCAGATTAATATTTTAATTATAAACAAAACCAAGAAAGATTAGAAACACTAAGAGTTAGCAAAAAATAGGGAGGCAATCCTGTCAGAAGAACAATTTGTCAATGATTATTAAAAGGTCTACTGAGACTCAAATATTCCCCCTCCATCCCTCCAGGCTTCCTTCACCCATATCTTGATCCTCTGACTTTCTTTCAGTCCTTTGAATTCAGAGAAAACTACTAAGGAACAGGGACCATGCTTTATTCGTCTTCAAATTCTCAGAAATAGTACTACATAATGCTCAATAGATGACTGTTGAAGTGAACTGAATGGTAATTTTGAGAAGGAAGAGATCACTGCAGGTGGAATATTTAGCTCTAGAGGTAAGGTTACAGTTTTAATTTATTTGCAGTTGCTTTTCCTCTGTAAGTAGGGAAATTCTATACCAGAGACTGAAAAAAAGCACATCATAAAACATAGTTCAGTCCATCAGAGTGCTGTTTCAATTTTCACACAGAATGTGTTGAACTTTAGTGTTCACGATTCAAATTTTTTAATGCAAATACATCAAACTTTCAATTATTCAAAGGTGAAATACCAAATTTGTAGATTAGTTAGGCTTTTTGCTGCTTCTACTCCCTCTAGCTACATAGACCTTTGAGTGCCTTCTTTCCTTGTGCATGAATGGCAGTGGGATTAACTCATTATGAATAAAGGAAACATCTGTGATGTTTAAATGGCAGTAAGGGATGGATAGAAATCCAATACCACCTGTATGTAGTTCTATTACTGGTCATATATTGTGTTGAAACAGAACTGTCACAGTATTCAAAATTCAAAGGATATTTCTTGAAGCAGTTCATCAAGGAAACAATTTTTCCTCATATCTATCAAAGAAATAACTAAATGAAGCATTTATAATAATAAAAATGCTATATTGATTCAAATCACTGGCAGTGTCTGCAGACACAACAGAAAGCAGATGTTGACATCATTGAAAGATCTGGAGTCAGGCTTATCCCAGCTTGCCAATGTCTTTCATTTAGTGGTAGGAAATCTACTATAGCCCCCTATCACTTAGTGATCAATTAATTTAATGTTTTAGTTATATCTAAATCCCTTACTTTGATATAGCTATAATTATCTTGTAAAAGTAAGAAAAAAGCAATCCTGTTTATAACTAATGAGCTTTTTTAATCCTAGTAAATATAACTTACTCTTTATATTCTTACTTATATTTTTATCACTATTAATACTTGATATTAGATGAGAATATAAATGTCTATGCACACAAATACATACAACTTCCATTTGAATGTCAAAACTTTCAGAACAAAAAAATAAGACTTGTATAGGGGAACCAGTGTGTAAAATTTTAAAGTGTTTATGTCATCTAGTGAGTGTACACACTTACAAATACATGAAAAAGTAAACAATATAAAAAGTGAGGAAAAGAAAAAAAAGTGATTGAGTGGTGGGCTTCAGAGCTACCATGTATAGCTGCATGGATCCTCAACTATATCACCTTAGGGACAGCAGTTACTCTGACCACAGAGTGGATGGTGCCTTCTGGTGTTGTGCTCTATGGCAGTGTTGGTGGATTTCCTTTTCTTTGGGGTTTAAATATTTTGGTTTACAAAAAGGAACTAGATGGGAACTACAGCTCCAAATCACTTCTTCATCTCCTAGTGTGGTTGGAAATAACTTGTTCCCTCACAAGGAGACTGGGGAAAAAGAAAGAAAAGTAGAAAGAATAGAAAAAGTAGCTATATACTTTTATAAAATAACAATAGCTCAAAATTTCTGAACATTTACTATATGCTAGGTGGTGCACAGGACTTTGAACATATTAACTCTTTTAATCCTTACAACCATTGTAGGAGTAGGTACTTTCACTCTCCACATTTCACAAATAAAGGACTGAGGCCCAGGGATGTTAAATAACTGGTTCAACACCACACAGCAGTTAGGGTGAAAGATGGGAGGTGAGAGAGTGAGAGCTGATTGGCTCCTTTGCTTTGCAAAATTGTGACTATCAGTGGAAAGTCAACTGGAGGCACCTCTCATTTAAATCTTTATGTGCTCTTGTTAAAATAAATATGTTTATGGGGAAAAGCAGTCCTTTAAGAAGACATCCTGTCTTCAATCATAAAGTTAGATTTAAGAATAAAGAAATAAATAAGATCTAAATGTAAGTCTGACCAAAAAAAAAAACTTCTCCAAAAGAAGCCCCTGAAATAAAAATGCCTGAAGTACATTTATTGAATGATTTGCCTTGAAAACAGAGAACATTCTGTCATTTTTAAGTACTGCATTTTGGACTCTTCTGTTGACGATGATGGCTACTCCAATTCTTCTAAGGGATTCTTGCTCACATTAGTAGATATAATGGTCATCTGAGTTAAATTCACCCATTCCAGTCCATTTTAGTTCATTGATTCCTAAAATGTCAATTTTCACTCTTGCCATCTCCTGTTTGGCCACTTCCAATTTGCCTTGATTCATGGACCTAACATTCCAGGTTCCTATGCAATATTGCTCTTTACAGCATCAGACTTTACTTCCATCACCTGTCATATCCACAACTGGGTGGTGTTTTTGCTTTGATGCTGTCTCTTCATTCTTTCTGGAGTTATTTCTCCACTATTCTCCAGTAGCATATTGGACAGCTACCGGCCTGGGGAGTTCATCTTTCAGTGTCATAACTTTTTGCCTTATTCAAGGGGGTTCACGGAGTTCTCATGGCAAGAATACTGAAGTGGTTTGCCATTTCCTTCTCCAGTGGACCACATTTTGTCAGAACTCTCTGCCATGACCCGTCTCATCTCACACACTAGCATCAGTTCAGTTCATTTCAGTTCAGTCGCTCAGTTGTGTCCGACTCTTTGCGACCCCATGAATCGCAGCACACCAGGCCTCCCTGTCCATCACCAACTCCTGGAGTTCACTCAGACTCACGTTCATCAAGTCCATAATGCCATCCAGCCATCTCATCCTCTGTCGTCCCCTTCTCCTCTTGCCCCCAATCCCTCCCAACATCAGTCTTTTCCAATGAGTCAACTCTTCGCACGAGGTGGCCAAAGTACTGGAGTTTCAGCTTTAGCATCAGTCCTTCCAAAGAAATCCCAGGGCTGATCTCCTTCAGAATGGACTCGTTGGATCTCCTTGCAGTCCAAGGGACTCTCAAGAGTCTTCTCCAACACCACAGTTCAAAAGCATCAATTCTTCGGCGCTCAGCTTTCTTCACAGTCCAACTCTCACATCCATACATGACCACAGGAAACACCATAGCCTTGACTAGACGGACCTTAGTTGGCAAAGTAATGTCTCTGCTTTTGAATATGCTATCTAGGTTGGTCATAACTTTCCTTCCAAGGAGTAAGCGTCTTTTAATTTAATGGCTGCAGTCACCATCTGCAGTGATTTTGGAGCCCCAAAAAATAAAGTCTGACACTGTTTCCACTGTTTCCCCATCTATTTCCCATGAAGTGATGGGACTGGATAGTAATGCCCAAAATTCTCCAAGCCAGGCTACAACAGTATGGGACCATGAACTTCCATATGTTCAAGCTGGATTTAGAAAAGGCAGAGGAACCAGAGATCAAATTGCCAACATCCAATGGATCATCAAAAAAGCAAGAGAGTTCCAGAAAAACATCTGCTTCTGCTTCATTGACTATGCCAAAGACTTTGACTGTGTGGATCACAACAAACTGTGGAAAATTCTTAAAAGAGATTTGAATACCAGACCACCTGACTTGTCTTTTGAGAAATCTGTATGCAGGGCAGGAAGCAACAGTTAGAACTGGACATGGAACAACAGACTGGTTCCAAATAGGAAAAGGAGTACATCAAGGCTGTTTATTGTCACCCTGTTTATTTAATTTATATGCAGAATACATCATGCAAAATGCTGAGCTGGATGAAGCACAAGCTGGAATCAAGACTACTGGGAGAAATATCAGTAACCTCAGATATGTAGAGGACACCACCCTTATGGCAGAAAGTGAAGAAGAACTAAAGAGCCTTTTGATGAAAGTGAAAGAAGAGAGTGAAAAAGCTGGCTTAAAAGTCAACATTCAGAAAACTAAGGACTTCCCTGGTGGCACAGTGGTTAAGCGTCTGCCTGCCAACACAGGGGACGTGGGTTCAATCCCTGCTCTGGGAAGATTCCACATGTTGCAGACCAACTAAGCCTGAGGGCTGCAAGAACCAAGCCCGTGCTCAGCAATAAGAGAAGCCACGCGACGAGAAGCCCATACATAGCAACAAAGACCCACCACATCTAACATAAATTTTAAAAAAATTAAAAAAAAAAAAAAAGAAAAAGAAAACTAAGATCATGGCATCTGGTCCCATCACTTCATGGCAAGGAGATGGGAAACAATGGAAACAGTGAGAGACTTTATTTTGGGGGGCTCCAAAATCACTGCAGTTGGTGACTGCAGCCATGAAATCAAAAGAAAAGCTATGACCAACCTAGATAGCATATTAAAAAGCAGAGACGTTACTTTGCCAACAAAAGTCCACCTAGTCAAAGCTACAGTTTTTCCAGTAGTCATGCATGGATGTGAGAATTGGACTATAAAGAAAGCAGAGCACCAAAGAATCGATGCTTTTGAACTGTGGTGTTGGAGAAGACTCCTGAGAGTCCCTTGGACTGCAAGGAGGTCCAACCAGTCCATCCTAAAGGAAATCAGTCCTGGGTGTTCATTGGAAGAACTGATGCTGAAGCTGAAACTCCAATCCTTTGGCCTGATGTAAAGAACCAACTCATTGGAAAAGACCCTGATGCTGGGAAAGATCGAAGGCAGGAGGAGAAGGGGATGACAGAGCATGAGATGGTTGGATGGCATCACCAACACGATGGACATGAGTTTGAGTAGGCTCTGGGAGTTGGTGATGGACAGGGAAGCCTGGTGTGCTGCAGTCCATGGGGTCACAAAGAGTCAGACAGGACTGAGCAACTGAACTGAATTGAACTGAAGTTACATTTATGGTTAGCACAAATACTAAAGGAGTAAACAATATTTTAAATTGATCAGTTAGCATTTTGTGAAAACTTCTGACTTTTAGAATGAATAATGAAAAATATTAGGAGAAGATAAGGAAACATCATAGAAGCACTATCTTTAAAAAAAAAAAAAAAAAAAAAGGAGTCATCACATACAGAGAAGCAGTCACAAGAGCCTTTACCACTAAAGGAAATGAGAGTTGGTGGTAGGGCAGAGTTACTAATACACAGCAGAGGTCTAAAATATTTCTAAAGTGAGTCATTAGCCTTTGTATATCTAATTGATCTCTTGTTTCCTAACTTCTGAATATTTGAATTTCTGCACATCCAATTTATTAACAGATCATATTAATCTTGACACAACTTCAACTTGGTGTGAAATTTTAATCTGAAAACTTAACTTAATGAAATTATGACTTCAAACATAATAAGACATTGAAATAATTATCTCTATGTATTTGATCCCAGTACTACTATGTTAAGTCATTTGCACAACTGAAATATTTACCGCTACAAAGAAAAATTTTATAGGTGAAGCTAAAATAGTATTTGCAATATGACCACTATTAAGACTCTGGCCTGCATATTGCTGGCAAATAGTCTATTCTCCAGCTTGTCAAAACAACCCATTTTCCAAGCATGTTCAGAGCTTGCTGAGGTCTTCAATTATACAAGAATGTCAGGAATTGGAGAAATGAAAATATTTTGAAAATGATCTGCAATGTACACTGTTTTGTTGAAAATCTAATCAAATGGGGCCAACCTGTCAATGTCAAGAAATGCTACTTGCCTACAAGGGGTAGGATGCAGACCTGGCCACCCACTCACCAACTGCAGGAAATGAATTTAAAATTTGTTGGTCATTTGCCCCAAGATGAAGAACAACTGCCAAATATTTTATCCCAATTTGTCAGTCCTGCTCTGTTCCAGTGAATTTCATCAATCCAAGGTCAGTCCCATTGTTTATTCTCTTGAGAACAATAAGCTTAACCTAATAGGCTTATTTGTTTGTCATCTGGTGAATTCTCTTCAACTATGCCTTGTTTCTAGTACTGCTTGCATTTTACATTCATGTAAGCTTTTGCTGCAGCTGCTTTAGAAGAAAAGGAAAGAAGTCTCTTGTGGAGCAGTGAGAAGAGAATACATTTTAAAACTTTCCTTTCTTTCTCCTAAAATTAGCACCTGGCATATGGAATATTCAGCAGGTGGCTCAGCAGGGACAGGCTTACTGTTTTTTCATAATTGCCACTGAGATGTTTGACATGGACTTGCTAAGGAATAAGATTTTTGAGGCCATCACTCTATGTGAGTGTGTGTACGTGTGCATGTGTGTGTGTGTGCTGTGGGCATGCTGAGGAACATCTCATGGAGGTCACTTGGAAGAGAGAGTACAAGAGACAGTCACTGTTAAAATAATAACAATTAACAAAAATTAAACACTAGAGAAGAGAGGGTGTTTACCCAAATTCCATAGTATTAAAGTTGAATAATTAATTCAAACCCCACTAATGTTAGCAAATAGGAAATTACTGTGTGACTTGAAGAACTCCAGGAATTATATTTTATAATATAATAGGAATACTCTGAATATTATTGGAGACCCAGTTTAAAGTTCATTGTGGTAACTTCCCTGAATTATATGAAAAGCAGTCACTGAATGAGCATTCCACAAACATTTTATAGCAGTGTGCATCATGCACTAATTTAGGCAAAGGAGCTTGGAAGAAAAAAATGGAGTTACAAACTTGAAAGAAATTTAGGAAGTATAATAAACTAACCTTGGATATGGGCAGTGAGAGAGAGAGAGGAGTTTCACATAATCCTTAGGCTTCTGGCTTCATGACTAGCCAGATGACTGAACCATTAATGATGTCTGACAAAGACCACCAATTGCTTATCTAATATCTATTCTACCAATTTTGTCTAATAGGACATAATGACCCCAAACATAAGCAGATATCTTTGCAGGGAGCATTTGTGAAAATTCTCTAAGGTACACTGGCTCAGCAGGGTAGTAGCACTTTTTCTTTACCTTTCTTCTTTCTGCTTGGAATGTGATGGTTGGAGCACTGGCAGCCAGTTTGTGACCATGAGGTAACTTGAAGCTGCTGCTGCTGCTACTGCTAAGTCACTTCAGTCATGTCTGACTCTGTGCGACCCCATAGAGGGCAGCCCACCAGGCTCCCCCGTCCCTGGGATTCTCCAAGCAAGAACACTGGAGTGGGTTGTCATTTCCTTCTCCAATGCATGAAAATGAAAAGTGAAAGTGAAGTTGCTCAGTCGTGTCTGACTCTTCACAACCCCATGGACTGCAGCCTACCAGGCTCCTCCGTCCATGGGATTTTCCAGGCAGGAGTACTAGAGTGGGGTGCCATTGCCTTCTCCGAACTTGAAGCTAGACACTTCATAATAAAGATTGTAGAAAACAAAGATGGATTCCTGGTAATTAGTGAGTCACCATGTTAGTCCTAGGTTGCCCAGTTCTGAAGTTTTATTTTGATGGAAAAATAAATCTTTATCTATTTAAGCTACTATTATTTCAGGTCTGTGTTGCCAGCCATCAAAACTAATCCTGATTGATACTCCAGTATAGAGAATCAAGATACCTGGGGCTTTCTGGTAGGTGTCAGGGTTAAGAGGAAGTTCAGCTTTGGATGTGTTGTATGTGAGGTGGAACACCCAGAAACACTTGCAAACCCATTCTAGAGATATAGATTTGGAATTGATCCAAGTGGGAGGTTAATGTCCACAGCTTATCATTTCCAGTCAGTGGTTCTCAATTTTCTTCAGATCAGGACTATGGTTAAGAACTTTCTATTTTTCATTTCTGAGCATTTAATTTGCACTTTACCTTGAATCACTGAAAGCAATCTTTATTTGGCATGGCAACGTAGAACCATAAAAATGAGCATGGAAACTGAAATTATGCAAAATGATTTAAAAATCAATGGAAAAATTATGATGGCTTCATGATCTTTAAAATTTTTGTCAAACTTTAAAACTCAATTATACATGTGCAGAGAACAGAAAAAATAGGAAAACTATTATTTATTTAGTATATTAGAATTTAAGACACGAGTAACATAGAGAGTTAAAGTATTTTATTTGTTAAAAATGTACCAAGTATTTTGAACACTGCTAAGTGAGAAATAGATTTAAGGAACTAGATCTTATAGACAGAGTGCCCAATGAACTATGGACAGAGGTTTGTGACATTGTACAGGAGACCAGGAGCAAGATCATCCCCAAGAAAAAGAAATGCCAGAAAGCAAAATGGCTGTCTGAGGAGGCCTTACAAATAGCTGTGAAAAGAAGAGAAGTGAAAAGCAAAGGAGAAAAGGAAAGATATACCCAATTGAATGCAGGGTTCCAAAGAATAGCAAGAAGAGATAAGAAAGCCTTCCCCAGCGATCAATGCAAAGAAATAGAAGAAAACAACAGAATGGGAAAGACTAGACATCTCTTCAAGAAAATTAGAGATACCAAGGGAACATTTCATGCAGAGATGGGCTCAATAAAGGACAGAAATGGTATGAACCTAACAGAAGCAGAAGATATTAAGAAGAGTGCCAAGAATTCACAGAACTATACAAAAAAGATCTTCAAGACCCAGATAAACACAAAGGTGTGATCACTCCCACTCACCTAGAGCAGGACATCCTGGAATGTGAAGTCAGGTGGGCCTTAGGAAGCATCACTACGAACAAAGCTAGTGGAGGTGATGGAATTCCAGTTGAGTTATTTCAGCTCCTAAAAGATGATGCTGTGAAAGTGCTGCATTCAGTATGTCAGCAAATTTGGAAAACTCAGCAGTGGCCACAGGACTGGAAAAGGTCAGTTTTCATTCCAATCCCAAAGAAAGGCAATGCCAAAGAATGCTCAAACTACCACACAATTGCACTCATCTCACATGCTAGTAAAGTAATGCTCAAAATTCTCCAAGCCAGGCTTCAGCAATACGTGAACCGTGAACTTCCAGATGTTCAAGCTGGTTTTAGAAAAGGCAGAGGAACCAGAGATCAAATTACCAACATCCGCTGGATCATGGCAAAAGCAACAGAGTTCCAGAAAAACATCTATTTCTGCTTTATTGACTATGCCAAAGCCTTTGACTGTGTGGATCACAATAAACTGTGGAAAATTCTTAAAAGAGATTGAATACCAGACCACCTGACCTGCCTCTTGAGAAACAGTTAGAAATGGACATGGAACAACAGACTGGTTCCAAACAGGAAAAGGAGTACGTCAAGGCTGTATATTGTCACCCTGTTTATTTAACTTCTATGCAGAGTACATCATGAGAAACGCTGGGCTGGAAGAAGCACAAGCTGGAATCAAGATTGCTGGGAGAAATTTCAATAACCTCAGATATGCAGATGATACCACCCTTATGGCAGAAAGTGAAGAACTAAAGAGCCTCTTGATGAAAGTGAAAGAAGAGACTGAAAAAGTTCACTTAAAGCTCAACATTCAGAAAACTAAGATCATGGTATTTGGTCCCATCACTTCATGGCAAATAGATGGGGAAACAGTGGCTGACTTTATTTTTCTGGGCTCCAAAATCACTGCGGATGGTGATTGCAGCCATGAAATTAAAAGACGTTTACTCCTTGGAAGGAAAGTTATGACCAACCTAAACAGCATATTAAATAGCAGAGACATTACTTTGCGAACAAAGATCCATCTAATCAGGGCTATGGTTTTTCTAGTAGTCATGTATGGATGTGAGAGATGAACTGTAAAGAAAGCTGAGTGCAGAAGAATTGATGCTTTTGAACAGTAGTGTTGGAGAAGACACTTGAGAGTTCCTTGGACTGCAAGGAGATCAAACCAGTCCATCCTAAAGGAGATCAGTCCTGGGTGTTCATTGGAAGGACTGATGTTGAAGCTGAAACTCCAATACTTTGGCCACCTGATGAGGAGAGCTGACTCATTGGAAAAGACCCTGAGGCTGGGAAAGATTGAGGGCAGGAGGAGAAAGGGATGACAGAGGATGAGATGGTTGGATGGCATCACCGACACAATGGACATGGATTTGGGTGGACTCTGGGAGTTGGTGATGGACAGGGAAGCCTGGCATGCTGCGGTTCATGGGGTCACAAAAGTCAGATAGGACTGAGCGATTGAACTGAACTGAACTGAACTGCCTTCCTCTTGTTGATAACCTACTGTATAGGGAGCAAAGATCTTTTGAATGCCCCAGTGAATTGCTCCCACTCCAGTACTCTTGCCTGGAAAATCCGATGGGCGGGAGCCTGGTGGGCTGCAGTCCATGGTGTCTCGAAGAGTCAGACATGACTGAGCAACTTCACTTTCACTTTTCACTTTCATGCATTGGAGAAGTAAATGGCAACCCACTCCAGTGTTCTTGCCTGGAGAATCCCAGGGACGAGGGAGCCTGGTGGGCTGCCGTCTACGGGTTGCACAGAGTCGGACACGACTGAAGCGACTTAGCAGCAGCAGCAGTGAATTGCTATACTCCTTCCTAAGTTTGGATCAACCTTAAACATTTTATCTTTGCACATTCATATTGTGAAATAATTGCAAAAGTTCCCTTAACGTGAGAATTTTGGCTGTATTACTTCTGGGACATCTTCATCCTTTTTGTCACAACTACTTTTCTTCTTAATGTTGATACATGTGCCTTTACTCAGTCTCTCTGGCAGAAAATCTAGACTCCCTCAAATGGTGGCAGTGTCAACATTCCCACTGTCAGTTATTTATTCCATAATTCCTCTTATGTTTGTGACAAAATTAACTTCCAGCAACGTCACTTTGGGTTATTTGCTGTACTTTCATCTTTATTGGCCAATTCTCTCTTTTGATTTTTGTAAAATGTCACATGGATTGATCACTGGGAGACAAGATGACAACACAACTACACACTTCAGTTCACTATCTGTGAACTGAACAACAAATGCAGGGTGACCAATCACTGACAAGACCAAAGGAAGTGCCACAACTGGTCACTGATCATGGTGTGCATTTGTTATTTACGTAGTACTTTGTGGACTGAAGAGCTAGCAGCAAAATTTGTACTTTATATAATTACCGGACTGAACTGAACCATGGTAACTGAAATGTGAACTGTGACTTTGGAGGACTGGGTTATTTAACTAAACCATGGTAACAGGAAATCGTGCATGTCAGAACTATGCAAAGTGAGGTCTGTCTTTCTACCATCCAGTTCAGCACTGGTGAGTAATATCTGACTGTGTCCAGGCAACATTCATTTTCTCCTTTTCACACCTCCTCCTTCTACTCACATTTTAGCCACTTCATTTATTAGTATTACTTCCAAATAGTCATAAGGGGAATTTTCAGTGCATCCTAAATCAGTTTTGCAACTGATAGTTTTGGTTTAATATAGTGGCTAAAATGGGGGAAGGGCTTAAATTACCCTTAATCATGTATTTTCCTGCTTGGTCTTGTATCCTGGAGCCATGGACTGCTGAATTAGCATGGCTGTAATAATGTTTTGTCATAAAGAATTTTTACATACAAGACATAAAGACATAAAAGTGGAGAAATCAAGTAAGCCATAAGATATACTAACTAGAGCTCAGGAGAGAAAATAACATTGAATAAAACTACAGTCATCAGCGTGTAGATGGTGATGGCTCTGGATGAGATTACATAAAATCTAGATCGAAAATGGAGAAGAGGGGAAGGAAAGAGGATAGCACAGATGGGGAGCACAGAGTGCTTTGGGATGAACTAAGAGTAAGCTTAGGGGGCTTCCCTGATGGCTCAGTGGTAAAGAATCTGTCTGCCAATGCAGGAGACATGGGTTTGATCCCTGATCCAGGATGCTGAGGAGCAACGAAGCCCATGTGCCACAGCTATTGAGCCTGTGCTCTAGAACCTGGGAGCTGCAATTACTGGGCCCACATGCCACAGCTACTGAATCCCACTCACCCTGGAGTCTGTACTCTGCATCAAGAGAACCCATGGCAATGAGAAGCCTGAGCACCACAACTAGAGAGTAGCCCCTGGCCCACCACACTAGAGAAAAAGCCCATGCAGCAGTGAAGACCCAGCACAGCCATAAATAAACAAAATTATTTTTCTTTTAAAAAAACAGTAAGCTTAGGAGACAGAACTAACCATTGGCTATGGTATTAGTTTTTCATTGGTTGACATGGTCGGTAAGAAACTTTTCAAGGGAACTGATATAAACAAAACCAGTTTAACACTAACTAGCACTAGCTCTTAGTCTTTGAGGGTTGCATTTTTCAAATCTTATTTATTAGACAAATATCTTCTGTTCCTTCAAACAAACCATCTCATTATTACAATAAGCCACTTGGTACTGTGTTTTTTTAACTTCAGCTGTTGGTTTGTCAGCAAATTGAAAGCACAGATGGAAACTGATGACATTTGAGACATTCTTATTTCCAGGCATTTACATCATCTATTATTACCATTCAATCTCCAAGTCTTTCCTTGACAAATTCACATTGATTAAGTGAAAATCAGCCTGGGAACTGTGAGGATAAGAAGAGCAGAGTCCTCACAGCAGTGAGGTTCTTGGCTGGACTAGAGCTCTCCCATCACTCTTGGCTCCACCTTGCTTCTACCAACATTGGTCACACATTAACTGAGCTCCATTCCTTGCTTCAATTTTTCTTCCCCAAAGCCATAACTATGTGACATTACGTTATACTATTTATTCCCTTATCTTTTATTATATTCCTACCTCAACCCCATGTAGAATAAAGCTCTATAAAGTTATAGACACCACCTGCTTTAGTTACCCCAACTATATCTGCTACCTAGACCAGTGGCACATACTAAGTACCCAATTTTGCTAAACAAATGAACTTGTCAGAAGTAGCCTGGTTGAAACTGGAAAAATCACAAGTAGTGCAAAAATTAGTTCATTTCCTCCTCAAAATTAAGAGTATATTATGTAGTGAATATAATTATTATAATAAATACACAGAATATACTTGTGTGTCAGCACAAGTTCCGGTTAAGTTTTTAAGAGATAGTATGCATTTCATGGAGTTATCAATTCTCAGGTTACTTATTCTCTCTGAAACTGGACAGTTTGAAAGGGATATGTCTCTTCTGTTTTTATCTTCACTCTCAGATGAGATAAGAAAAAGAGAACAAACACAGTAAAGAAACAACTGAAGGCCAGCTTTAGGAGCACCAAATTAGGAATGAGTTTCACAGACATCACAAATCTATCATATTCCCATTCTCATTCATTCATTCTCTATCTGTCTGTCTGTCTCTCTCCACCTCTTTCTCTAAGTTTGACTTCCCCTGGACAACTAAACACTTACCTTATCCTTAATTTGCCTTCACTGTAGTATGTCTTTCTCACTCCAGTGTGTGGCCCTAACGTATATACCAGGTTTTAAAGTCCATTGAGCACATCAACCTATTGTTTGTTATAGATGCTGCATCTCCCCCCGTATTCTATTTGTCTTTAGTTTTGTTTAGTTGACTCCAGTACAGGGGTGGGAACTAAATAAAAATGTTAGCTCCTATTTCTCCCTCCCTTATGATACACTGTGATTAAGCATCTATTTTAGATCAAGCACGACACTGGGCACTGGAGATACAAATATTAACAAGACACAATCTTTCTCTCAAAGTTCTCACTCTCTTTCCTAGCTGAAGGCAGTGATGGTACTGATGCAGATAAGAGTAGCTGTCTTTTTTCCTGAAACCTTTCTTCTTTGCCTCCTGTTCTCAGAGGAAAGTAGAGGGTTATTCACTTCTATCACTTCTCAAAGATGAACATCATTACGTCTTTTAAATTTATTTATCATACCTTATTATACAGTTTATATTAACTATATATTGTGTACAGACATCTTCAAGGGTTAACTCTGTAACTTCTTTGCATAAAGACTCAAAGTCTGACTGTGGTTGCATCATATGGCCTGCTTTTAATTTTGGAAATATTCCAAGCTTTTTCTTGTTCAAAGCCTTGTTAATGATCTTAGTATGTATGAGACTCTGCCTGGAATGCTCTTCTCTTGGCTCTTAGGCATAGTTAGCTCTTCCAACATGAGGCCACTATAACTACCCAACATATTAGCCAGTTCAGTTCAATTCAGTCGCTCAGTCGTGTCCAGCTCTGAGACCCCATGAACCGCAGCATGCCAGGCCTCCCTGTCCATCATTAACTCCCGGAGCCTACCCAAACTCATGTCCATGAGTCGATGCCACCACTATTCCCTATCATAAGACTTGTTTGTTTCCAGTGTAATATTTGACACAGTTTTTCGTCATTTCAATTGCTTGTTTTCAAGTGGATTGTCTTCCTCACTAGACTGTGAGCCAAATCCTTGTCTGTCTTGTCCAGAGCCATATCCCCAATGCCTAGCAGAGTGACCAGCATATAATAGCTGTTGAGTAAATGTTTGTCAGATAACAGGATAATTAAGGAGGAAGAAAGCAAAGGGAGAGAGAAAAGAGAGAGAGAGAGAGAGACCTCCCAACCTGCAATCATCTTGCTCTTCTTCTGAAATCCTAAAGGGTAAACTGTCGGGCAGTCTTCAAAACACTTTGCTCATTTACCTCCTAAAATAATGTATTTAAATGACATATGCCCTCACACATGTTTAAGTTGATATTTAAAATCTGTTGTAAGTTTAAACAAATGCAGAAGATAAACATCCTATATATTGTAAATATTAGCATTTAAAATAAATCTATTACACAATATTCTGGAAATGTATCCAGTGGGACCTAAATAGAATAGAGATTTTATATCTACCACCATCCATTTAAAAAAAGGCACAAAGATTCAGCCATACCACTTCTAGACATCAGAGAGAAAGTAGTGTACAGGTTCTCCACAGTGTATGTACAAGAATATTCAT
The DNA here is from genome assembly GCF_014754425.2 of Oryx dammah. Taxonomy (NCBI): domain Eukaryota; kingdom Metazoa; phylum Chordata; class Mammalia; order Artiodactyla; family Bovidae; genus Oryx; species Oryx dammah. The sequence continues at coordinate 49,245,234 of NW_024070210.1, forward strand.
AACTTTATCAATAATAATCAAAAGCTGGAGAAAAACGAACTATTCCTCAGCAGTAAAATGGCTAAATAATGGTACGTACAAACATATATACACTGGGTTATGTAACTGGTTATTATATAAGAACCCAGTGTATTCTCAAACTTTTTGGTCTCAGGACCCCTTTATGCTCTAAAACTTAACTGAGAACACAATTGTTTCAGTCTATTTGGGTGTTTCTATCAATATTTGTCAAATTAAAAATTAACACTGAGAGATCTTTATATTTTGTATTAATTTATTTTTAAAATAACAGTAACATGGATAAATCCTAAAAACATTAGGCTAGTGAGACAATCCAGACACAAAAGGAAAAATATTCTTTTATACAGAAGGTACCTAGAGTAGTCAAATTCAGAGAGACAGAAAATAAAATGGCCATTGTCATAGGCAGTGGGGAGAGGCAAATGGAGAGTTTTTATTTAATATCAAAGAGTTTCAGTTTGGGAAGATTTTTTTTAAGTTCTGGAAAAGAATGGTGGTGATGGTTGCACAACAATGTGAATGTACTTAAGGTCACTTAACCTAAAAATGGTAAATTTTATGTTTTGTTAGATTTTAACCACAATTAAAAAGTAACAATAATAAATCCATTACATGTTAATGTACATATTTTCATGATGACTACATTTTCTAAACAAACACATTAGTAAGAAGTAGCATTATTTTAGATTTCGCAAATCTCTTTAAAGATTGGCTTAATAGATGACAGCTGGATTCTAATATCTGTTTCTGTTTTCAATCAGCTACAATATGTTGCTTTAGGCTGAAGTATATGAAGAAAATTTAGCCTCAAAAAGATATATAATGGAGAATAAAAGGATTATTCTAATAGTCTTTTCAGAAAATTGTAAACAGTCTTCTTTAATACTATATCAAAACTTGATAAATGGTAGTTTCTTAAAATATTGGTAAAAATATTCCAAATATTAAATATATATATATTTCACCTATTGACATACTTCACTACAGCAGAAAAGTTACATTTGTTAATATCACCACCAGTCTCAAGAGAAAAGTCATGAAGTACCAGGAAGATGTTAAGTGAATATAAACACTCCAAAATTCTAATTTTTGTTTGAAAATGCAAATTTTATCAATGTCAGCAAATACAGTCTTGCAGTGGTAGACTCAAAACAAATTCTCTTTTACAAAATACCTACTAATATCTGAGTAATCCTAGTTCTTGGTCCTTTTAAGTAAAAATGGGGTTCTATGAAAAAACAACTTCTTCAATTGCATAAGTGCTTTCTCTTGAGACAATCATCATACATAAATATGCAGAAGTAGTTTATGTGTACTTCCCATTTAATCGCAAAGTTAAGACATGTATTAATCTCAGCAACCTAGGAACAAAAAGGAATTTCTTCAACCTGATAAAGTGAAGTGAAGTCACTCAGTTGTGTCTGACTCTTTGCAACCCCATGGACTGTAGCCTACCACACTCCTCCATCCATGGGATTTTCCAGGCAAGAGTACTGGAGTGGGTTGCCATTTCCTTCTCCAGAGAATCTTCCCAACCCAGGGATCAAACCTGGGTCTCCCACATTGTAGGCAGATGCTTTGCCATCTGAGCCACCAGGGAAGTTACTCAACTTGATAAAAGACTAGTAAATATTTATTTCTAATATCATAATTAATGATAAAAGAGTAAACATTTTCCTTCCAAAGACTGAAAACAAAGCAAGGATATCTGTTTTCATTGCTTCTACTCAATACTGTACTCAAGAATCTAGACAGTGTAATAACAGAAGAAAAAAAAGCATATGAACTGGATAGGAAAGAAAAAACTGTTTTAATTCATGGATGACAATTATATTCACTAAAAAATTTCAAAATATCTATAAAAAACCTCATAGAATTAATAAGTGGGTTTAGTAGGTTCACAGGATATCATGCTAATATATAAAAATATATGCAGCGAACAATTGAAAGTTGAAATATAAATAACAATATCATTTTCAAAAACATAAAATACTTAAAAAGAAATCCAACAAAATTTGTGCAAGATTTGTATCCTGAAAACTGCAATATACTCATGAGAGAAAAATTTTTTAATGTAAATAAACAGAAAGAAAACCATATTGATGGAGCTAAAGATTTAATATTGTTAAGATGGCAATTTTCCCAAACAAGTATATAGATGTAATGCACTTTCAATCAAATCCCAGCCTTTTTGTAGAAAATGACAAACTAACTCTAGTCAAGGCTTGGTTTTTCCAGTAGTCGTGTATGGATGTGAGAGTTGGACTGTGAAGAAGGCTGAGCACCGAAGAAATGATGCATTTGAACTGTGGTATTGGAGAAGACTCTTGAGAGTCCCTTGGACTGCAAGGAGATCCAACCAGTCCATTCTGAAGGAGATCAGCCCTGGGATTTCTTTGGAAGGAATGATGCTAAAGCTGAAACTCCAGTACTTTGGCCACCCCATGCGAAGGGTTGACTCATTGGAAAAGACTCTGATGCTGGGAGGGATTAGGGCAGGAGGAGAAGGGGACAGCTGGATGGCATCACCGACTCGATGGACATGAGTCTGAGTGAACTCCAGGAGTTGGTGATGGACAGGGAGGCCTGGCGTTCTGCGATTCATGGGGTCACAAAGAGTCGGACACGACTGAGCGACTGAACTGAACTGAACTGAACTCTAAATTATATACAGGAAAGCCAAGCATCCAGAATAATCATGTGAAATTTTTATTTTTTCTTCTAAAGTTCTTTAAAATAGGCATGACTGGGACATGCCTATTTAAACTCCTTAAGCAAGACTTTAAAACAAAGAGGCTGTCACATAGATTCTACAGACATTAAGAGAATAAAAAGAGCACTGTGAACGCCATTATGCCAACAAATTCAGCAACACAGATAAATAAGACAAGTTTCTTAAAATACACACTGTATCAAAATAAACACAAAGAAAGGTAGAAAATCTAATAGGTCCACATCTAATAAACACACTAAATTGATTACAAAAAGCCTTCCCTCAAAGAAAACTCCAAGGCCAGATAATTTCAATGATGAAAACACCAAAGTTATTAATATACAAATGTTTTTCAGAAAAGAGAGGAGAGAATATTATTCACCTCATTTTATGAGGCCAAATATTATGGGTCTAGTTGTGTCCCTAGAAAATTAATATGTTGCAGTCCCAACCCTCAGTACCTCAGAATATAACCATATTTGGAATCAAGGGCTGTATAGAAGTGATTAAGTTAAAGTGATACTGTTAGTGTAAGGCTCTCGTTTAATATGACTGTTGCCCCAAAAGAAGAGGGAGCAGCACCAGGGGCAAGAATCTGCACGAGAAAAGACCATCTGACGACACAATGTGAAGGCAGCCATCTTCAAGCCAAGGAGAGAGGCCTCGGGAGAAATTAAACCTGCTCACCACTTGATCTTGGACTTCTAGCCTTCAGAACTCTGAGAAATGAAATTTCTGTTCTTTAAGATACCCAGTCTGCGGTTTTTTTGTTAAGGCAGTCTTAGCAAACAAATACACCAACAAAAGCATAATACCAAAACCTGACAAAGATGGTATAAAAAGCTGCAAACTAAAATCTTTCATGGATATAAAGGCAAAATTCTTAAGAAAACACTAAGAAGTCAAGTCAATAGTATATAAAAAGAATAAAGCTTCAAATTAGAACACAGTGTTCTAAATGTAAGACCAGAAACTAAAAATCTTGGAGGAAAACACAGGCAGACACTCTTTAACATAAATCACAGCAAGATCCTTTATGACCCACCTCCTAGAGTAATGGAAATAAAAACAAAAATAAACAAATGGGACCTCATTAAGCTTAAAAGCTTTTCTACAACAAAGGAAACTATAAGCAAGGGGAAAAGAAAACCCTCAGAATGGGAGAAAATAATAGCAAATGAAACAACTGACAAAGGATTTACTTCCAAAATATACAAGCAGCTCAATACCAGAAAACAATCCAATCAAAAAGTGGGTAGAAGATCTAAACAGACATTTCTCCAAAGAAAACACACGGACGGTTAATAAACACATGAAAAGATGTTTAACATCACTCATTATTAGAGAAATGCAAATCAAAACTACAATCTTCTCATACTATCTCTTCTCTACTCTCACACCTCTTCTCTACTATCATCTCATACCAGTCACAATGGCCACCATCAAAAATTCTACAAACAATAAATGCTGAAGAGTGCGTTGAGAAAAGGAAACCCTCTTGTACTGGTGGTGGGAGTACAAACTCATGCAGCCACTATGGACAACACAGTGGTTCACACAGCCAGTATGGAGATTTCTTAAAACACTAGGAATAAAACTATCATATAACCCAGCAATCCCACTACTGGGCAAATATCCTGAGGAAACCATAATTGAGAAAGACACATGTACGTCAATGTTCACTGCAGCACTTTTTAACAATAGTTAGGACAAGGAAGTAACCTAGATCTCCATGGACAGCTGAATGGATAAAGAAGCTGTGGCACATATACATGATGGAATATTATTCAGCCATAAAAAAGGAATGCATTTGAGTCAGTTCTGATGAGGTGGGTGAACCTAGAGTCTATTACACAGAGTGAAGTAAGTCAGAAAGAGAAAGAGAAATATCATATATAAACACATACACATGGAATCTAGAAAGATGGTACTGACAATCCTACACACAGACATAAAGAACAGACTTTTGGACACAGTGGGGAAGGAGGTGGGGGATGATTTGCGAGAATAGCATTGAAAAATATACATTACCATATGTAAAATAGATGGCCAATAGGGAATTTGCTATGTGATGTAGGGAACCTAAAGCCAGTTCTTTGTGACAGCCCAAAAGGATGGGTTCTCAGGGCAAGAATACTGAAGTGGTTTGCCATTCCCTTCTCCAGTGGACCACATTCTGTCAGACCTCTCCATCATGACCCACCCGTCTTGGGTGGCCCCACATGGCATGGCTTAGTTTCATCGAAAAAGCAAGAGAATTCCAGAGAAATATCAATTTCTGCTTCATTGACTATGCCAAAGCCTTTGACTCTGTGGATCACAATAAACTGTGGAAGATTCTTAAAGAGATGGGAATACCAGATCACCTGACTTGCCTCTCGAGAAACCTATATGCAGGTTGGGAAGCAACAGTTAGAACTGGACATGGAAGAACAGACTGGTTCCAAATAGGAAATGGAGTACGTCAAGGCTGTATATCGTCAACCTGCTTATTTAACTTATATGTGGAGTACATCATGGGAAATGCTGGGCTGGAAGAAGCACAAGCTGGAATCAGGATTGCCGGGAGAAATATCAATAACCTCAGATATGCAGATGACACCACCCTTATGGCAGAAAGTGAAGAGGAACTAAAGAGCCTCTTGATGAAAGTACAAGAGGAGAGTGAAAAAGCTGGCTTAAAGCTCAACATTCAGAAAACAAAGATCATGGCATCTGGTCCCATCACTTCATAGCAAATAGATGGGGAAACAGTGTCAGACTTTATTTTGGGGGGCTCCAAAATCACTGCAGATGGTGACTGCAGCCATGAAATTAATAGACGCTTACTCCTTGGAAGGAAAGTTATGACCAACCTAGATAGCATATTCAAAAGCAATGACATTGCTTTGCCAACAAAGGTCTGTCTAGTCAAGGCTATGGTTTTTCCAGTGGTCATGTATGGATGTGAGAGTTGGACTGTGAAGAAAGCTGAGTGCCGAAGAATTGATGCTTTTGAAGTGTGGTGTTGGAGAAGACTCTTGAGAGTCCCTTGGACTGCAAGGAGATCCGACCAGTCCATCCTAAAGGAGATCAGTCCTGGGTGTTCACTGGAAGGACTGATGCTAAAGCTGAAACTCCAATACTTTGGCCACCTTATGCAAAGATTTGACTCATTGGAAAAGATTTTGATGATGGGAGGGATTGAGGGCAGGAGGAGAAGGGGACAACAGAGGATGAGATGGCTAGATGGCATCACTGACTCGATGGACATGAGTTTGAGTGATCTCCAGGAGTTGGTGACAGACAGGGAGACCTGACGTGCTGCAATTCATGGGGTCACAAAGAGTTGGACTGAGTGACTGAACTGAACTGAACTGAACTGAGAAGGATGGGATGCGGAGGGAAGTGAGGGGAAGGTTCAGTAGGAGGGGGACATATGTGTGCCTGGGGTCAGTTAATGCTGGTGTATGGCAGAGGCCATCACAATATTGTGGAATACTTGTTGTCTAATTAAAAATAAAACAAAAATTTTAAAAAAGAAATAAAGCTTTAAGACTAAGTAGGACTGATCCCAGTAAAGCAAGATTAGTTTACGATTTTAAAATCAATTGTTCAGTCACTACAGTAACAGACAAAAGGAGGAAACCTATATGATTATTTCAATAGATACAGAAAAGGCATTTGACAAAATTCAACATTTATTCCTAACATAAACATCCAGCAAACCAAAAATAGCACGGAACTTCCCCAGATGAATATATGGCATCTATAGCATAACTAATGGTGAAAGATAGGATTGTTTCCTTTACAATGGGAACAAGGCAAATATACCATTATAACTACTTCTATTCAACATTGTACTAGAGGTCCCAGTCATTGTAAAAAGGAAAGAAAAGGAAATCAATTGTGTTAAGATGAAAAAAAAGAAGTGAATTTTCTCTATTTGCAAATTAAATGATTATTAATGTTAAAAAATCACAAGGAATCTATTAATAGAAAACAGTAACTAGAAATCCCTAAGTAAATTTAGCAAGGTCACAGGATATAGGTTCATATAAAAGAATCTGCTAAAAGCAAACATTAAAGATATATCTTTATATACTAACAGCAAATTTGGAAAATGAAATTTTAAAAGCCATTCCACTTACAATAGCACCAAAAAATTATGAATAAGTCTAACAAAAGATCTTTATATTGGAAACTGCAAAACACAGTTAACACCCGTGGTGGATTCATGTCAATGTATGGCAAAACCAATACAGAATTGTAAAGTAAAATAAAATAAAATAAAAAGAAATTAAAGTATGTCTAAATAAAAGAGAGCTCTCCAATGTTCATAGATGAGAGGATTCAACATTGTTAATGTAACAATTCTCCCCAAATTGTAGTACTGGTGAAAGGATACACATATAGATCAATGACACTGAATGCAAAGGCAGAAACAGATGACATGTGTGTGTGCATATGTGTGTATGCACTTTTTAACAAAAGTGCCAAGTTAATTCAGTGGAGAAAGGGAGAAAGAATACTTTCCAATAAGTACTATTGTAACAACTGGATATTGGGTATCCATATTTTTTTAAAAAAGCAAGGGCGCTATCAACCCTGAAGTCACACCATATGCCAAAACTAAGTCAAAATGGATCACAGTGCTATATGTAAAACCTAAAACCATAAAACTTACAGGAAAGAATATCATGGAAAATATTTGTGTCCTTGGATTTAGCAAAGATATTTAAAGAAACATAAAGATATGACTCTAAGGAAAAACAGTCATGCCAATGTACCAGCAGTTGTAACCATCATTGCTTTTTCACCATCAACAAAAATATCAACGCACTGAAAAAGGCAAATAAATAAAATGCTAAATTGTTATGAAAACAATTTTGACTCATGGACTCCCCTGAATGCTCTCAGATAACCCCTCTAGGAATTCTCAGATCACACTTTGAGAATAGTTGTTTTGCAATAATTAAAAAGAATGAATTCTGATGTATGCAACAATGGATGCATCATACAGATATACTGTTGATCAAAAGAAGCCTGGAACAAAAGAGAACATATCATGTAATTCCACTTACATACCTTCCAAAAACAAGCTACACTACTTCTCAGAATATGAAGTCAGAATAATGGTTAACTCTGGGAAGGGTGATGATGGGAAGGGCATCACGTATATTTTTATTTAGGTGGTGGTCTGTGTATGTTGGGCTTCCCAGGTGGCACTAGTGGTAAGGAACCTGCCTGGCAATGCAGGAGATGTAAGAACCGCAGGTTCAATCCCTGGGTTGGGTAGATCCCCTGGAGGAGGGCATGGCAACCCACTCTAATATTCCTGCCTGGAGAATCCCATGGACAGAGAAGCCTGGAGAGCTACAGTCCATGGGGTCACAGAGAGTCGGACATGACTGAAGTGACTTAGCATGTCCCACTTAGCATACCCACTTAGCGTACGTTCCTGTATGGATGTTATACCTCGATAAAAATACAAAAAGCAATATAAACAAGTTCTTTTTTAAACAGTTTTATGTCTTTCCCCCCTTGAACTTATATTTCAATTCTACTTCCTTACAGAATATTATCCTAATGAAACATATTGCCATATTTCAAAGTCTTTTATTAAACATCCTCTAATATTTTTATGTGATATATCTAGGCACATTCTCAAGCAAGTCAGCCTTAGGGAAGAATTCATAATGAAGCTAAGAATCTGGAAATTCTAGGTTGAAGATAATGGGTTATAACATTCACTTGGTATTTCATACCTGAATTGTTAAGTACATTTTTATCTGTGTATGTCATTTCACTAGAAGGTTAGTTCCTTAAAGGCAGGCAGGGATGTATCTTGAGTCTTTATAGCAAGGGACCTGACATGCAGCAGGTCATGGATCACTGGTTCATTTTCTCATTCACTCATACAACAAAGATTTCTTTATCATTTATGTGTAATATACTTGCTAGACTCTGGCTGCATAATGATGTGTAGATATAGGGGTCAGTATATTCCCGTTGATAACTGATAATTATCAGCTATATTTCAGAAAGAGGATAATTCTCTTTTCTTCTGAACAATGCAGGAACACTACAAGTCTGATTAACCCTGTTGTAAAAATGGGGACACCAAGACACAGAAATTAATTAACTGCCTCACTTAGGGTCATGCACTTTGTCATGAGTCGAGTGAGGATTAAAACCCTTACAGGTTTTTTCTTGGACTTGAGGTGCTATGGGAATTCATTCAGATTGACTGGAGTTCATATTTCATTTAAATGCTCTCATTTCACTTCTGTGACTCATATTTCAGGCCCTGCCATCTGAATCAGTTGACTTCCATTTCAGACACTGTCAAGATAAATTAGACACTGAGGGCCCATGACACCATCTGAAGCAGAAGTGCTCTTAGTAGAAAATATATAAACAGGTTTACTTTCAATATAGTGTAGCATTTTTTTAGAGAACCTTTTTTTTTTTTTTACTATAAATAAAGTAGGAATAACAAATCTGAGTGAATTTTGAAAGCATTAAATTTTTTTTTTTATTTTACTATACAGCCTCAGGCAAGCGTAGCCAAAGAAAGGTAGGTAACAGTAAATATTTCTGTCTCTCACAATGCATCTACAAACCATTCTGCTGAATAAGATCAGGCAGGTTCCTGACTAGGAGCAGAGATAGGGTATAACAATTCTGATGAGACATAAACTTGTATCAGATACAGCCTCCATTTTTGCTGTAATCATCCATCTATAGCCTGGCCTGTTCAGCTGACAAGGTATGTTATTAATAAAGCCTACTGTACCACAAGTGCCTTGCCCTACATGGTGTTATTACTGTTGGAAACTGTAATTGTCTGAAACAATGGCCTCTGTGAAAAGATATGGTATGTTCTGAGCTGTGTAAAGATCAAAATAATTAATCAAGATAATTTAGACTACTAATGGTAGCTGTTTGTGAAGGATTAAAACATGGGTTATGCAGCAGAGTTAATGACTCGGCCTTGTTTTTATGTTTTACTTCCATTCTGGTTCCTGCGAGATAATGTGGAATTTCATGCCAAGCCTTGTTGGAGAAACAAAGTTCCCCCAACAAAATGTAAACCCATTGAAGGCAGGTAACTCTGACTATTCATGAGTGTTTCCCCAGCACATAACACAATACTTGCAAGAGAATCAACACTGAATGTTTGTTCAATGAAAAAAATGAATGAATTTGAGTACAGAAAAGAAACAGAACAAGTTTTAGGTTCGAACCATTATCAGAGTTCCTCCAGGTTGTGGCTTGGAAAAATAGAGTGGGACCCAGTTTCTAGGAGATCGGTACTCATGGGGAGGGAAAGGCTGAAATGGAAGCAGTCTGAAATCAAATAGCTGAGGATACCATGTGGCACTCACCCATTGCTGAGCCAGACAGAAAAGTTCTGGGTACAGGATCCTGCTAGGAAAGAAAAACCTTGCCCATGTTCCTTACCTCTCCACCCTCACTTGATAGGATTTAGACAAGTTCTTGCATCTTTGAATCTGGATTCTCCGAAGACAACAGAAGGGGCTTCGGATCTCCTCTAATTCCCACTAGTGGAGTGCTAGGTGCAACAGCCTACAAGAGACAGCTTGTGGTTTAGGGACCACTGCAATGGGCTAGGACAAGAGCAAGGTCTTAAGACAGGTAGACAGACAGAGGGCCAAGTCCTAAAATGGAGGTGGGTTACCTCTTCGTTGCACTAGCAAGGATAGAATATGAAGGAAGATTTTAAAATTTAGAAGTCATAAAGGAGAGTAGATATACAAATATTTTGAAGTAGAGAAAAAGAAAAATGAAAGAAACTTTTGAGATCTAAGCCACAACCAATTTTCTCAATTTTTTTTTGACAAAATTTGATGATGATTATACCCTCCTGCTCATGAAAGGTAATTTCTCATGCCGGCGTGTGGGGTGGATTATGTTCAGCATCATTCTTTCCACAAATAATTAGTTTACAATGTGTGTTTGACTTAACTCTGTGCAGTAGGACTCAGTTCTACTAGAGAACTCTAGAAAGAGTTAACCTTACTTTATCATGAAAGAGACATGTTGGAAAGAAGTGGGAGACAACATCCCTGTTTGTTGGATGCCCTTGACTGCATTTGAAGCCAAGAAATGCTAAAGCTGATGGTGCCTTGAAGGGAGACGGCAGGAGAAACTACCATCGTCTGAAGACCCCAGACCAGAAAGAAATCTACTTGGGTCCTCAGTGACATATCTGAAAGTGAAAATCACTCAATTGTGGCCGACTCTGTGACCCCCATGGACTATACAGTCCATGGAATTCTCCAGGTCAGAATACTGAAGTGGGTTAGCCTGTCCCTTCTCCACGGGATCTCCCCAACTCAGGGATCCAACCCAGGTCCCCCGCACTGCAGGTAGATTCTTTACCAGTTGAGTCACAAGAGAAGCCCAAGAATACTGGAGTGGTAGCCAATCCCGTCTCCAGTGGATCTTCCCGACCCAGGAATCGAACCAGGGTTCCTGCACTGCAGGCGGATTCTTTACCAACTAGCTGTGGGGGAAGCCCGGCGACATACTTGAGTTACTCAATTAACAAATAAATGAACCTTCTTATTTCATAGGATAATAAATTCCTTATTTTTCGAAAGTCACCTCTAGTCTGGTTTTCTGTGCTTGCACTTTTGCTGATACCTTGACTTTTCTAGTAAAGGTGAGAGTGTGCATTATGAATGAGAAATGTAGGACTTGAAAAATTTGAAAGATACTTCAGCTTTTACCCACAGACTCCATCTTTTTCCCCTTCCCCACTCTTCATGGACTCAGACAAGGGCCAGGAGACACAGGACTGGATGCAAAGGGACCTCTCTCTTCTCAAGACTTAGTCTCTGTTTTTGGCTCAAGCTCACTGGGTTTGACTCTTTCCCTGAGGACATGTTCTGTCTTAGGAAGCTCTTCATTCACGCCAGTAAACAGGCTTCTGGCGACTTGCCCCATAGTTCCACAGATACATCCAGATATGTCTGAACCCCAAGCCACAGCTTAGGCTCAAGTGGGGAGCTCCAAACACAGTACCATTCTGTACCAAACTCTAACAATGTTTTGTGGCTCTGGAGCAGAAATTACAAAATAAAAATGGTCAAGATTAATGACGGGAACTGGCACAGGCACGGGATAAGATCTGGAACGCAGGATTTAGCACAGACTCTTGAACAACACAGGTTTGAACTGCATAGATCCACTTATACATGGTTTGGGTTGTTTTTTATTTTTCAATATATGTACCTAACTCTTATGAGGACCACACAGCACCAAGCTTACAACTCCGCATCTAGAGTTAGTGTCAATATATGTGTAATTAAATTTAACTTAAATGACCAGGAGGTCGGTTTAAGATCAAATGGTTTCCTTTTACAGACTCTTCCTTCCAGAGTGGTCCTTCAACCAGGACCACTACCTTCCCCCTCCAAAAAGAAACCTTCAATGTTTTCACCTCCTTATCCAAGTTTATTTTTAAACTTTGAGATTGGGAGCAGTAACAATAGTTTTAACTTACCAGGAAGAAAAAAGACACAAAGAGATGATGTGACTTGGCTACGGTCCCAGAGGGCATCGTGGCAGCGTTAGGATGGTCTCTAAGTCCCTGGAGGCTCTTAAGTCATTGTTCTGATGTCCCTGTACGTAATTGTTTTGACAGTAATTTCCCTGGTTCTCTCTCACTAGTCCGCTAATCACGCATGTCAATCACATCCATGAACGCCATGGGCCTAGGGTCAGCCGCCATCTAAGGAGGATGTAATTCAAAAGAGAAAACAAGGCACCACACAGCACCGTCTCTCCTTCCAGCGTGTATGTCAGTTGTGGCCTCAATGGTATGACAATTGTGCGCAGGAGATGCTGTGCCCCCTCTCAACCCCCTGGAGGGAGAGAGGATGTATCAAGTGTTCTGACCACAACCAAGAATCAATGAGAAATCCAATGAGAACGTTCTCTGAGTAGAGAATACTCAAGGATATGGGAAGAGTCCTCCACTCAATCTCTAAAGCATCAAGAGGGCTGTCCTCTTTCTTCCTCCTCAACCACAGTCTCTGTAGCTTCACTCAAAGTCTGTTTAGCGAGCCTGAGGGTGGTGGAGGCTTAGCTTGAACCTTGACACAGATGCTAATTACGCTTCTCCTACAGCCCATCGGCCATCCTTCCTCATTTCACTTTCACTTTGGAGAACAGTACTGACGGGCCCAGAAAGCAGAGTCCGGGCCCAGACTTGGAGAAGGCCCCAGGAGCCGCGCGCGTGCGGCCGGGAGGGCGGGGCGGGCAGAGGAGCGGGCGCGGGGATGAGAGTGTTCGTGTGAGGCGTGGATTCTGGAACATGCGTGTGCGCGGCCCCCCGAGCACCGCCCGCGCGGCGCCGATTGGCCGGGGGAGCGCGTCGGGGGAAACCTTTGGCTAATCTCCTGCCACTCAGCCGGGTCGACGTCGGCGCCGAGCCGCAGCGCCCCGCGCGGAAGAACAAATAGTCCCGGCGGCGGTGCCGCGCGCCCCTCCAAGGTTCTGGTTGCCCCGCCCGGGGCTGCCGGGGCCCAGAGGCCCGCGCGGCGGGGGAGGGGCGCCCTCCAAGGCCCATCGACCCCCGCCCCCTCTTCGCCATCGGACCGGTGGATTGCGCTCCCTCGGGAAAAGTAATTGGATTCCGGGCTCCCTCCAGCCGGGATCGGCGGAAATCAGAGGCTGAGCCTGAGGTGGGAGGGGCGGGTGGGTAGAAGCCGCCGGGGAGGGAAAGTTGCAGAAAGCACCGCTTTGCCTTGAAGTGTCGGCGTTCCTGGTTCCGTGCAGGCCGCGCCAGAAAGCTGAGTGGTAACGAAGCATCAGTGAAGATTGTCCGCCCCCGCCCCGTCCGCTTTTCCGCCTGGCATGGGACTCCCGCCCTCTCCAAGAGATCATCGTTCTGAAATTCACCTGGTTGCCGATCCCTGGGAAGAGAAACTATTTTGGAAGCTTTGAGACTCAGCCACCACCACCACTTCGAGTTTCTCTCAGAGCTCTCCTTGGAGCTGAGATGATGAAAGAACCCTATCCAGTCTGGGACTGGAGATATGTCTTCTTAACGCAGTAACTCTGGAGAAAGCAACATTCTTACCAGAATCCTCTGGGAAAGAAGAATATCTTAAGCCCTCGCTTTAGCAGTCGTAAACTTCCCTAATTCCCTTTCCCTTGCGGAGGTGGAGCAAAAGTGAGAACTTTAAGCAGAATTTTTGGCTGAAATGATAGGAATGTTCTAGGAATTTGAGAGAGTAGCGCAGCCCTCTTGTGATTTTTTCCCCCCATCTCATTTTACTGCATTTCATTCATTCGCTCATCATCAAACAATCTTTCACTGGGGATTTTCTATGTGCCAGACTCTTTGTACTTACTAAGGATACATCAGTGAATAAAACAAGTACCTGCGCGCGGGAATCTTACTATAGTTCCTCCAGTGGGGAGACAGACAGTATATTTACAAACAGATATACAATATAATGTCATGTAGCGATCAGTGCTATGAAGACAAAGGACTGAGAAGGATGCAGGCGAAGTAGTGAGTTTATAATTTAGCGAAGTTGATCTAGAAGGACCTCTTTGATGAAGTCATGTTTAAATAGTGCCCTGAATGAAATGAGGGAGAAAGCCAAGCAAAAACCTTGGGGAAGAATTTTCCACGCAGAGACAAGAGCAAGTGCAGAAATGCAGAGGCAGGACAGTGGGTGAGTTTGAGTTACTAGTGTGAATACTGGGCAGAGAGCAGAAAGAACAGTTGGAGATGGTATTTCTGACTTCCTTCCAGCTCTGCATCAATCACATGCCAGAATAATCATTCTAAATCTTTACTTTTGCCATATCTCTTCATGCTTCAATAATTTCATGGCTGTATTTTTCTAGTACATTAAATTTACTGTTCTGACTGATTTTTTCTGTCCCCGTCTAGTTCCCTCTTATGCTATAAACCACTTCTCAATCTTACCCCTTCAATTTTAGTTGGATCTGCCCTTCAAGTATATTCATACTCACTTATTTCTTTGTTTTGGGTTGGCCAAAGCGATCTTACGGAAAAACACAAGTGGGCTTTTTGGCCCACCCAATATATGTGTGTGTATACATACACACACATATATTGGTATTAATCAATACAACTTGGTATTAATTCAGTAAGGATCTGTGGTTGCAAGTGACAAAGTCCAACTCAAATTGGCTTAAATAAGGAAGAAAATTTATTGGTTCACATAACTGAAAGTTCAAGATGGTTTTGTTAAACATAGCTTGGATGAAGAATTCAAATTACATCATCAAGATTGGGATTCTCCCTGAAATGTTGGCTATTTCCTCTGTCACTGGCTTCATTCTCAAGCTTCACAAATCAGCAGCCTGCAGCTCTAGGCTCACACTATCCTCACTACCAGTGAACATTGTGTCCATTCCTAAACCAGCCACTGTTGCCCAGAGAAAAAGATACACAGATTGTCCTGGTCTGAATCAGAATCCGATACCAGAAGTTCAGCCTATTAATAACACAGAATAGCACAAGAAGGTGATTCCACTTTGGAAAATGGGAGTATGGTTATCAGAGGAAGGCTCGGTACATCCTGGGTAATGGAAACAGCAGACATACAACTTATCCCTGTTCTTCTGTTGATGTCCCTAAGCATTCCTCTTCTTTAGTTCAGTTGCTCAGTTGTGTCCTACTCTTTGCGACTCCATGAACCACAGCATGCCAGGCCTCCCTGTCCATCACTGAGTCCCAGAGTCCACCCAAACCTGTGTCCATTGAGTTGGTGATGCCATCCAACCATCTCATCCTCTGTCATCCCCTTCTCCTCCTGCCCTCAATCTTTCCCAGCCTCAGGGTCTTTTCCAATGAGTCAGCTCTTCACATCAGGTGGCCAAAGTATTGGAGTTTCAGCTTCAGCATCAGTCCTTCCAATGAACACCCAGGACTGATCTCCTTTAGGATGGACTTGTTGGATCTCCATGCAGTCCAAGAGACTCTCAAGAGTCTTCTCCAACACCACAGTTCAAAAGCATCAATTCTTCGGCGCTCACCTTTCTTTATAGTCCAACTTTCACATCCATACATGACCACTGGAAAAACCATAGCCTTGACTAGACGGACCTTTGTTGGCAAAGTAATGTCTCTGCTTTTTAATATGCTATCTAGGTTGGTCATAACTTGCCTTCTAAGGAGTCAGTGTCTTTTAATTTCATGGCTGCAGTCACCATCTGCAGTGATTTTGGAGCCCAGAAAAATAAAGTCAGCCACTGTTTCCTGATCTATTTGCCATGAATGATGGGACCGGATACCATGATCTTAGTTTTCTGAATGTTGAGCTTTAAGCCAACTTTTTCACTCTCCTCTTGCACTTTCATCAAGAGGCTTTTTAGTTCCTCTTCACTTTCTGTGATAAAGGTGGTGTCATCTACATATCTGAGGTTATTGATATTTCTCCCGGCAATCCTGATTCCAGCTTGTGCTTCTTCCAGCCCATCGTTTCTCATGATGTACTCTGTAAATAAGTTAAACAAGCAGGGTAACAATATACAGCCTTGACGTACTCCTTTTCCTATTTGGAACCAGTCTGTTGTTCCATGTCCAGTTCTAACTGTTGCTTCCTGACCTGCATACAGATTTCTCAGGAGGCAGGTCAGGTGGTCTGGTATTCCCATCTCTTTCAGAATTTTCCACAGTTTATTCCTCTTCTACATATGCCTTTTAAAATGTTTATGCCCACTCAATTCAACAATATTTTTTTTACCACCACAAATATACTCACTTCCTCCACAAAGAGAAATGATCTAAAGATCATCTAGTTACTGATGATAAATTCAAGTCCAAAATAGCAGGATAAAGCATTTCTCCAGCTTGTAACCATACAGTTCTTCATGGTCTAGCAACCTAAGGCTACATGATAAAATCAGCTACAAAATACTTAATTTGTAAGGACAAGAAAAGAAATGAACACCTGCAAAGAAAACTCATATTTAGAAAAAGGGCTATGGCAAATACACTGTGGTCTCCAATTCATAGAGACCATTATATATAGTCATATATCATATCTAGCTGGACAGGAATAACTAAGGCTTCTTACCATGAGAGAAGAGAAAGTTCTTTGATCAACCCATCTGGCTGCCATATGTTCTGCTCTTGGAGAATCTTTCATCCATTGTTCTCCCATGCCATAACTGTAATAGACAATAGGGAAGATAATCCTTCTAGGGGCCATGCCTCTTTAGCATCCAGCTTCTTGCTACAGTGAGGAGTGAAAAATCACTTGCTATGGTAGAGATAACTAACTTTCACTATCAAATAGCTCGGATGCTGTTCTGTTAAGTAGAGTTGTTGCTAGAAGTAGCTTCTTACCCAGAGACTACATTTCCCAGCTTCCCTGTTAATCTTGGTAAAGTCTTATGTCTGTCTCATTGGACTATGAGTAGAAGTGATCTGAATCACTTAACGATGTGGTTCAGAAGCAGGTAACCTTTGCTGGTCTCTTTATCCTCCTAAAGTTGCACTGAAAGAACTCTAAGACCCTGAAGAATACATAAGAGAGCCATGAGATGGAAGGAATCTGGGTAACTGAATGACCTTGTGGAAAACCACTCACTAATCAGGAATACCGATATTGCACTCTACAAAAGTGCAAAATAAATATCTGTTGTGTTAAGTTACTCAGGCTTATGTTTGCCTTTGCAGCAGTAAGTAACCTGGGTTTTGTTCTCTAGACTTAGGTTTCTTTCACAATGCAATTTCTTTTCCTTCTTAGTAATCTTCCAGTCTATTTGTATGTGGCCAATTCCATGGGAGAAAAAAACTCCAAAGTCAGAGATCATTTAAAACTGTAGTCTTTGCATCTAGATTTTGATATGGTTATTTTTATTTTTTGGTAATAGGCCTTGGTATTCTCCCATTTTGGTTTCTCCCTGGAACAATTTGAAACAATAGCCACTGGTTTTGTAAAGAGGCTGGAGGAGAGAAAGGGGATGTAAGGGTGGAATGGCATAGTAGTGGTAGAGGAACAGAGTGATAATTGTTATGTTCCTAAGCAGGCAGGAATTGCTTGAGAGAGGCCAGGGAGTGTTCAGATTTCTCCCAGTCTTTTCCATTTCTTGCTTTCAATGGTATTAACAGTCTTTGCGGGCTTTTCCTACCCTTAATGGCTCCAGATTACTGAAGTTTCCATCATATTTGATTGCAGCCTGTAAGCAAAAATGATCATTTAGGGACTCCCCTGGCAGTGAGGGGTTGGGAAGGCTTCACAGGTGGTGTTAGTGGTAAAGACCCACCTACCAATGCAGGAGACATAGGAGACCTGGGTTCGATTCCTGGGTCGGGAAGATCCCCTGGAGGAGGGCACGGCAACCCACTCCAGTATTCTTGCCTGGAGAGTCCCTTGGCAAGCTACGGTTGGGAAACTAAGATCCTGAGTGCTGTGTGGTTACAGACAAAAAAACAGAGAAAAGATCATTTATATAACAAAGCAGTATTGTTTCCTCTCTGCTTTAGATAAATAAAGCTCACTTTAATCTTGAGTCTTTCTCATAGGATCTAACTAAAAGCCAGTATGTAAGAGTTGATATACTCTAGTCATCTTGTCCTTTTGTGTTTCATACTTGATAGGCACATTTTCTGAATCCTAGTATACAACAGGTGCTAGTTTAACCTACTACTTTGCTCTTGAATTCCCAGCCCAGTATAGATGGAGCCTCCTCTGAATCAACTGACTCAACAGTTTAAGATCTTTCTGTTACTAATTCCCACTTCCAGTAACAATTTATGAATTGTTAGAACTATTTTAGTTGCAGGTGACAAAATAAAAAAATACAACTCAAACTGACATGCAAAAAAAAAAAAAAGAATATTTTGGCTATTGGCTCATATAACTAAAGAAGTAGTGATATATTTAGCTTAAGGCATAGCTTGATCCAAGGGCTTAAGCAATGTCATTAGAATTCTATTCTGCTTCATCTCTTGGCTCTGCATTCTGTGTTGGCTTCTTTCTCAGGCTCCATATGGTGGTTCCTGGCAGCTCCAGTTCACATAATCCTTACTGTTAGCAATCTCAGTGGAAGAGTGCATACCTCTTTCCCAGAAGTGCCAGCAATAATCTCCTTATATTTTATTGGCTTTGATTAGGCCATGTGGCCAGAGGAATGATTACCCATGTTGTTGAAAGTGGAGTTCACTCCACCTAGAAGACATTGGCTGAGAGTGATAGAAGAGGAAAATCAGGGTGTGGTTATCAGAAGAGTGAATTGATGCTGAATGGCAAAAAACCAAATGTCTCTCAGATACCAATGTGTAGTGTTTCCTAATTGCTTCACATGTGTTGGTTTTATCTCCTTCACTGGGCTGTAAGTGCCTCGGGAGCAGGATCGTATATTATATGTCTTAACAGTGCCAGCCCAGCAGGCAGACCTTAGATACTGGCTGATTGATTGCCGCCTCTCCTAACACTGAAGATGGCACGCTCAAAGGGTAAAAAGAGCTTAATAAAGGTTCACTTTACAGAGGTAAGCATATAGTGTGAAGGGTTAAGGGAACCAACTAATAATGGTAAAACAATTAAGGACTGGTAACAATGAGAAGACTTAAGCCTGAAGGAACCAGGGAAGGCAGCTTTTTAATGGAACCCAGTAAGAGCTATAGTTTGGAACGGGATGCCTGATAAAAGCTGTGACTATAAATAGAGAAATGCAGCCACTGCCAAATGTGGCCCAGTAAAGGAATGGGAAATAAAGCACTTGTCCTCTTTTTCTCCTACTCTTTCCCATTGGCCAAACTCAACCAGAAGCTAGAGGGCTTGGATAGTAGAATCTATAGAGGTCAGCCTCCAATAAAGAGCAAAGCAAATAGGATGAAAAATGGAAAATGGATCTCGAGAAGAAAATAAAAAATAACCAGGACATCCCTGTTATATTCTTTAGAGAAACCCTAATTAAAAACAATTCTATATGTCTTAGCCACACAGCAAGCTATATGCTGGAGTTACCTGGAAAATAATAATTTTGCCCTTTTGAATAAATTTGTTAAATATAAAACTATGTGGTTTCATTTCTGGAGCACTTTAAGACTTTAACGCTCATGAATTCATAAATCACAAAAGTCTTTTGTTAGCCTATGTAGTTAAAAAGTTATCATCATTGTATTGATATGGAACTCCTTAAGAATATTGTACCTGGTAATCCATCAGAAAGTCCTTGCACAGCACTTGTCAAACAGTGACAGATTTGATAAATGTTTGATGACTTGAAGAATGATTAAATGAATAAAGCATTTCATATAGACATTAAGTGAGAAACTAGATGAGTTTTCTTTGTTAGACGTTGACGCTAACTATACAGCATCTACCAATCTTGTTTCTTAAAGTTTGACATTAGCATCCTAGCTCTTGATCAAGGTGTTATCTCATAGGAAATAGAACTGCAATAAATTTTCTTTGTCAATCTTCAGAAGAAGTTCTATAATTAGCTGTCATACTAATAAACTCACTGTAAAGTCCATTTCAGTTAAGGGACTATTATTTTTTTAATCTAAAACTGGGTTTCTTCATGGAATTGTCACTCAACTGTATGAAAAATAAATATACTTGCTTCAGTATATAAACTGGCATTAGAAAGTGTCAGTTCAAACTATTTCTCTAGAAGATTTTAGTGAAGCCAAAACAACGTACTTTTGTTCTTTGGCAACCCTGTGATATAGAGCTTAAAACCATTTACAAAATGCTTTCATATTTATCACCTTTCATTTACTCATACAAAAAATAGTATTGAGTACTTACTATATGCCACATATATCTCATTAAATGTATATTCTACATTAGTGTTTCTCAGACTTGAGTACGTACTGTATGTTACACATATCTCTGTCCTCACTGAATGTACAGTCTACAGCAGTATTTCTCATACTTAAATGAAAAAAATGAATCACCCAAGGATCTTATGAAATTGCAGATTCTAAATCTGAGATGGAGCCCAAGACTGCATTTCTAACTAGCTCCCAGATGATGCTGAGACCACACTTGGAGGAGCAGGAATCTGATGGATTCATTTAATCCTTTCAACAACAGTATAAGATGTGTATCAGTGTTTATCTTATTATCTTGAGCAGTTACTATGTATAAGCACTGTGCTACCATTGTAAACAAACAGTTCAATTAGCTATAGGCCTCTTAGAAACTCACTATATAGCAGAAAAGAACTATGACAAATAATTATGGATGTGTGATTCTAATTTTTATGAAACATCCATTTATCTATCATAAATATTTATCCAAATAATATGATATAACATAAACAAATGTAATAATAAACATGTAGTCTAAATGGAGTTTACAGACACAGTGATTAGCCCAAAGTCATATAACTAGTTAAATAGGGTTAGCATATAAATCTAGTCCTATCAAGCCAAGATGGGTCCTTGTCAGAAAACTCATTGACAGAGAAGGCACAGAGATGCATGCCAGAAAACAGACATCCTTCCACTGAGTAGAGGTTACACCTGTCTCAGAATTGTCCTCACCCTGTGAAGCAGAGATCATCCTGAGTGGTGACCTAGGTGACATCCATACATGTATTGCCAGGTGATGGGTTGTGTCAGCTAGCTTCTGGTGGATGCTTTGGCTTCATCGGGGTTCTTAGTTTCAAGCAACAAAAATCAAATAATTCAATAGAAAAGTGCACAACTCATGGAATTATTATGAGGGTTGAAAACCAAGCCCAGAACTGCCCTAAATCATACTGCAGAAACACCCCAGGGAGAAGATTGCTATTACTGATACTGCTCAGCATGCTGGACTCTGCCCCCTTTCTCTGCCACCATCACTGCCCTGGGAACTTAACTTGGCAACTGTAATGCTACAAGAGAGAGAACTAGCTGCTATCCTTGCTTCTTTGTGTCGTTGTTGGTTAGTTGCTCAGTTGTTTCCAGCTCTTTTGCGATCCCATGGACTACAGCCCATCAAGCTCCTCTGTTCATGGGATTTCCCAGGCAAGAATACTGGAGTGAGTTGCTATTTCCGTTTCTAGGGGTTCTTCCCAACCCAGGGATGGAACCCATGTCTCCTGCATTGGCAGGCGGATTCTTTACCACTGAACCACCAGGGACGCGCCTTCTTTGTGTTACTAGTAAACTGGTAGAAGTTGTCAAATATTTTACTGTCCTCCCTTCCACCCTAGATTCAGGTTCATGGGCTGCCCTCAGCCAGTGAGAAGCATCTGCATGGCCGTGAGTAGACAAGACAAAAACCCAACCAACCCAACAAAAACAAACAAAAAAATACATGTCCATCACAACCTTGAACAGATGGTGGCTTATGGAGAAGCAGTATCAGCACCAAGCAGGAGTTTAAAAATACGGAATTTCAGCTCTTATTCCAGATCTTCAGAATCAAGATCTGCTTTCTAATAAGTCTCTGAGGTAATCTGTATGAACTTCAAAGTTTTAGAAGTGTTGCTTTACATTATACAACATGTTGTTCTTCTTAATTTTCAAAGATCAGTGACCATTAGGCTTTATTAATCTATAGGGTTGCCAGATTTAACGCAGGATTTCCAATTAAATTTGAATTTTAGATCAAGAACAAATAATTTTTAGAATGAATATGTCTCATGAAATATTTGGGACATACTTATACTAAAAATTATTACTTGTGTATCTGAAATTCAAATTTAATTGGGTATGCAGTATTTTATCTGGCAATCATACTCACCCAAAAATTCTCTCTCCACAACAAATGGAAATGA
The DNA here is from genome assembly GCF_014754425.2 of Oryx dammah. Taxonomy (NCBI): domain Eukaryota; kingdom Metazoa; phylum Chordata; class Mammalia; order Artiodactyla; family Bovidae; genus Oryx; species Oryx dammah. The sequence goes on from NW_024070210.1 coordinate 49,267,696, forward strand.
ACAAAAACAGTCTACAGGAAAGCATTCATACCAGTTTTCTATTTTACATGGTAGATTATAAGTGCTGAAATCAGAACATGGAAACTCTACACAGTTTAAGTCCGAAAAGTATTTAATGCCTGAGGTCCCCTAATAAAATGAAGGGTGAAGATTCTGTTAATCCTAAATGAAAACTATTCTGTAGGATGAGTTAATTTTTAAATATACCTTTGAACTAACTAATTTAATGAATTTTGACCAATATCACCTTTATCCCATAGAACCTGACCACATGAACTAAGTAAACAGGAAATAAGCGACAATAGTCACTGTTAGACTCCCTCTGGACACAGCTACTTTAATTTTCTTCCCAAAGAAAAGGGTTGCACCCTATACCCAGGAGTTTTAGAAAAGTAGCTTTCAAACATTCAGTTTGGGGGGCTTCCTTTGTGGCTTGGTGGTTAAGAATCCTCCTGGCAATGCAAGGGACACCTGTTTGATCCCTGGTCTGGGAAGATCCCACATCTCACAGAGCAACTAAGCCCTTGTGCCACAACCACTGAAGCCCCAGTGCCTTAGAGTCAGTGCTCTGCAACAAGAGAAGTCATCACCATAAGAAGCCCATGCATCACAACGAGAGAAAAGCCCATGCAGCAACCCACCACAGCCAAAAATAATAAATAAGGAAATAAAACCTTAAAAAATTCTGTTTGGGAAAAAGTCAGGTTGTATCACATTCAAAATGTAAAGGAAACTTTACTTTTTGTATGTTAGTTGCTCACTTGTGTCCAATTCTTTGTGATCCCATGGATTGTAGGAAAGGAATTCTCTGCTCTATCTGTGGGATTCTCCAGGAAAGAATACTGGAATGGGTAGCCATTCCCTTCTCCAGGGGAAACTTCCTGACCCAGGGATCGAACCTGGATCTCCTGCATTGCAGATACCAATTGCATTTATTTGGAAGATAGTTTAATTCACTTTAACATTTAGTCTATCAAAATATTTACAGTCAGTCAAGTGAGGAATTTTGGGTGGTTGAGAGATTGTAAATTTCATTTCAAAACCTTTTGCATAGTTATCAGTGGGCCACTTCCAATACAGTTTATCAGTAAAAATCTTCCATTTATCATACTCCCACAAAGTCTTATCCTCTTGGCTGGTAATGAAATGTCTAGGGACTAGGAGAAAGACTTCAGTTCCAAGGTAATATCCTTAAGGGCTGATGAGTGTTAGAGACTAAATAAATATCCATATTCTCCCTCCCACCAGAGGTTTTATCTTGCTGTCACCTTTTAATTAACTATTCACAAGCTGTCTCCTATTACAGATGACTTTAATAGGTGAATGATATACCCTCATTTACATGCCAGGCCATAAATATGCCAACTAACTAATCTTTCTTAAATTTAAAAATAGAAAAAATTATTTAAGAACAAAATGGCTAAGTAGTTAATTTACAATAGAGAATAGTCAGAAACTACTTAAAGCCTCTTCCTCCCCAGTAGTGGACTGGTTAAATAAATAATGGTATATGCATAGGATACAACCATTACAAATCTTTTCCAGGGCTCCTTGGAAAAAGGGCTATATTTGGGACTGGAGCAGGAAATTACATGGTGATCCTAGAATATCTTGTCATCTTGTCAAACGTAAGTGTCAGAGATTTCTGGGTCATGTCAAAAAGGACTCAGGAGTCAACTTGCAGATGCTCCCATTGGTCAAAGAAGAGACCATCTGAATATGAATCAAGATAATTGTAATGCTGTGGGCTTCAGTCTATTAGTTCAGATTGATATTCTAGAAAAAAGTCTATTGGTGCCCTTGGAAAAAGCTAAGGAACCAACTCATTTTGAAAACTGATAAATAGAATAAATCAAGCACCTATGTCACTTCGCATACACAGATTTTAACCTAATAGTTGATAAGAAGAAGTTTCTCTTTACAGAGCATTTCAGCTAGTAATAGATGCAGATATGATAGAATATCATCTTATTGTAGACCATAATGAAATGATGCAACTAGAAAATGATTATTAATGATGGCTAACTTAACAAAAAGACAAGCAGAAATTACTCGTCTTCCACATATAACATCATATACAGAACACTTTTGCCAAAAATCAAACTAGAATTTGATCAATCCAAATTGATCAAATTTGAGCAATATATGTATGTGTGTGTGTATATGTATACACACACACATACATATATGTATACATGTATACACATATATACATATGTATATATACATGCATACACACATACATGTATGTGTATATACACACATACATACACATATGTATACACATATATGTATATACACATATATACCCATGTATCACACATATAGACATATATGTATATATATATGCATATATATACATATATATAAAAACAATAATTTAGGAGAAGGCAGTGGCACCCTACTCCAGTACTCTTGCCTGGAAAATCCCATGGACGGAGGAGCCTGGTGGGCTGCAGTCCATGGGATCGCTGAGAGTTGGACACGACTCAGTGACTTCACTTCCACTTTTCACTTTCATGCATTGGAGAAGTAAATGGCAACTCATTCCAGTGTTCTTGCCTGGAGAATCTCAGGGACGGTGGAGCCTGGTGGGCTGCCGTCTATGGGGTTGCTCAGAGTTGGACACAACTGAAGCGACTTAGCAGCAGCAGCAGCAGCAAACAATAATTTACAGAAAACAGAGGTGATAAAGGAGCATATTAAATGACACCAGGAGAGTTACAATCAGAAAGCCCAGACTATGGGAAATCCTACAGGACAAAGAACATAGATTTGCTTCAACAAATCAATTGAAATAGGAGGGAGTAGCCATGGATTAACAGACTTACATATCAGACAATTCACTGTGTGAATTTTTTGGATCCCAATTTAAACAAATCAACTGTAATGAAAAAACATCTGTGAAACAACTTAGGGAAATCTGATTTGAAATCACTGTCTTCAAGAGATATCTACATCCCCATGTTAATTGCAGTGTTATTCAAGTATGCATGTATATTCAGTTAATTTCTGAATATGTGATATTAAAACATTTTTATAAACATTGTAGATGTGATAATGATAGTGTCATAATTTTTAGAAGCATCCTATCTAGATATAAGTGCTGAACTATTTGTGGATGAAATAATTTTATGTTTGTTTCAAATTAATATGGAGGTAAAGATGCTTGAATAATTGTTGAAGCTAGGTGATACGTTCAAGGGCATTCATTATACCATTCTTTCTACTTTTGTATGTGCTTGAAATAAATAATTAGGTTTTTAAATTATTTTGGGGGTATAATCTCGATTTTAAATTTGTAATTTAAGTGCAGAGAATTAGTTCCCACTAATTCTGTCTTTTGGAGAAGGCAATGGCAACCCACTCCAGTACTCTTGCCTGGAAAATCCCATGGACAGAGTAGCCTGGAAGGCTGCAGTCCATGGTGTCGCTGAAGGTCAGACATAACGGAGCGACTTCACTTTCACTTTTCACTTTCATGCCTTGGAGAAGGAAATGGCAACCCACTCCAGTGTTCTTGCCTGGAGAATCCCCAGGGACGGGGGAGCCTGGTGGGCTGCCGTCTATGGGGTCGCACAGAGTCGGACACGACTGAAGTGACTTAGCAGCAGCAATTCTGTCTTTCCCCAATCCCCACACTCTTACCAATTACTCAGTCACCTTGATGTTTTAAATAGTTCTTTTCTTTAATTTCTATATGTACCTATCACTAAATCAGTTCAATTCCATAGATGGAGCAAAAAAAAAAAAAGCAACACACAGATGGCATTATTGATGGGCCAATTGCATTCTTGTGCTCTGTCATTCAGGGACCAATACTTTTGAGATAGTCAGGAATAGAAGACTGATCTGTAGTGAAGAGACTCCTGCTTCTCTGAGAGAAGTTAACGGATCCTTTGGGGATAAGACTATGATTTTGATCTCATTAGTATTCTGAGCTTCATTCAACTGTGACTGACAGTCACACAAGTCAATACGGGAGCACTTTGGGAGAGCCAAGTTAGAGATTTTTTTTTTTTTCTTACAGATTAGTGCTTCCATTCTTACGGAGCTCATCAGTAGAACAAATCAGAGTACTTTTGATTCAACAAATGAGTGTAATGAAGCTGTATTTCTAAGAAAACTGCATTCTTCGGCTAGAAGAGAAATAAAATTCAAAATTGCTTGTTCAAATTTAAAAAAGTGAAGGAAATGAGAGTATATTCTAAATGATTATTAATGCTTTCATTTTCACTTTCTTTAATCCTAGATTAACTCATAGCCACAGCCTAAATGCAACCTTAGAGATTCAAAAAGCAACGAATTTTTATCTTTAACAGTTTTAATCCCATCAAGCATACTTCGTAAAAAATAGAGTAAAATTAAAATGGAACACCATCAGACCATTAGAAACAGAGTAGAAGAGGGTAGCCAAAGACATGGAAAACCGTGAGTCAGTCCCATCTAGTATTTTCCTCAGGTTTAATTCGCAATTCCAGAAGAAAGCAATACTTAAAATATTCAGTGGCATCCTTTTATCAAGTTACTGAATATAATTTGAGAGCTTAAGGTGATATGTTCAAAGATTGGAAACAATAAAGAAAAATCCTGTAGGCTTTTAATGCAAATGAAACAGGGGAAACTGTAGTAAGATATTTTGGATTTAGAGAAGAATATGCCAATCATCAAAACTTAATGTGTAATTGCATAAAAATGCTGGTGCAGTGAAATTAGAAATTCAACAGATGGTCCCCAAATAAAATATTTCCGCAATATATGAGAACAATTGTTTCCTAACTCCTCTCAAGTGAAAGTGTGGATAATTAAGTGCAATCTAAATCATCCCATCCAAGTCAGTTCATTTTATCAAATCACCCAGGGGAATGAACTCAAGACAAGGCAACTTTCACTGAAAACACAATTTCTCATTTAATTAATTAACAGTTACTGAGGGGTTATTGGGGTTACAGAAAAAATACAGATATTAATAAGAAAAAGAAAATACAGGGGCCCAGTGGCCCAGTGGCTAAGACTGTGCTTCCAATGCAGGGGGCCCGGGTTAGATCTCTGATCAGGGAACTAGATCCCACATGCTGCAACTAAAGATCGAAGATCCCAGGTGCTGCAACTAAGACCTGGTGCAGTCAAATAGATAAATAAAAGTAAATATGAAAAAGAGAGAGAAAAAAAAAGAAAATACACCCTTTACTCCTGAAGAGCTCCTAGCTGAAACTGAGAATATGCACCGAAGAAGTTGAATATTGACCATGTAGTCTCCTGATTTTTCATAAATGTTAAACAATAAATTGTAAGAGGCTGAAATGGTCAAAGATACCAATGATTGTAAGAAAAGACTTATAAGATCCACATGTGATGAGAGATGAACTTGGTGTCACCTAGCATCGTTTTTCTGGACTTTTTACCAGGAAAAACTTTTGCTTTTAGCAACCATTTAAAAATGGTTAATTTATATGTACTTTATTCCTTTTAGCATTGCTTTACCTTATTCACTACATTTCTCCAGTGGTCATTATTTATTCAAGGTTAACTATACTCAAGCAGACCATTTCATGTTCAATTTTATTATTCTGAGGCATTGTGGTCCCATAGAGACATCCTACTAAGGCACTGTTTTTCAGACTTTATTATGCATCAGAATCACAGGCAGGACTTGTTAAAAATTAGGTTGCTAGCCCCACCCTTGGGCTTCCCAGGTGACTCAGTGGTAAAGAATCTACATGCCAAAGCAGGAGATGTGGGTTTGATCCTTGGATTGGGAAGATCCCCTGGAGAAGGAAATGGCAACCCACTCCAGTATTCTTGCCTGAGAAATCCCATGGACAGAGGAGCCTGGTGGATTACAGTCCATGGGGTCACAAAAGAGTCGGACGTGACTTAGTGACAAACTGCCAATAAGCCCCAGCTCAGAGTTTCTGAGATGGAGCTGCACCCACAGAGTAGGTCGAGGATGCAGCCCAAGAATTTGGATTTCTAATTGGTTACCAGATGATAGTCATACTACTGGCCCAAGGACCACACTTTGAGAACACTTTTCTAAGTGATATCTATCTGCTTCTTCTCAGGAGTAAGTCACACGAGGAGCTGAGGAAATCAAGAAAGTTTTCTTACTCCTATGAAAATCTCAGACCTGCCTCTGTCCATGTATTTAAGCCCAATTTCTTCCTTTCTGGAGGGTTCTGATACTGAGTGTCTTTTTAAGGTAGGTAGCTCCTGACACGCATGCTCATAATGGTATAATAAAAGTCAGCTTATCTATTTAGAGAGACGTACGACTATGCTCACAGATTAAGGATTAATTATTTCCAGAATAGATAACAAGATAAGACAGAACAGAGATGGATCTAGATATTGTCATACTAACTGAATTAAGTCAGACAGAGAAAGGTAAACATACAATATCATTTACATGTGGAATCTAAGAAATAGTACAAATGAACCTATTTACAAAACAGAAAGAGTCACAGATGTGGAAAACAAATTTATGGTTACCAAGGGGAAAAGGGGGAGGAGGGATAAATTAGGAGACTGGGATTGACATATACATAATATTCTATATAAATAGATAATTAATAAGAACCTACTATACAGCACAGCTTCCCAGGTAGCTCAGTGGTAAAGAATCTTCCTGCCAATACAGGAGACACTGGAGATGTGGGTTTGATCCCTGGGTGGGGAAGGTCCCCTGGAAGAGTGAATGCAACCCACTCCAGTATTCTTGCCTGGGAAATTCCAAAGAAAGAGGAGCCTGGCAGGCTATAGTCCATGGGTTTGCAAAATCAGACAAAACTGAGCAACAGGCAGGGTGGGGGAAGAGCAGAAAGGAATGTGGACGATTGGGAGACTGTAGTCCAGGCAAGGGATACGAGGACCTGAAATAGGACATTGGTGAGGAGAATGGAAAAAGAGGAATATTTCTGAGTTAGAAACAGTGGGGCCTAGGCTTTGTGTCGATTTCCTAGTAATAAAGGACAGATTAAATGGATGAAGCAGAATCAGTAGTCTGAAAAGCTGTTTGTCACCTTTTCCAAGATAGTTCTGTTAGTTGGTTTGTTGTAGGCACCTGTCTCTTCAAAATACATGACAAAGATATTTTAAAATCTGGTAGAAAATATTTAAAATTTTGATATATTAAAAAATACTGGGAATTCCCTGGCAGTCCAGTGGTTAGGACTCTGTGATTCCACTGCAGAGGACCCAGGTTTAATCCCTAGTCGGGGAACTAGGATCCTGAAAGTGTGTGCTGTGGCCAAAATAAACAAAACCAAAATGCTTACCTCATTGCAGTGAATAATTGAGATTGAACTACAAGAAATATGATACTAAATTTGACTAGTCAAAAGAGAATATAATAATTAAATAAGAGGATTATTTTCTTGCCAAAATTTAATAATATTTTAAAAATTCTTCAGCGATGCTGAGAAAACAGAGAACAAGAACTGTATGTGGATTTGCAGGTGATGCCACTGTGTGGTCTATCTAGGACTCAGCTGGGTGTATCTCTATCCGTAAGTCATACGGAATTAGTCACATTGATAAAGTAACATTGACCACAGAAAAGTAATATTTGCTTTTAAAATGATATTACGTATACAGTTATTTAAAAAAATACTTGCAAATTATTACTTCATTTAGTGTTTTTCTCTTCAGAATGTTTGAAGGCTTTGATCCAGTGCTCTCTAATTTCTAGTGTTGTTGACTGATGGATGCCGTTTTGTGTTCTCTTTGGAAGCTTGAAGGTCTTATTTTTGTCTGCTGTATGCTCAAATCTCCTGATGACATGCTTTGGTATAGATCTATTTTTATCCATTTTGGTGGGCACTTGGTGAACTCATATAATTTGGTAACTCATGTACTTCAGTTCTGGGGATTTTTCTTAGATTATTTCACTGATGACTTTCATCATTTTCACTCTTATCTCTGTTTTTGGAGCCATTATTATTTGGATTTTGGACTGGTCCTCTCTACTTTCTAAGAAATTTCCTTAATTTTCTCTTCCAAAGTTTTTACCAATTTTTTCCCCCACTAATACTTTCTGGTTTTCAATTCTAAATGATCTAAATGTCTCACATGATAGAGCCTTCCCTCAAATGTCTGATAATCCTTGGTTGTCCGCTAATATTTAAAAACAGGACAATAAAATGCTGATTGGAAAGTCTGAATGACTGGGTAAGAGGTTGTCAGCTATAAAGGTCCCTATAGTGTGATTTGTTTGGGCTAATAGGTGGGAACCTTCCATGTCAATATCTTCAGGTCTTTCCTCTTGGAAAGAGGTTAAACAGGTTCCACACAGATGGACCTTCTAATCTCTTCCTTGGAAGTTGAAGGTCTGGCTGCTGGAATCTGGGAACTGAAGTGGTAAAAACATTTGGGAGCCTCAGCATCTAATCTCCAAATGTTCACTTAATTCCCCTAGCCTCTAGAGATCGCCAGTTTCACCTTCTGCAGAGAATAAGTTTTCAGTACAGGCATTTAATGCCTTAAATAATAAACGACACTATCAAGGAATAGAGAACTCCTTTTAGCTATGACCAGAGAGGAAAGGTGAAATCTGTACTAGGAAATTCCTCAAAGCTGAGGGATTTTTGCTGGCTGATAGAAGAAAATGAGAGTGGATTGTTGATGACTAGTAGAATCTGGCTTAGGATAAAAATGGAAAATCCTGGCTTTTAATTTATCTTTGATGGGAGTGACATGAACTGAAGGTAATACTTCCTATTAAATTAATTGTTACATGATGTTGTTTCTTTCAGTCCCAAGGAAACAGCTGTGGAAAAGCACCAACTACTGGCTGCTCTTCTATAGCGCAGGCAGCTACAAGGGAGTCTACTGGTCATCACCCTTGGTTCTAAGGGGAAAATGTTAGCAGGCCAGTCATTCCATCTAGATAGCAACTTGCCACTTGTCTTGATTGGCTCTATTCTCTCTCCTCCTTCTCTGAGCTTTCTAGAATTCTTGCCTTCTGAATAAGAGGCCAAGGTCAAGTCTTTCTCCCAAGGGAGCAAAGCCTATTGTTTTGGCTGCTTTTCCTTTTGACTGAAAAGTTTCTTTGGGCAATAAAGATCTCCCTGATGAAACTGGGTGTATGACTGTAGATTTGGGGGGCTCTTAGAAAGAAGAGACTGAAAACTAAAGTCTATGTTGAGGACGGGGCGAGGGTGGGGGGCGGCGGCGGGGGTTGATATTTTCTGTTCCTAAACAGCATTTAGTACCATGCTGTGCATATAAGAAGTGTTCATTAAATATATTTCAATGTTTATTTATTGAGGCTGATTAGCTTACACTATAGAAACAGTACTATTAATTACCACTGAATATGTGTTACTGGCTGTTTCTCTCAGCTTTTAAATAGTCTTCTGGCTCTATCTAGCAAGAGCTCGGAAATGACTTACAAATAACAAAACTCCTGTTTTTTTAAATGTTTTTTGTCTTCCATATATGTATTGTAGATTATAGAAAATCTGTTTGTGGGAAACATATTTCCCTAGTAAAAATGATACATGAAAACACTGTACTACAGAATGAAGAATAAATTCATGTTTAATGTCAAATACTTGACAGATTTAATTCCAGCCTCCCTTTTTTGAGTGTGTACTATACACCTGGCACTATGTTAAGTGCACACTACAGACAGACGTATGGCAGCCCCATCCTTTAAGGAGTGTTTAATCTACTGAGGAAAATAAACTATGTAACAATATGGGTCATAATAGATATGAAACTTTACCAGTCAGTCCCTCAAAGGAGTGAGGGAGCCTCCATGACTGAGGGTTTGAGCAGTGATTTCTTCTTCTAAATTAGTTGTAAGAGAAGGATGAGAAGAAACTGGCTCTTCTTTTCTCTTGAAAACAGCATAAATCCTTGAATGGGATTACATACTTTCTCCTCTCCTAAAGATCGCATTTCAGTTTTACCACTGAGACTATTTCTGATGGAATGAGGCCTAACAGTTCTAATTAGACCTCTCTTGTTGATGTTTGGGCCTTTGCTACAAAAAATGGCCCCTGGGCCTTATATTGCTTAGAACACATTAGATTACAAACAGCAGAGTACTCTAACTCTGTCGGTTCCGTCAATGACGGTAGACCTGGGTTCACAAGCTGTGAGCAGAGACTTGAAAACATCACCGTCTACTTTATTTTCACCTGGCAGGACCTGCTGGTTGGAAGATGGAGGTCCAAAGTCCAAGAGTTCCTTGTTTTTTTTTTTTTTTTCCCCCATAAAATATGCTGGTGATATTCCTTCACATTTTTTGGTTGCTTTTAAATGCTCCTGGATTTCGTGAGCACTCGCAGAAACAGGAGGTTGCCTTTGAAGCTCTCTTGGAATATGAAACAAACAAAAACTCTCCCCAAAGCCCCCAACGTTGGCCCAAATTGTGTCATGCACATTGCCAACCACTAACTGCAGCAGGGAATGGAACTATGCTAAGTTATTTAGGTTGGAATTTTGCTAATTTGCTTACACTGGAACCACATTCTATAGTAGACAGCTAGGCCAGGGATGTGACGCTAAGCAGCAGGGTGGTTGTTTACCCAGATAAGGGGGAGTAGATACAGGGGAGGGCACAGAATCTGGCACAAATACAGAGTGTGGCAGATGAAAAAGTCATGGAAACCCTTACCCTCAAGCTACAACTGCCTTCTTCCGCGGGACAGCTCTATTTGTAATAATGTATAGTAATCGCATATCTGCAACTGAGTCCATCTTCTTGTTTCCATGCAAATCTGGCCTCCAAAGGCTCCTTCTTGCCTTCATGGTGTAGGCTGCATTTTTCAGTGTTACTCTGGCTATGTCTTCTTTCCTCACGTTTCTTCTGCCGGGGCCTTACTGGTCTTTACTGCATTCACTGACTCTGAAGAGTCAAACCCTGTCTGATATTGGAGAAAACTTTACTTTGATATCCGGAAAGAAATTGAGGTTTAATTATTTTGTAGTCTTTCTACTCCGTTTGGGGTTCTTCAGGCCAAGTTCAGTACTTGCGCCAAGACTGCGGCTGTGCGACAGAACCTATCTGGGCCGTCTCTAAAACGAAGGGACTGGCTTGATCCATTACAAAAACTCTTCTTGCGGTGCGACCCGGTAGTCTTGATTGGAAATCAGTAAGAAGAGAGGACTGCAGACGTAGAAACTTGAGTGAGTGGAGTGTTTGGGAACCTGAACCCCACGTTGCTTTGTGTGGTTTGAGGGAGGTCTTGCCTCTTCTGCATTCCGCCCACCAACGAATTTGACCACCCGTACCTACTCCAAGAGCCCGCCAAGGTGGCCCGTCTCTCTTCCCCACGCACTCATCTTCGGCGGCGAGTCCTGCGCAGCCTACTGGGGCCGAAGCCTCCGGGCCAAGCCAAGTCTGGCGTCCGGCGTCCAGCGCGGCTTGCTCCGGAAAGCCTTTCAGGATTCTTGCGGCCTCGGGCTAGGTGGCCTCGGCAGCGGATCCAGATGCGCCCGCTGTTGCGTCTCCGCCGCTCCGCTTCGGGAAGAGAGGCCAGCGCAGAACGGGCTGGGGGAGGCGCCACGGCGGCTGCCGCCCATCTCCCGAGGGCCCGACCAGGCTTCCTCGCAGGCGGCCCGGCCCTGCCTCACGGGGTGCCTGCGCGTGCCTCCCGCCCCTCCCCACCAGCTCCGGTCCGCCTCACCCCACCGCCGGCTTTGTCCGCCAGCCGCGCGGCGGCCCCTCCCCGTTCCCGTCGGCTCCTCCCCGCCCCCTCCGCTGGCCCCACTTCCTCGGCGCAGGCGGCGGGAGCGGGACGGGGACGAAGGGGTTAACCCGGGGTTCTTCCCGGCGCGGAGGGATCCGGAGCCGAGCCGAGCGCGGTGCTGAGGCTGCCTCAGCGAAAAAAATGTCCGCCTGAGGAGACCCACAAGTTCTATTCGGGGGGACCGCCAGCCCGCCCCGGGAGGAAGGGGCGGCCAGGCCCGAAAGCCGCCTCCCCGGCCCGGATCCGAGAGCTCGCGCGGGGCAAAGTGAGCCGAACCACCGGGAGGTGCAAGGGGAAGCCCGAGCCCGCTCTCCCGGCCAAAGTGAACTTTAATCGAGGTGGTTGGATGCGGAGACGGGGCGGCAGGTAATTGCGGGCCGGCGAGCGGGAGGGGGACGCTGTGGCGGGGCTGGGGGCTGCGGGGCGACGCCGTGTCCCGGCCGGATAAGAGGCGCCCCCGGCCCGCGCCCCAACTCCGCACCCCTTTGTACAGAAGCGAACCCGGGGTCCTCTCCAAGTTGGGGAGCGGAGTGGGGGTGGAGGGGAGAGTCGCGGACGGCCAGGCCCGCGGGCGGCGCGCTCGGCCTGCGCGCCCGGCTCAGCGCTCGGCAGGGGCTCCTGGGCGCGCGGGAGTGCGGGCTCTTCGGCTATCGAGCCAGGCTCATTGTTAAGCAGCTCCGGGGTCGGCCGTCCGCAGGCAGGGCAGCAAAAGTGGGAGGAGGCCGAACCGGGGGAGGAGGACGCCGGGCGAGAGCGGGACTAGTTGTCGGTGTTTCTGTTTTCTTTTTTAAAACGCCTCTGGGACGCGCGGGGGATGCTTTCCGACCCCCGGGGCCCGCGGGGGACGTCCGGGCGGCGGCGGCAACAGACGCGGGCCTGCGAGCGGCGCGTTCCCTGCAACTTGTCAGTTCTATTGTTGCAGAGCCAGTGAGTCACTTCGCTACTCCCCTCGCCGCCGTTCCGCTCGCTGAATGCCCAATCGTCCCTCACCCCGCCCCTCGAGACCCCCGCCCCGGCCTGGCCCCGCGCGTCGGGCACCCGGCGGCGGCGGCGCGGGGTAGGGGGCGCCGGGGAGGGGGCAGGACGGGCTCGGAAACTTGCGGGAGAGGTGGCGAGTTGCGGGAGCCCCCGCCTCGCTCCCGGGCCGGGCCGGGAAACGCGTGGATTCACGGACCCGTGCGGGAGTCAGGCTCTCCTGCCCTCTGACCGCGCGGCGGCGGGGAACGAGGAGGGTATTGGAAGTCAGCCTGGCGCTTTTCCTCTTCCTCTACTCTCCTCTCCATCCCCGAACACACTTTGGGCCTCGGCGGTCTCTGGCTTCTCTCTTAGCAGAGCCTCTTTTCTCTGCCTTAGGACCTGTTAAAAGTGGCCGAAGATGAATCCCCAGCAGCAGCGCATGGCCGCTATAGGGACCGACAAGGAGCTGAGCGACCTGCTGGACTTCAGTGCGGTATGAGAGCTTTCCGCGGCATCTTGGGGTTCTGCTGAGGTTTACAGAAAAAGAAAAGGGGGAGAGCGACGTGGAGACTAAGCAGCGTGAACTCCATCTGCTTTGAGCAGTAGTTTTCAGGGCTAGAGTCCAGCTCCCCCAAGTTGGACACCTGAACTTTGATGTAATGTCTAGACTTGCAGATTTAAAACTTTAATGCCAGAGGGGTCATTTGATTTAACCAGTGAAAAGGAGAACAACTTAATCTTGAGCTTTGGTTGAGTCACCCTCTGACCCTGATGGTTATTAGGGATTTTGAACTTCATATGAAAAAAGAAAATTGTTTTTTTCTTCAACACTCCTAACCATTTCCTCTCCCAAGATGTGGTATAATTTATGGTACCTGAACGATGTCAGTAACAAGAAGCTAGTCAAGGACTAAAATTTCCAGACTTTTGGATTGAACCCTCTTAAGATAAATGTATATGGACTTTACACGTGTATGTGTGTAAAAATGTATACATATTATAAGATATGTGTGTATATATGTTTGAAATTTTTTTAACATAGGGAAAAATATCACCTGAAATCAAAGAGCCTATTGCCCTTATTTCTAATGGGTTGAATTCGTTTATTAACTGCTTTTATGACCAAAGCTTTACCATTTAAACTTAATCTTAGAATCTCTCATACAAGTGACTGGATTTTCAGAACAGAAAATAGCCAGTATTTCCAAATAGTGTGAGCAAATAGTATCACCAAGTGTGTTTGCCTCTCTGGATCTGAATGTATATCTCCATTTTTAACTTCTCTCTGAAATACAGTAACTAATTGATAACGCTTGATGAACTTCTGTTTGCAAGGAGTCTAGCAGAATTTCAGGACTAATAGAAACGTTTGGGTTATTTTGCAGATGTTTTCCCCACCTGTTAATAGTGGGAAAACCAGACCAACGACACTGGGCAGTAGTCAGTTCAGCGGATCAGGTAAGATCATGTCTAAAATCAGAAACTCATATGTTGGTGTTATGATACGTTTATGTAGAACAATATGAAGTATTTTAGTATTTCTCTTTATGCCATTCTCTAGCGTCTAGTTAAAACTATCAACAAAAACAACAAACCCCAAATGTGGGCTGTAGCTCTAAGGCTCCATTGACATTTCTTTGAGAATTTCAATGTGAATTTAAAATATTTTCTTTTCTCTGAATTTTTAAGTTGAAAATCATCTTGTTTGAGTACAGGGGATTGTGTCATGCTTCTGTGTTTAGAAAAGTACAAGAAGAAAATACTCTTTGGTCTATGTGTTGTTTTGTTTATATATATATGTGTGCATTTTAAAATTTTCCTAAATTTTAGCCCATTAGCATTATTAAACCTTTGGAAATAAAGACTTGGTAAAATAATATTACTTAAAATAGGCGTATGAAAACTGAAATTGAGTCAAGCAATAATTAGTAAGACTTATTTTAAAAGATGGCTATTCCTTTGGAAGTCTGCAGGAAATTAGCAATTTTGTAGACAGTTATTTAAAATGTTGCAAATAAATGAATAGAAAGTTAGATGTACTTTCAAATAACACAGATGATTGAATTCTGTCCTACATTCACATTACAGTAGGATAACATTTAGAATAAGTTAAATTCCTACTCCTACGGTAGTGCTTTGCTCTTTAAATTTACCTCCTGTATATTTATAACTACTCTGCACCATTATTAACATTTATCCCGTATTTCTTAAGAATGCATTTTTCCCTTTATACTCATGATTTAAAAAAATAAATGTTTCAGAAGCAAGGTTCATTCTAGTGTAGAAAAGCTCTAATTTTCTGTTTAACTTAGATTATTCCTTAGTGCTCAGAGATGAGAAAAAAATAATGAAAGCCAAGATAGCATCATCCTAAGAAAACCAGCTGTCAAATCTGTAGGCTGAAACTCAATATATTTCTTTTTGACTGTTGGTTTTTTCTTTCCCCTAATAAAATGATAGTTGATTTCATAAATGTGAAAGCAAAACATCAGAAATAGTTAATTTCATAACCAGTTTAACTCTTTATACCACTTTACATTAAAAAAGTTTCTATTTAAAAATCATATACTACTTGAATTTACTAAAATTCATTTTTAATTATGAAATTACAACTTAAAGGGAACATATAGCATATTTTATATCTCAAATAAGTAAAATAAAAATGTTTTAGGTTTTAAATATTCTAAAGACTAATACTATTCTTAATCAAAAGAATATCATAAAATGTCAGCCAGACCTCAGCTCTTCTCCCACCTCTTGTCTGTTTATTGGTAATTGCTTGGAAAGTCATTGTTTTTTTGAGTTGGGGAGAGAAAATTATTTGTTAATATAGAAGAAAGCTGTCTTTCTTTATTACTGTTTTGAGTACCTGTCAATTTTTGCAGTTGATATACTCAAGAACTTTGAAACTTACTTTGTTGACTATGTAGTAGATGCTTAGTATATTTCGTTAAATGAGTAATGATATTGCTGTTTCAGATTGGCTTGAATTGTAGAAAATATATGTAACAGACATTGATATCAGGGACATGAACTTCAGAAATTTGCTATTAGAAATACTTTTCTGTTTTTGGAATAATGTCGACTATGTATTTTTTTTACTTTATAAAATTAAAAAGTACGATGACTTGTGTATTACTAGCATGGCACTGGAGCAGTTGTGGGTCCTTTTTGTAGCATGCGTTATACAAAGAAAAAATTATTTTTCTACATTGTAGATGTGTTCATAGTATTTGTTTCTTTGGAGCAGGAAATTTTAAGTTTTAAAACTGTTAGGTTTTATATCCATTGAAAATGAACTTAAGTATTTTTCTGTGTGTGTTTTTTTTAATTTCAGGAAAAAATTATAATTAAAAAAAGCTGTGACCTTTAGTAATTTTGAATGGATTTAGCTTTGGGGGAAGGGGAAATTGCAAAGCAATTATTTTATGTGAAAGTATACTGGTAGATATGGCCTTATAGCCATTTCTTATCTTAAAGGAAATGTTTAAAAGAAATTGGTATGATAGTATTGTTTTATTTATGTATTTTATTGACACTTTAATAATCTTTTGTCCTGATGTCAAAGAATATGTAATACATCCTAGTGACTGATTATTTGCAATATATAAGGAGCTAAAGATCTGACTTTCCTTCTGAAGACATGACTTAAAGATTAATTACCTTGTTTTTGAAATAACATTTGTAAAATCCCAAGGCTTTGCCTCATGAAAACTGTAAGTGTGTGTTATAATTTCCCTTCTTGATTGTCCTTTTTGATGCTGACTTAATTTCACTATAAATGCTATAGTATGTGATGTTGTTTTAAAATCTTATTCTGAATGGAAAATATAACTTCTATGATAGCGGACACTTTATCAAAAGTCACCGTGGAAAAGGTTAATGTATATTTTCTCTTACTTATTTGTCTTGACAGTAAGTAATATGTCAAAAAATATGGCAATAAAAATTAGTCATAATTTTTATTTTTTCAGCAAGGGTGTTAATTTTCTTTGCATTATAATAAGACCAAACTTGTCCACTTGATAGTATAGAATCTCTGAGGTATTCTTATTGTGACCTTGAGAGAGGGGCTTCTTTCTGTAAGAGTCAAAGGTGAGGCACTTTATAGGACAACACTGTCATATTAGAGGAAAGCTTGTTGAAAGGATTGACAAAGTGGAAATAGTTCGGTGTTTAAATCCGCTCTCCCCTCCAACTTTAGGTCTTGAGTGTGTAGAACTAAATTGTGATATTGGGCTTAGATTTTAGTGGTTTAAATATTTACATGATAGCTGAAAGTTTTCCTTTGTTAGTTTTTGAATCCAAGTCATAAGAGGTGTCCAAAGGAAGTGGGATACATTTGTTTTGTAAGCAACCTATACATATTGAGTCAGTGTCTTATATTTCCATCTAGAAAGTTATTTCAGCTAGCAAGTAAACCTTTCACTTTTCTTTGTTCAAATCAGACTTTTGTAACACTATAAATTTTTTCTTGCTGAAGATTTTTGGAAAGAATTATAAGAACTATTTTTATAGCTCTTAATTTTTAAAAGGGATGCAGGATTTCATTTTTTTGGGGGGGGGTGTTTTCATATGTACCTACAGATTTTTTGAAAATACCGATATGGGGCAGAAAAATGAATTCTCATTAAATTTCTCCTCAGTTTTTTAAATTAAACTTTTTGTTTTGAGATAATTGTAGATTCATACGCAGTTGTAAGAAACAATTCAGAGATCCCACTTGCACTTTACCATGCTTCTCACAATGGTAACATCTTGTAAAACTGTAGTACAATATCACAGCTAGGTTTCTGACAGTGATAAAGTCAAGATACAAGAGCAGTTTCATCATCACAAAGATTCCTGATGTCCTGATGTTTCCCTAATGTAGCTTTATCTATTTTTAAAGTAATTTGAAAAGAAAAAAAGGAAAAATTAGTCAATACTTACTCACAGATTGCCACAGCATTATTCAAAATATCAAAAAAAAGAACACCGAAGTTTTACCAATGTATTTTTTTAACTGAATTGTAAATGTAAGTAGGAATGGTAATTTTAAATAAAGGCGAAACTAGGTTTGGGTTTTTCACTTAAGGTATTATAAACTTATGAGTAGGATATGTTTCATATTATGTACCTATCAGTATTGAAATTTGTTGACTACGGTGTGTAGTCTTACAGACTTACTAGGGTATGTAAGTCTTACAGACTTACTCAAATTTAATACTGCTATTTGGATAACTGAGCCATGTTAGACATTTGCTTCTGGCATGCTGTAATGATCAGCTAAAGTAACTGCAGAGTCAACAGGCATATGAAGAAAAACACAATATTTTAGGATAAATATAGTCTATTGTTAAGCGGCTTATTTAAAAGTTAAGTAGTAAAGGAGTTTTTTTAGAGAATCTGTATATGAAAACAAAAATTAGATACAAGATTATAACCATGAGTATTGTGTGTTTTTAGGAGTAGTTCCTATAGAGTTATTTTAAGTAGTCATGGCTTATAATGGATTTGGAAAGCAGTTTGATTAGGTCACAGTATTTTAGAGGCTTGGTTTTACAGTGAGCCATACCTTTGATTAATTATTATTTCTGTTTTCATTAACAGTTTACAGATTCAACTTTCTGTCTTTTATGCTATCTTTTGGTCTGTGTTTTTATTTGAGTTTTAAAATCATTCTCTTGGATAGGAAGGTTGCTATTGTTATTTATTGTTATTACTATTGCTATTGTAAAAAAGATGAAGATTGCTGTTATTTAGTCATTAAGTCGTGTCTGACTCTTTTGCAACCCCATGGACTGTAGCCTACCAGGCTTCTTTATCCATGTGATTTCCCAGGCAAGAATACTGGAGTGGGTTGCCATTTCCTTCTCCAGGGAATCTTCCCAACCCAGGGAGCCAACCCGGGGAGCAAATCTGTGTCTTCTGCATTAGCAGGCGGATTCTTTAGCACTGAGTCACCAGGGAAGCCCAAAGATGAAGATACTCAACTTTAAACACAATTGTTTTCATTTTCACATTTTATATTTAATGGGGCTATATACAGTAATTTCTTTTTTTATATGTATATTCTTTTTATTTTTTAAAATCATTTTTAAAGTATTTATTTATTTGGGCATTGGGTCTTAGTTGCAGCAAGTAGGATCTTCCTTTGCTGTGATGCGTGGACTCTAGTTGTGGTACATGGGCTTCAGAGCACTCTGGCTCAGTAGTTGTGGCTCATAGGCTTAGCTGCTCTCTTAGCTAGTTCCCAGACAAGGGATTGAACCTGGGTCCTCTGCATTGGAAGGCAGATTCTTAACCACTGGACCATCAGAGAAATCCCAGTAATTTCTTATTAAAGCCAAATAGTCTTTTTTGTTCTTGAACAATTGATAATCATGTGTGTCATTGTCTGCCTAGTGTTGCCAAAGACTGGAATAACTTTCCACAAAAGAGTAAAATAACACTATTAGAAAAACTCTCCTGAAAAAAAAGTAGTTTCTGGCCAGGGTGTGGGATAATTAAAAAAAAAAAAATTCATAGGACTGCTTTTGGGTATTGCTTGAATATGGTTTTTTGGAAAGGAATGTTGAAATTTGAATCTAATGCTTTTGTGCTTATAGAATAAAATGAAAAGAAGATGGACATTTAAATATATCAGAAAGACTTTCTGCTTTGTTAAATAGTTGAGCCATATTTATCTTAGATTTATCTATTAAACCCATATTTATTTAGTATTTGCACATCTTGGTATTCTCCTAGCTTTTGGGAAGGGGGCAAATGGAGAAGGATATAGAGAAAAGGGGGAGGCATTTCATTAAATAGATAAGATAAAAATATGAGGCAGATAAATACCTGTAACAAAAAATGTCAACAGTCGCACATCAGTGTAGGTTGTATTGAGTCCATAAGAATAAGGATGTGCTGAGGAGTGAGGGGACTGGCTTGAAGATGAATCAAAAGGGTTGCCTTTAGAGTTGACTTTAAAGGAGACACAGAAAATGCGTTGGAGAAGAGAAGAGAAGACCTGTCCTCCCAAATGTCCTCCTTCTCAATAACAGAGACCTGGAAATGGGAGGCTTGCTTCAAGGGCCTGTGTATGTACAATTCAGGGAAACAGAAACTGATTTTTATTGATAACAGCTCCTGTACTCCTAGAGGAGCTCATGTTTATATACTGCATGGGTTCAAATCTAACCATTGCTGTTTATGAGCTGGTGATCTTGGTTACGTTTCTTACCCTTTTTATGCTTCTGTTTCTTAACCTGTAAAAGCCTCATGAGTGTTAACTGAGTTGATAGAAGTAAAGCTCTAGGAACAGTATCTGGCACATAGTGAACTGTGGTGAAGTGAATTGTTAGTGGTGAGGCAATAAAATAAGGAAAGCATTTACTTACTCAGGAGGCTATTGTGCTAATCTCTGGTATAAATTTGGACCTGGTATTAGTATAGGAAGTAGAAAGGAAAAATACCAAAAGAAAAGAAAGGATTGACAGAATTTGAAGGATTGGATTTCTGTAGGTAAGAGAAATGACTTTTGCAGTTCTGGTAAAACTGAAAGATTGTTGTGCTGGAAGAAAAAAAAGAAGACGATATGTTTTGAGCATTTTAAATTTCACATGGCCTGGGACTCTTGCTAATTTAGGGATTTATAAGAATAGAGTGCTGCAGGATGAGTTGAAGATTTTGGTTTTAAAAAAGCTATTTTCTGCCTACAAAATTAATACATAATCATCATTGAAAAAAAGTTAGAACAGAAAAAGCAATAGGTGGGGAAAGACATTCATTATTTTACTATCGAGTAGTTTTTACAATTTGATTTATTTCCTTCTAGTCTTTTTTTCCCCCTGTTGTATGTTTGCAACATTGTGAACTTACTGATAGTTTCATTTCTTGTCCTTTTTTATTTCACATGATGTTATGAACATTATCTCATATTCTTAAAGATTCTTCATTTAGTTCGGTCACTCAGTTGTGTTCAACTCTTGTGACCCCATGGTCTGCAGCACATCAGGCTTCCCCATATATCACCAACTCCTGGAGCTTGCTCAAACTCACATCCATTGAGTCGGTGATGTCATCCAACCATCTCATCCTCTGTTGTCCTCTTCTCCTCCTGCCCTCAGTCTTTCTCAGCATCAGCGTCTTATCCAGTGAGTCAGTTCTTCACATCAGGTGGCCAAAGTATTGGAGCTTCAGCTTCAGCATCAGTCCTTCCAGTGAATATTCAGGACTGATCTCCTTTAGGGTTGACCGGTTTGATCTCCTTGCAGTCCAAGGGACTCACAAGAGTCTTCTCCAATACCACAGTTCAAAAGCATCAAAAAAGAGTCTTCTCTAATACCACAGTTCAAAAGCATCAAAAAAGATTCTTCATAAACTCCCTTAAAAACTGTTGTATTATTACATGGGATGGATACAGTGTAACTTATCAAATCATTTCTCATACTGCTTGATGCTTAGAGAGTCTGTTGATTTGCTTCTTGGTATTATAAAAAATATGATAATGAATACCTTTTTGTACATCCATACATTTTTATCTGCACTTCAGTTTCCTTTGGCTAGGAGGTGGAGATTTTGGGTTTTGTTCCTACAAGTAAAGCTAAGTGAGTGTATACCCTAGGGAAAGGTCAAAGATTGATGGTAATGGTGGAGTTAAATATATAAAATTAGTTACTTTGGTTGATTATTTCTTACTTTATAGATGGAGTGTTTGATGACATTTGGTGCAGATTTGTATTTGTATATAATTTGATTGTGTGGTGACTGGAGGGAATTCTTGTCATTCTTTGAGCTATGCTTGTTGAAATGGAGTGGAATCTAGTTGGATTGTATACATTTCTGATATGTCTACTGTTTGTTCTCTCTCTGTTTTTTGTTACTTTTGGATACAAAAGCATCCAAGTGTTACTCTGTGCATTCCATCTTTCAAGTTGTGTAAAGTTCTTCACTTTTTTCCTCTGATGGTGAAGGGAGTGGAGTGAGTCGGCATGATTATATTTAATGTAGAAAATGTGAGAGAGCCCTTGAATTCTTGGCATTTTATAAGAGGCAGTGGAGTATAGTGGGAAGAATTGGTCTCAGGAGCCAGGTGACTAGATTGGAACTTATTAGCTGGGCCCTGGAAAAAGTCATTTAAATGATCTGAGCATACTTTTTTCCTTTGTGAAGAGTGAATGATAATGCTTACCTTCAGAATCCATATGAGGATCAAATAAGATCTCTGTATATTGCTTACTACACTATGCAGCTTCAAAAATGGTAGCTGCCATTGTTATGGTACCCTCTTAAGTAATACTAATATAATATTAATTATTAATAGTAATAATTATAACCAGTTGTATAGCCAGTGTTTATTGAGCTGTTATCGTATGGTAGGTACTATGCTAAGCTGTTTATAGGCATTATCTCATTTTGCTTTGAGTAAAATGCAATATTTATGGTGGTAGATAGGGTGAAGAAATGCCCATCAAGGACAGCATGTCAGAGTTGCTTTTTAGTGCCATAAAATTGTACATGTTAAAATTCTAAGAAGATATCAGGCAGAAGAATAGTTTTGAAAGGTCATTCATTTCAGTTCAGTTGGGTCCAACTCATTGCGACCGCATGGACTGTAACATGCGAGGGTTCCCTGTCCATCACCAACTTGCTAAAACTCATGTCCATCGAGTTGGTGATGCCATCCAACCATCTCATCCTCTGTCATCCCCTACTCCTCCCACCTTCAGTCTTTCCCAGCATCAGGATCTTTTCCAGTGAGTCAGTTCTTCGCATCAGGTGGCCAAGGTATTGGAGTTTCAGCTTCAGCATCAGTCCTTCCAATGAATATTCGGGACTGATTTCCTTCAGAATGGACTGGTTGGATCTCCTTGCAGTCCAAGGGACTCTCAAGAGTCTTCTCCAACACCGCAGTTCAAAAGCATTAATTCTTTGGCTTTCTTTATAGTCCAACTCTCCCATCCATACATGACTACTGGAGAAACCATAGCCTTGACTAGACGGACCTTTGTTGTCAAAGTAATGTGCTGAGTTTTAGTATGCGGCCTAAGTTGGTCATAGCTTTTCTTCCAAGGAGCAAGTGTCTTTTTAATTTCATGGCTGCAGTGATTTTGGAGCCCAAGAAAATAAAGTCTTGTCACTGTTTCCATTGTTTCCCCATCTGTTTGCCGTGAAGTGATGGGACTGGATGCCGTGATCTTAGTTTTTTGAATGTTGAATTTTAAGCCAGCTTTTTCACTCTCCTTTTTCACTTTCATCAAGAGGCTCTTGAGTTCCTCTTCACTTTCTGCCATAAGGGTGGTGTCATCTGCATTTCTGAGATTATTGATATTTCTCCCAGCAATCTTGATTCCAGTTTGTGCTTATCCAGCCTGGCATTTCACATGATGTATTCTGCATATAAGTTAAATAAGCAGGGTGACAATATGCAGCCTTGACATACTCCATTCCTGATTTGGAATCAGTCATTGTTCCACGTCCAGTTCTGACTGTTGCTTCCTGACCTGCATATAGATTTCTCAGGAGGCAGATCAGGTGGTGTGGTATTCCCATCTCCTGAAGAAATTTTCACAAGTTGTTGTGATCTACACAGTCAAAGGCTTTGATGTAATCAATAAAGCAGAAGTAGATGTTTTTATGAAATTCTCTTGCTTTTTCTATGATCCAGCGGATGTTGGCAATTTGATCTCTGGTTCCTTTGCCTTTTTTAAACCCAGCTTGAACATCTGGAAATTCACGGCTCACAAACTGTTGAAGCCTGGCTTGGAGAATTTTGAGCATTACTTTACTAGTGTGTGAGATGAGTGCAATTGTGCGGTAGTTTGAACATTCCTTGGTATTGCCCTTTTTTGGGATTGGAATGAAAACTGACCTTTTCCAGTCCTGTGGCCACTGCTGAGTTTTCCAAATTTGCTGCCATATTGAGTGCAGCACTTTCACCGCATCATTTTTCAGGATTTGAAATAGTGCAACTGGAATTCCATCACCTCCAAGCTTTGTTTGTAGTGATGCTTCCTAAGGCCCACTTGACTTCACAATCCTCTACAATGCAAAGTGCTCTTCAGGCACTCTATCATTAGGTGCCTAGTAACCTTACCTTTATATTTTTGTAGCTGATTTCTTCTTAATACTATTATTTTATGGACTACATATTGTATAATGCAGAATGGTGAATAGAAATGTGTATACTTATTGAAACCTTTTTCTGTGTTAATATCACCACTTGGATAAAGTGTTTTCTCTATATTCTGTCTCTAGCTGCTTGAAAATTTTCTTTTCTGGAGTGAAGTGAAGTGAAGTGAAGTGAAGTGAAGTTGCTCAATCATGTCCGACTCTTTGCGACCCCGTGGTCTGTAGCCTGCCAGGCTCCTCTGTCCATGAGATTCTCCAGGCAAGAATACTGGAGTGGGTTGCCATTTGTGTAGTCTAAATAAATTAATAAATTAAAAATGATGTGACCTGAGAGAATAGCTAGGAGACAGGTTGGATAGAATGTTAAGAGTCTGTGGGGTAGAGCTTCTTCAGTTTT
Organism: Oryx dammah; assembly: GCF_014754425.2. NCBI lineage: Eukaryota > Metazoa > Chordata > Mammalia > Artiodactyla > Bovidae > Oryx > Oryx dammah. Next base: position 49,291,846 of record NW_024070210.1, read on the forward strand.
TTCTTAATAGCAGAGGAGCATAAACTTCCCTGATAGCCTGATGTAGCACATTTTACGTGAGCAGAAGAAATCTTAAAAGTCTTCACGTGCATTTTACTTTGTATTCCCTAGCACAGACATATTTGTTGTAATATAATTGTGTTTTAATTAATCATTGAGTAAAACTGAAGTTGTAGAAAGATGCATTGAGTATAGCTTATGACATCACCTTCCTCTTGTCTTCGTTTGTATCTTTAGGGGTAGTGGCCGGAGTGGAATGGGATGCAGTCCTATGCTATCCTTTGTTTTGTGAGAAGGCCAGCCTTAGAGTTTCTTCTTTGGCTGTTATTGGTACTGGATCTTTTCTGGTTGCCACAGAAATCTCTGAAAAAGGATTGTTACACTTGTTGGGAGTGGTTTTGGTAGGGAGGAAATTGTTATTCCATAAGCAAAGCACAGAGAGATTTGTTGTAATATATGTAACTATCATTTGAACCTCTGTTTTTTTTTCTAGCCAGATCATCCTGTAATTTTTCTGCATACCCTTGACTTGAGAAGAAAATGTATGTTTTTACAGACAGAGCTTTGGTTTTTTAATCCATGTTTAAAATGTGCTCTCACGTTTTCCAGGTTAAAAATGTGCTCTCATAAAGACCATGGTGAGTCATCCGAGCTACTATAAGCTGATTGGGGACTTAAAGATCGCACAGAAATGAAAACGGATTAGCGATTGGTTACTAATTTTTATTGCATTGAATAGTGATTCAGGGATAAAACCTTTAAAATAAAATAACATTTTGAGATAAGGCACAGGACAGAAACACTACCTTTCTTAAGAAACAAAAGACTACCATACCTTATCTTTGGCTATTACAAATGAAAAGAAACTGGCTCAAGATGTCATTTTCTCAGATCTGTTTCAGATATTAAGAAAGTGCATAAATTTGAACTGAGGGAATACTCTGAATTTGGGAAATTATTCCAGTACTCCAAAGGAAGTCTTTTTGGAAGTAGCCTCCCTCACAAGTTGTTGATTTGTTTTCTTCTGGTGGTTTTGCTGTTGAGCCGTTGTGAGGCTTTTAAATGAGCAGGATTACCTCATAATGACTCTCCCACCACTCATTGGTGGTTAGAGAATGCAGATTGAACTTAATATGATCACACAGCTCCAGTCAATGAGCAGGTGTGCTGCTGTTCTCAGCAAGAGTGAGTTAGTGGTGGGGTACCACGGGGAACCTTGCTTGGAGGGAATTACAGTCATCAGCCTCTTGGTCCTGGGGTGTGTGTTCTTTTGAGATTGTTGGGAATAAACTAAAGGTTTGCTGTGCCACTAGGTTTGCTTGGCTCACTTTGGATTTATGGCAGAAGCATGATTTGGCCTCAGGTTAGGGAATCTGAGTTTATATGGGCATTCATAAACAAGGGATGAACATTATTTAGTTCTCCTGAGTGAGGAGGTCTTCTCTGGTTTTTGCTATTTGGAAACCCTACTGTATCCAACTGACTTTGACCTACTTAGGCTTTGGAAAATGTTTTTCAGTGTTGGTTCTGATTTGGAATAAAGTTAAAGGGGGAGGTTGGTTGTTGCATGTTGAATCTCTTTGTCACAACTTACAGACAACTTGAATTGATTATGCTTTTCCAACTAGGCAAGTAATAGATTCATTTAAAGACTTTATTAAATATCCTAAATGTCTCTTACTTAACCATCAACTAGTTCTTTGTATTCTAGGTGATAGCATAGTTTATTTATTATATGTCAAGACCACCTTTCATCTGCCAAAGGTTTACAATCACTAATCTGCCATTTTGACATCCAGAAAGAACTGAGTCAAAATTTTCCCTTTAAATTCAGCATAAACTATTGTACTGGCAAATACGATCTTTTCTGAAGGGAAGTCATTGACATTCCCTATTTTTCTAGTTGGAGCTTCCCTGCTGGCTCAGTGGTAAAGAATCTGCCTGCCAATGCAGAAGACACAGGTTTGATCCTTGGGTCGGGATGATCCCCTGGAGAAGGAAGTGGCAACCCACTCCAGTATTCTTGCCTGGAAAACCCATGGACATAGGAACCTGGCTGGTGGGGTATAATCCATGGGATCACAAGAGTTGGACATGACTTAGCGACTAAAAAACAACAGTTTTCCTAGTTACTGTATAATTACCAGGTTCTGGGGATGATGTAACATACAGCATATATACTTTCTTTTCTAAAATGTGAAAAACGGAATTCTAAAACCCACCTGGCTCCATGGATTTCTGAAAAGGTATTACAGACCTCCCTTTGTGTGTGTGTGGATGTGGGAGTGAGTGGATACGGGGTTGTGTGTGGAGTGAGAATTAACCTCCCTCCCTCCTTCACTGTGTTTTCAACTCAAAAATTTCTTTTTTGAACTAAAACTCTATAGACTAGACTGAATTATTTTAAATACAGAAAAAAAATTGTAGTGGACTTGCTAATATAAAAGGAAATTCTTCTTGTAATACAGCCTTTTCGGACTGAGCTTTGTGCTTTGAGGTGTTTGCCTTATATATTGTTTTAGGAAATCAGTTTTTATTTTGAGTAGGGTAAGCTTTTTATCTTTTGGGCTAAGGAGCGTAGTGATACTTGCCTGGACATTTTGCATGGAAATTTTCAGTGTGCTAATAGAAATGTTCTTATATATATAATATATATAAAACCAGGTAAGAAATAGTTAACATATATATATACACGTGTATATAAAACTAGCTGCCTATGATTGTGTGCAAGAGAAAGCCTCAACCCTGGCCCATATCCAAGTTTAATGGTGCGAGAACAAACAAGAAAATCCCACCAAGCCATATGCATGAAGAAAAGGAGGTGCTAAGGTTTAGTTTCATAGAGGACAGGCAACAAAACCAGTCTTTGGTAGTTTTATTCTTTCCTTTTATATTGGTTAAAAGGTTCATAGAGTGATGTTTCAGAGAAGGTGATGGCACCCCACTCCAGTACTCTTGCCTGGAAAGTCCCATAGACGGAGGAGCCTGGTGGGCTGCAGTCCCTGGGGTCGCTGAGGGTTGGACATGACTGAGCGACTTCCCTTTCACTTTTCACTTTCATGCATTGGAGAAGGAAATGGCAGCCCACTCCAGTGTTCTTGCCTGGAGAATCCCTGGGACGGGGGAGCCTGGTGGGCTGCCGTCTCTGGGGTCACACGGAGTCGGACACGACTGAAGGGACTTAGCAGCAGCAGCAGCAGCATGATGTTTATTCCTGCAGTGTACTCGTTAAAGGCATCTTCATTAAAAACAAATTGTGATTCTAATGAGTGGATGGAGTTTTCCTCAGGAGCCTGTCATTGGCTTAGTGCTGTTATTGTTTAATGTAGCTATGAAAGTAGCAATGAAGGGAGTGTGTAATAAACTAGTCCTTGTGTATCTGTTGTTTTGAGAGTCAAGTCAATTGGCTATTCTGATTTCCTGGTTCCCTTGCAAACCTGTTTCCTGTAGCATTACCAGTGTTACTGTCTGAAGAATCCTTACATAATATTGAATAATTAAATTGACATAAAGTTTGTAGAGGTTTGAGATACCCCGTTGTGGGAACACAGAACAGGCTATACAGCTCAAGTCTGTCTTGCCTTCATATTTATTTAACCTCTCTTGTCAAACTTCAGTTGTTGCCAGAGTGAATAGAGTATTGCCAGCCTGTGACTGACACTTGCTGAACAAGTTAGATAGCAGTGGGACTTTGCCCAGTGAATGATTCAGGGAATGAGAAGAGTCTTATTATTTAAAAGAAAATCAATAATGATGAACGTACTTCATAAATATTTACCCATTCACTATTTACTTCATAATTCTTGTAGGAAGTTGGTAAGTGTTCATTTTACAGAGGAAATAGAGAAATCAACAGTGATATACATTTGCCTGTGGTTTCTTATTGCCCCTCAGGAGTAGCAAACTGATCAGTTGTAGTTGCACCTGCACTGATACCAATCTACACCAGAATACGGTTTGTCAGGAGGAATTTAATATCTCTAGAAATCGTTAAAATTTGTTCTTGTAACTGGAGGCTTAAATGGTGCCAAGTTGATAATCTTCAAAAGAAAGTGCTTCAGGATTTATTTATTGTTAAAATGATAATCAAAAGCCTCCATAAAATAAAACTCTTCTTGTTGGTATTACACAATATTAAATATAAACAACTACAGTCTGAAATGTCTTTAGGAGAGTTTTTTCTTTTTGTGTGTGGTCCTCTCTTGTTCAGCTGTTGTCAGCCTTTGTGCTTTGGGAAGAAGATGAAATCTGATAGTTATAAGATACTGGGATATTCACAGCTACTATTTAGTTGAGGCCATAGAAAAGAATGGTTGTTTCACAGTGTAGAGAATTCTTTATTTTCACTTCCCCCTTTTCAAAGGTTTAGTGTTTAGTTATAAAGGCAAGTAAAAGCAGATAGAAAAGTTATTCCAAGGGTAGTTTAAAATACTATGAAACATGTAGAAGAGGTTTTAATAAAAGTTGTTAAAATTTAATTTTGGCAACAGACTTTTCAAAGCATTAAAATGAAAAGATATATTTGAGAGGATGCCAATCTAGTGAATGTTGTATTTTTATTTATTTAAAGTAGACTGGGCTTTCATTTTGTTGAAGCACATTTGTAGGCATAGGAGAGAATATATTAATGTGCTGTTTTTTATTGGTCTATGTAGAATGGTTTGTTCACTTTTTGTTCTGGTGGAGAACAGAGACTGTCATATTGTGGTATGCTGGAAAGGGGAGGGGTTTGAAGTCACAACGTTTGGTTCATTGTTGGCTTTATCATTTACCAGATTTGTGATCCTACAGCAGTATGTTAAACTCTTTATTTTATGTCTAAAATGAGGAGAATAAAAATACTGCCTAACAGTTGTGATAGTGATCAAATTAAATAATTTTTAGGGAAATTATTTCTAAAATGTGGAGGTTTGTGATTCTGTTCTAATTTTTGTTGTTGTTAAGTCGCTACCTCCTGTCTGACTTTTTGTGACCCCATGGACTGCAGCACGCCAGGCCTCCCTGTCCCTCACCATGTCCCGCAGTTTGCCCAAGTTTACGTTCATTTTGTTCACATTTGCCCGAGTTTGCCCAGGTTCATGTCCATTGAATTGGTGGTGCTGTGGAACTGTCCCTGTACTAATGTACTACAACCATCATCCTTACTAATATTAGTTGTCTTACAATGTTAGGTGGCATAGCACCACTTGAAAGGTTTCCAAGCTCACAAGTTTATGGGCAGTGAGTGACTATTCATGCACAGCTTCATTTCTGACAGTCAGTTTAGGTCAGGTGATCGCGAGGGATGACAATCTAAGGAACTGCCTTACCGTGAGGACCCCTCAGAACTTCAGAATTCTTCAGATGAATTTTTTCTCTTTTTGGTTAGATGAGGGAAGTTAAAGCAATAAAGTAAACTTTCTTATATCTCCATTAGTAACTTTGAGTCTTGTATTTTCATCTTAGTTTTAAATGCTTGTTGAGGATCTGTTGTAGTGACAGTGTTAACCGTAGGCTACAGCAGGGTGGCCGCTGTATGGTTCTTAGGAAAGTTTTTGCTTTGTTTGATGAGCAGTTATCCGAACAAAATTTTAGTGTCAGAGTTAACCTTTTGAAGATTTTGAAGTACTGGATGTGGTGGCCTTTGTATACTTCTGAGTGAGGATGAGAGGATGCAAGGGTGAAATTGGGAAATACAGGTGGAACTCCTATCTTCTGTGTGCCTGTGCTTGAGGCAGGAAGGGCTAGCTTAGTCTTATCCAGAAAGGGCTGGGACACTGTGTGCTGCTGCTTCTGTTTGCGTGCTCTTTGTGATCAGGAAAGATGGGGCTTCCCCAGGCCCTGTGCTGTTGCTTTCCAATCATTGTGCTTGTCTGGACATACAAAACCCCTAGGCTACTTTTTATTGGGAAATAGTGAGGTTTTTACTTACTCTGCGTATGTATGTGTTAATGGGATTGTATTGTTTGGAACTTTTCACTTTATTTTAAAGAAAGAAATCCGCAAATTCAGGAACCCAGAGACAGTGTGGCTGTTGGGGTGGTTTTGATGGAGGCTGTGTACTGGTGTACTTCATTGGAGCTATTTTCTGATTTTTCTTTAGGAGAAGATAATGGCTGGGTTTAGGTGAGTGGGGTTATAGGATGATTTGACATTTCATTTGACTGGTGTCAGGAAAACTTTGGGGCTTTCTGGTTGTAACAGTTCCTATTCCATCTTGAAAGATCTGTGTTAAATTGCAATGATGTGAGAGTAGATGATAGGTGAAACAGAAAAACTGTGGACCTTGGGAATGGATAGTTAGGTTTCTAAATATAATTTCTAAGAACGCTGGGGCCAGGTGAAGTAGCTTACTTTTCTTTCATAGGTATTTCATGGCTTTTTCATTCTTGTTACTACCCCTGTAATCTGTTACTTCACTACTGGATGTGATAGTAGTCTCCTTACTTGGCCCCCTTATTGCCATTTGCTCTGTTTTATTCTGCTCAGGCTGCCATAAAAAAATAATACAGGCTGAGTGATTTAAACAACAGCAATTCATTTTCCAACAGTTCTGGAAACTGGAAGTCTGAGATCAAGGTACTGACATTTGTCAGGTTCTGATGTGAACTCTTCCTGGCGTATAGGCTCTCTTCTTGCTGTGTTCTCACATAGCCTTTCCTCAGTGCATGACAGGAGAGGAGGGAGAGAAAATTGTATGGTGTCATTTTCATGAGTGTGTGCTAAATTGCTTCAGTAGTGTCTGACTTTGTGATCCTGTGGGTTGTAGCCTGCCAGGCTCCTCTGTCCATGGGATTCTCCAGGCAAGAATACTGTGGAGTGGGTTGCCATTTCCTTCTGCAAGGGATCTTCCTGACCCATGGATCAATCCTGCATCTCATTGTGTCTCCTGCTTTGGCAGGCAGGTTCTTGACCACTGGTGCCACCTGGGAGGCCCAGTGTTGTCTTACAAGGGCACTAATGCCATTGCAGGAGCCCCAGCCTCATGACCTCATTTCATCCTAATTACCTGTCAAAGGCCTCATTCCAAATATTGGCTTCAGTAGATGAATTTGTGGGAGGGAGATGGAAATGTTTAGTCCAAAACACAATCCTCATATCTTTAAAACATCTTTCTCCTATGGTTTGTCTCAGTCTATATTTGTTCCCTATTGGGTATCAGAACAAACAGAAACTTCACCTTGGCATTTAGGTTCTTTAATAATGTGATAGAAACTTACTTGAGCCAGTTTTACACTCGGTACTTCCCAATCTGAATTGTATGGTTTAGTTGCACTGGTTTTTTACCTGACTTCCTACTTCTAGTGTTTTTTTTTTTTTTCTTACTAACTGGAATACTTACTTGCTGTTTTTGTGTCTTTTAAACCCCCTTTCTTTCATGAAATCTTTTCCAGCTGTTTTGGGTCATAATTTTCAAAAAATATGGCTTCCAGATATTTAAAGGATATTTGGGTAAAGGAAAATACTAGTTCTTTTTTGCTCCTGAAGGCAAAGCTAAAGCTATTAAGGTGGTTATGACCAGTAGATCTTTGATTCCAGCCAGTTACTATAGCTAGACAGCTAATAGGTTAGCCTTAGAAATTTAAAAGAAGACTGAAGACTGCTTTTTGTGAATATTGAACAAAGGATTTCTGTTTTAGAATATACGTATCTTAGATTATATGCTTTCTGAGAGCAAAAATACTGTTTTACACTTGTAGTTCTGCAAAATACCCTGCTTTTAGGTCAAGTACCTAGTGATTGACTATTTTTAGGTTTGGTTATATGTGATAGATTGGTGGAAAGAAAGGTTAAATCCCCTAAATTAAATTTCTTAGATTAAATGCCCTAATTTGCATTTTTCGCTAGGATCAGCTTCATGGGGAAGTTTTAAGGGAGCACTGGATTTATGTAGATTAGCTGACCAGAGACCTGTGGTGTGCATTTATTAGTATGTTTCACCTGTTCTCTTATTTCTTCTGAGAATATCTTAGCTCATCCACAACCCCACATTTAAACATCAAGGATGAGCAGGAAGTGGCCAAGTGGTAAAGCCATTGAGGTTGTATGTGAGTACAGCTGTCTCTACTGAACCACAGTCAGCCCTAGCTCTGAAGAGCAAAGAGAAGTGATACTTTCATAGTGTTTTCTTTTCTCAAGGCATGTGTCATTTTTGTTCTTTAGTAACTTCATATTGTGGAAAGGATGGCCTCTCTGCTACTGACCTTGATTGGGTAGAGGAGCTCTGTTGTATGAGGGCCAGAAGGAATCATTCTGTCACAATCTGGAAACCACTAGGTGGCCAAAACCTTGGAAGTGATACTTTTCCTACAGTAACCCGGATTTTTGCCAATTCAATTGAACCACAGAAGAGAGGTTATATGACCTAGCATTAAAATAAATGTGGGGAAACATCTGTAGGAGCAGAAAAAAGGTAATCTTAATGGAACTGAGTCTATTTGCCTGCTTAATTTGTAGTGGAAGGGTGAATGATCACCTTTTATTTAATGCTTCTAAAATCATCCTCAGATTTTTGGGCCAAAAGCTGTTTTTTTGTCAACTGTAGAGAATATGTTGTCTGTGTGTTTTGAAATTAGACTGCAAACCTCAACATGAAGTCTTTGGAAATTGTATTTTTTATTTTTATTTTTTATTAAGCCAGGAGAATTGAGTTGGCCAGTCTAATGTAATTTGGAGCTAAAATGTTACCCTTGTATGTGGAATTTGGGAGAATCTTGTTTTGAGGGAAACATAATAGAAAGCGAAGGAGTTTTGCCAGGAGAGATCTAGGGCTATATCAAATTGGAGATGTGATCTTTGTGATAAAGATGGTAAAAATTCTGATTGCATTAATCCACCTCAGAACAAATACTGTCCATTGTAAGCGTCTCACTGACTTCAGACCACTTTATCTGAGATAATGAGATAGTGGCTCTGAGATTCTCAGCTCTCATTTAGCTTACCTCTGAAATGTATAGAATATATTGCCTTGTTTTAGTCTATTTATTTTTTTCGAAAAGAAACTGTCATTGCTTGTGAAATCTGCAAATTTTTGAGATGCCACCTTTACAGACTTGAGATTGATTTTTAGGTCTCTGAAAGTGCCCATTTGCTCCCTCTGAAAGGAGCAGGTTTGCATTTATTCAGTGAGTCTAAGATGAGGTAATTGGTATTCTTATTATTTGAATGGTGGCTTTGTATTTTTGAATTTTGTGAAACAAAGCTGTGTTTGTAAACACATTTCAAAAATATAAATGACACTTTGGTGAAGATGTTCACTGAATAGCAAGAAAGTTCAGGAAAAAAGGGAGCTTTTGTTAACATTTAATAATAATCTAACTGTTTTCATTGACTATCTCACTGATTAAAGATTACCTGATTTTTAGAACTTTTTGTATTGCAAATAATCCTGAGACTGGGTTGTGGTAGGAAAAAACTTCTTTGCTATCCAGTACTCCTATACTAAGTTGGATTTTTCAGCTATTGTCTTGGTTTAGAAGAATGTATCATAAGCAGTGTATTTCAGTGTAAGAATCATCTTGGGAAACTCTAGGAAAGCATTTTTTAGTACTCTGATATAAGATGAACAAGTTGCCGTGGTATTGGATGAGTAACACAGAAGTATTTTGGTATGGCTCAGCTGGTTTAGGTATAAATAAGCAGTGTAAAAGTGTTCAGGAAAATCCAGAGTTGAGTCTTCCGAGATTGTAAAATGAACTGGTTAATTTTATATTCCATTCCAGTTTCTTCTTTTAAAGGCTTCTTGACCTTTGAATGAAGTTTTCTGTACTGTTATGGAAGTACTGTTTCCAGAGGAAGTGTATTTTTCTATTTGTAGTGGTTTTCGATAATATCCAAGGTGACACTGAGAGAAGCGGGAGTGTTAAATTTAGAATTAATTTTGAAGCCTATATGTAAGTGAGTGCTGAAAATATTTTCGTTCATTAACAATTTTTGAAAAATTATAAAAATACAAGTCAAAGCTAAAAAAAAAAAAAACCCAAATAGCATAGAAAGATATACAGTGAAAAGCAAAAACGTTCTTACGGTTATTCCTTTCTTTTCCACATATCCACTCCCTTGGCAGAGATTTACTCTGTTCAGTTTCTTCTCAGAGTTTTTCATGCATGTGCAAGTTTTTTGGTTGAGTAACAGCTACTAAGTGGCAGAATCAGATTTCAAAAGTGTTATATACATTTATGCAGTGGTAGCTAGTTATTCATGCATAGCTCTTGTTTTTTTACATTGTAGGGAATGACAATTTTGCAACTTAACCTTTTCACTTAACAAGAGAAGGTGGATAGGAGATCACTATATAAAGGATACTCTTGAGCCCATATTGATTTTACTAGAATATTTGATTTTCTAAAATATGTGTAGTGATTTGACCTGCTATAGAAAGTGACATAATTGTACAGTACATGTGACTTAAGCCAAAAGTCCTAAAAATGTTAATGTTTGTTGGAAGTCTTAAGATTTCAGTTCCAACAACTTAAATAACTTCTCCTCTTTAGAAAACAATTTTATTGTAATAGAAGGCATTCAATAAGATATTAGTTTCTTATGTACCAGACCTTGTACACAGGGCACACTTTTACATGAATTATTTAGTGTAATCTTTGTAATAATTCTCTGAGGCAGATTTACTTTTACTTCTTTTTTTTGCAGATGAGGAAACAGGCTTCAGGTGGTTGAGTGACAGCTACTAAGTGGCAGAATCAGATTTCAAAAGTGATCTATACATTTATGCAGTGGTAGCTAGTTATTCACATTACTTAAAGAAAAACTAGTCCTATGAACAAGTTGTGTATTATCTGGTTATCAAATACCATACCCAAATTTGGTGAAGTCATCATTGTTATAATGTATTTGGTGGAGGGATTGGCTCTTCCGTGAATCTAAATTCAAGTGTTTTAGCATCACCTGGGGATTTTTTTTTTTAACAAATGCCCACCTGGATCGTGGTGAAATACCCTTCTAATCCCAGTTTGCTGAGTGTTTTCTTTCTTTTTTTTTTTAAATCATGAATGGGTTGAAATTTTGTTAAATGGCTTCTCTAAATCCGTTGTAATCATCAGATTAATGTTCTCCTTTGTTCTGTTCATGTAATAAATAACAGTGATTGATTTTTTGATGCTAAATCATTTACATTCTGAAATAAATTCTGCCTAGTCATAATATATTGTTTTCACATTACTGAATCAGTTAATATTTTGTTAAGGATTTTTATATCTGTATTCATGATAGATATTGATCTGCAGACTCCTTTCTTTTTTGGGGTACTCTGTCTTGGTTTTGTCATCAGAGTCATGCTGGGCTCCCTTGTTCCTCTTCTGTTTTATTTTATTTTTATTTTTGGCCACAAGGCATATGGGATTTTAGTTCCTCGGCCAGGGACTGAACCTGCACCCCCTGCATGAGAAGTGTGGAGTCTTAACCATTGGACCACCAGGAAAGTCCCCTCCTTTTCTGTTATCTGAGAGTTTGTAGAAATGGTGTTATGTCTTCTTTAGATATATAACTCAATTCATCATTGAGAGCTAGGTCTAGTATTTTCTGATTAAGAAGGTTTTAAATTGTGAATTTAATTTGTTTAGTTGATTTAAGTCAATTCAAGTTTTCTATTTCTTCTTAAATCAGTTCTTGTAATTTGTGTCTTTCAAGGAATTTGTCCATTTCATTTGTTGCTGAATTTATTGGTCTAACACTATTTATAATATTTTGATACCCTTTTATCGTGTTGGATATGTAGTCATGTTTCATCTTTCTTGATATTGATAATTTTGTCTTTTCTCTTTTTTCTTAATTAGTCTTAAGAGAGTTTGTATTTATTCATATATTTTCTGTTTCCATTATTCTTCCTTCCTTTGTGTATATCTAGTTTTCTATCGTGTCTCAGTTTCCTTCTGCCTGAAAAATTTCTTTTATATTTCATATAGTACAGAACTGGAGATAGTGAATTCTATTTATATTTTGCCACTCTAAAAAGTTTGTTTTTTTTTTTGCCTTTATTTTTGAAGGATACTTTTGCTGGATATAGAATTATCTTGACTTTTTTTGGACAGTTTAAAGATGTCTCTTCATTGTACTTTCTGGCTTTCATTGTTTCTCATGACACGTTTGCGCTAATTCATCTTTGTTCCTTTGTGTGTAATAGTTCCCCCCCCCCCACCATTTGGCTGATTTTAAGAGTTCCTTGTTTTAGTAATTTGGCTGTAATATTTCTGTGTATGTATGTGTATATTTGATATGTATGTTTATAGTTAAAATGTTTTGGACATTGTGTCCTTAAATGTTTTTTCTTCTAGGACTCCAATTACAGTAATGTTGATTCTCTTGATATTATTCCACAGGTTACCGTGGTTCCATCATTTTTTTCAGCTTTTTTCCTCTTATGATTCAGTTTTAATAATTTCTGTTATTGTGTCTTCAAGCTACTGATCTTTTTTTTTGCAGTGTCTAATCTTTTCATCCTGTGCAGTATCTAATCTATTCATCCTATCCAATAAATTTTTCAGATACTGTGTTTTATTTCTGGAAATTATGTTCTTTTTTTGTTTTGTTTTGCATCTGTTCACAATGTTCCTGATTTTCTTAGTCATTGAATAATTTGTAATAGCTGTTTTCAAGTCTTTGTTTGCTAATATCATCATCTTTTTTATGCTAGGCTAATTTGTATTGAGAGGTTTTTTTTCTTCTGATTATGGGTCTTTTTTTTTTTTTTTGCATCTGCACATGTCTAGCAGATTTTTGATTAAATTCTGGACATTTTGAATCTTACTCTGTTGAGTAGATTTTGTTGTCTTCTTTTAAATAATATTTGTTGTTTAATTGCTAAGTCATGTCCTACTCTTTCGTGAGTGCATGAACTGTATGTAGCCTGCCAGGTTCTTCTGTCTGTGGGGTTTCCCAGGTGAGAATACTGAAGTGGGTTGGCATTTCCTTCTCTAGGGGATCTTCATAGCCTAGGGATCGAACCTATGTCTCCTGCATTGGCAGGAGTATTCTTTACCACTGAGCCACCAGGAAAGCCTTAAATAATATAGGATTTTGTTATGTCAGGGGATTGAGTTACTGGAGGTCAATGCAATCCCTTTAAGTCTTGTTTTTAAGCTTTGTTAGAGTGGGTATAGAGTAATTTTTATGCCAAGAATAGTTTTTACTAAGTCATAAATCTTGAGAGGTATTTATTGAATGCCTTGAGTTTTCAGTGTTTATGTTCCACTCTGACTGCTTCCAGCTTTTAAAACATCTCCCAGTCCTGTTTGAGCTCTGGGAGTTGTTGACCTTAAAACTCTGTGATCATTTTGCCTGCCTTTGTGGAGTTGTGCTATAGTCTTGTGTAATTTCCTATTCCAATCCCAAAGAAAGGCAATGCCAAAGAGTGCTCAAACTACCACACAATTGCACTCATCTCACATGCTAGTAAAGTAATGCTCAAAATTCTCCAAGCAAGGCTTCAGCAATGCGTGAACCGTGGACTCCCAGATGTTCAAGCTGGTTTTAGAAAAGGCAGAGGAACTAGAGATCAAATTGCCAACATCCGCTGAATCATGGAAAAAGCAAGAGAGTTCCAGAAAAACATCTATTTCTGCTTTATTGACTATGCCAAAGCCTTTGACTGTGTGGATCACAATAAACTGTGGAAAATTCTGAAAGAGATGGGAATACCAGACCACTTGACCTGCCTCTTGAGAAACCTATATGCAGGTTAGGAAGCAGCAGTTAAAACTGGACATGGAACAACAGACTGGTTCCAAATAGGAAAAGGAGTATGTCTAGGCTGGGTATTGTCACCCTGCTTATTTCACTTCTATGCAGAGTACATCATGAGAAATGCTGGGCTGGAAGAAGCACAAGCTGGAATGAAGATTGCCAGGAGAAATATCAATAACCTGAGATATGCAGATGACACCACCCTTATGGCAGAAAGTGAAGAAGAACTAAAGAGCCTCTTGATGAAGGTGAAAGAGGAGAGTGAAAAAGTTGGCTTAAAGCTCAACATTCAGAAAACTAAGATCAACTCCTCGGAAGGAAAGTTATGACCAACCTAGACAGCATATTAAAAAGCAGAGACATTACTTTGCCAACAAAGGTCCGTCTAGTCAAGGCTATGGTTTTTCCAGTGGTCATGTATGGATGTGAGAGTTGGACTGTGAAGAAAGCTGAGCACTGAAGAATTGATCCTTTTGACCTGTGGTGTTGGAGAAGACTCTTGAGAGTCCCTTGGACTGCAAGGAGATCCAACCAGTCCATCCTAAAGGAGATCAGTCCTGGGTGTTGATTGGAAGGATTGATGCTGAAGCTGAAACTCCAATACTTTGGCCACCTGATGCGAAGAGTTGACTCATTGGAAAAGACTGATGCTGGGAGGGATTGGGGGCAGGAGGAGAAGAGGACGACAGAGGATGAGATGGCTGGATGGCATCACCGATTTGCTGGACATGAGTTTGAGTGAACTCTGGGAGTTGATGATGGACAGGGAGGTCAGGCGTGCTGCGATTCATGGGGTTGCAAAGAGTCGGACATGACTGAGCGACCGAACTGAACTGAACTGGGTTATTTCTAATTTTTGATTATTTCAAAAAAGCTCTATGACTATGTTTAAACAAGTATTTGTGAGACATTTATATGGTAGCTGTCTATAAACTTAATATACCAAACTCTTTTTCCACAGTAATATAATTTTATATATGAAAAATGAATGTGAAAGTGTTAGTTGCTCAGTTGTGTCCGACTCTTTGCGACCCATGGGCTACAGGCTCTTCGTGGAATTTTCCAGGTAAGAATACTGGAGTGGGTTGCCATTCCCTTCTCCAGGGGATCTTCCTGACTCAGGGATCAAAACTTGGGTCTCCTGCATTGCAAGGTAGATTCTTAAACATTGGATCACCAGAGAAATCACCTGCACAAATTTTAAAAACTCATTAATTCTAATACATTTTTTGTAGATTCCATTCCATGAGATACTCTGTTGATGATCATTTAATCTGTGAGTGATTGCATTTTTACTTCCTGGTTCTAATCTGGATACCTTATTATTTATTTTTTCTCTTCTGGAATTGTACTTTCTGAAACTAGTACAGTTTTGAATGGAAGTGGTGAGAACAGACAAACTTGTCTTGTTTTGGATCTCAGAGGGAAAGTATTTAGGCTTTTACTGTTGGCTGTGATGTTAGCTGTAGGCTTTAATGTAGTGTTATTTATTACACTGAGGAAGTTTCCTTTTGTTAAAAACTTCTAATAGATTTTTCCAAGAGTGGATATTGGGTTTTGCCATATGCTTTTTTAAAATCTGTTGTGATGAATACATGGCTTTTCTTTCTAAATTAGTTACTGTATATAGAGTTACAGTGTTTGATTTTTTATTGTTAAATCAAGTTGCATTCCTCAGAAAAACCACATATGGTCATGAATTATTCTTTTGTATATTGTTGGCATTTATTTGTTAAAATTTCTTCACATATGTTGATGAACATACGTAGTTTTTTTTTCTTCTAATTTGTCTGATTTTGACACCAGGTTAATTCTAGATTCATAGAATGAGTTAGGAAGTATTCCTTCTTTTTAAAATTTTCTAGAAGAGCTTCTCTATAATTGATTCTCTTTCTCCCTTAAATATTTTTTGTTATTCACCAAATTCTGGAGGTTGTTTTTGTTGAAAGAATTTAAACTACAAATTCAGCTATTTAAATGATTGATTTCTTCTAGTTTAAACTTTGGTAGTTTATGTTTCTCAAAGAATTTGTTTATGTCATTTAAGTTGTTGACTGTATTAAATAGAGTTGTTCCATAATATTTACTTATTATCTTTTTAATATCTGTAGAGCTTGTAGTAATGTCCCTGCTCTTATTCTTGATATTGCTATTTTGTTTCTTCTTTCTTTTCTTCTTTGCTCTGACGAAAAGTGGTTTTATGATCTTATCAAAGAACCAGCTCTTGGATTCAGTGGTTTTCTTTTTCTCATTTCCTTGATTTCTACTGTGACCTTATTATTTGCTTTCTCTTGTTTACTTCAGGTGTATTTTTTTCTTTTTTAGTTTTAGATTACAGTGTCATTACTTTGAGACTTATTTTCTAATATAAGCTGTTAGTGCTATAAATTCCTGCCTCCTCAAGTACTCCTTTTTAGTAACACTTAACAGATTTTGATATGTTGAGTAGTTATTTTTATTTAGCTTAAAATGTTTTCTGATTTGTTTTTGATTTCTTCTTTCACACACAAATTATTTAGAAGAGATTGTTATTCAGGTTCCATATGTTTAGGGAGAATATTCATTTTAGGGATATTTCTGTTACTAATTTCTATTTTAATTGCATTATGGTCAGAGAACATATTTTATATGAATTGAGCCCTTTTAAATGTACTGAGTCTTATTTTATGGCCTGGAATATGACTTGATTTGGCAGGTGTTCTGCTCTTGGATTCTATTTTTTATTCTTTTCTAAGTATCAGTTAGGTCATTTATATCCTTTCTGACTTTCTGTCAGGTTGATTTACCAATTATTAAGAGAGGGAAATTGAAATATAAGAATTATGAATTTTTTACTTATCCTTGCAGTTTTATTAGGTTGTATTCATATATTTCGAAGCTCTGTTACATGATTTAATGTTTAGGATTGTTATATCCTCTTGATTGATTGACTATTTTATCATTATGGAATGGCCTCCTTTGTCCCTGGTAATATTCTTTGCTCATAACTTTATATAATACTAATGGATATACTTCAGCTTTCTTTTGATGTTTTAGTGTTGTACCCCCTTTCCTTATTTTTACTTTTCACTTTGTTCTATTTAGGCAGCATGTAGTTAGGTTTTGCATTTTTATCCAGCCTGAAATCTTTGGTTTTAAACTGGAAATTTTAATGTGGTGTTTGATATGGTTAGAGTTAAATTTGTCATCTTTCTATTTTCTGTTTATCTAGTATGTTCTTTGTTCCTTCTTTTTCTGCCTTCTTTAGGAGAAATTGAATATTTTTATGATTCTATTTTGTATTCTTTGTCACCTTACTGGAAATAACTTTTATGTTGTTAATTTAGTGGTTGTGTTAGAATTTATGATATGTATTTTCAACTTATCTCGGGGTACCTTAAGTGATATTATGTCATTTCATGGTTACTGTTCAAGAACCTTACTGTAATGTACATCTAGTTCTCCCAACTTTTGTGTTATAGTTGCTATACATTTTACTTTTGCATATGTAATAAACTCACCAGTAGAAATGCAACACTTGTTATTTTTGTTTAGTCCATCATCTTTTAAAGAAATTTAAATAATAAGAACAGCCCATATACGTTCCTTAATGAAGTTACCATTCCTGTTGCTCTTAGGGTAGATCTGCATTTCCATCTGGCATTGTTTTCCTTGTGCTTGAAGAACTTTAATATTTCTTGTAGTGCTGATCTGTTGGTATTGAATTCCTTTCAGCTTTTGCATACCTCAAAAATTCTTGCTTTTTTTTCTTTGTTTTTAAGAATGTATTTTTGCTAGGTATAGAATTCTGTACCCAGATGGGCACCTTTTTCTTTCAGTGTTTGAAATATTTAATCCAGTGTCTCCTTGCTTTCACAATTTCCAATGAGGAATCTAGTGTCATTCTTATTTTTCTTTCTCTCTGTGTAATGTGTTTTTTTTTTTCCCCCTTCTTTATTTGTTCTTACGATTGAAAAAAAAAGTACTGGCTTTGAGCAATTTGATTATGACATGACTTTGTATATGCATGTCTTCGTGTTTCTTTTGCTTTATATTTGTTGAACTTCTTTGATCTGTGGGTTTATAATTTTCATAAAATTTGGGCAATTTTGGAAACATTTCTTCAGATAATTTACTGTGCACTTCACCTTCAGAAATTCCAGTTATATGGGAGAGGACGTGGAGTTGTGCCACAGCTGACTTCATTAAAAAAGTTCTCTTTTCTCTTTGTGTTTCATATTGGATGGTTTCTTTTGTTGTGTCTTCAAGTTTACTGCCTTTACTTCTGCAGTGTTTAATCTGACAGTCTTCCATCAATTCCATTCAGTGTAATTTTCATTTCCTACATTATAGTTTTCATCTCTAGAAGCTTGATTTGTGTCTTCTAATATCTTCTACATCTCTAAACTTTCAGAACATATGGGATAGATTATAGTAACTGATTTAATGTCCTGCTCTGTTCTTACATCTTAGTCAGTTTGGCTAGAGTTAATTGATTTTTTTCGCCTTTATGTATGTTTTGTACCTTTTTGTGTCTTTGTTTGGCTAGCATTTTTATTAGATTTCAGACATTGTGCTTTTACCTTGCTGGGTGCAGTATGTTTTTATATTACTAAAAATATTCTTGAACCTTATTCTGGATGTAGTTAAGTTCCTTTGAAACATCTTAATACTTTTTGGTCTTTTAGATTTGTTAGGTTGGTCCAGAACAGTGCTCAGTCTGAGTTGATTATTCCTCACAACTGAGTCTGTTTTGTGTACTGCACTCCAAGATTCATGAAGTTTTCCAGTCTCACTGCTGGGTTACTGGCCCTGTGCCTGGCACTTTCACCTTTATCTTTAGGGGTTATCCTTTCTTTACCTCCAGGTAGTTTCCTTACAGGCATATGCTGTCATTTCTCGAGGAGAACCTCTTGCAGGTGAGATGGGGAGTGGCATAGGTGAGCTAGCTTACAATCTAGCAAAAACTAGTGCTCCCCTTTCTTCAGTGAATGGAGAGCAGTGTCCAAAGGTTTGGTAAGAACTTTTGAAGACTATCTGTGAAGGTTAGTTAACCACCTATCTTCATGAAAAATGGAAGCAAGAATTCAGTTTTATAGGAGAAATAACCTTCCACACTTAGGAAACTGATTTTCTTCAGAGTCTAGTCTATTAAAAATTGAGAAATTAGGGACAGTTTAGTCAATATTTTAAGTTTCTTGTTTTGAAAGTGAAAGTGGCTTAGTTGTGTCTGACTCTTTGTGACCCCATGGACTATACAGTTCCTGGAATTTTCCAGGCCAGAATACTGGAGTGGGTAGCTGTTCCCTTTTCCAGGGGATCTTCCCAACCCAGGGATCGAACCCAGGTCTCCCACATTGCAGACAGATTCTTTACCAGCTAAGCCACCTTCTTGTTTTGAGTTGGCTGTTTAATCTATTTAATTGTTAAAAAGGATTTCACATTCAGGTATTAAATGTTTATGCTATTACTTGATTAGGTTATGCTTGTTGTCCGACTCTGTGCGACCCCATCGATGGCAGCCCACCAGGCTCCCCTGTCCCTGGGAATCTCCAGACAAGAACACTGGAGTGGGTTGCCATTTCCTTCTCCAGTGCATGAAAGTGAAAAGTGAAAGTGAAGTCGCTCAGTTGTGTCTGACTCTTAGCAGTCCCATGGACTGCAGCCTACCAGGCCCTTCCGTCCATGGGATTTTCTAGGCAAGAGCACTGGAGTAGGGTGCCATTGCCTTCTCCGTACCATTTAATAAAATTGTTTAAAAACAGGTCATGTGTTGGTGATGATGCAAGCAAATATTGAATAGATGTTCACAGGTATTTGTTTCAGTTAACTTTGGTCTTAGAAACAGCAGGATTATTGTTCAGTTTTTTAACATAACCAAATTAATCTGAAAAATAAAAATGAATAGCTACTACAAAATGCAATGTATATGTATTTTACAAATAAAATCACTATCTCTAAGTTGTTAAAAAATGCATCAAATATGTAATTTATTTGTATTCTGATGTATCTAAAAAAGAATTTGAATTGGATAAATTAACTTGCAAGAGAAAGGAAATGATTAAATTAAAATTTCCTAACTAGTATACATTTCTTTAACAGCCATTTATTAATAATAACTGCATTGTGGAATGGGCTTCCCAGGTGGCGCTAGTGGTTAAGAACCCACCTGCTGATGCAGGAGACTAAAGAGACACAGATTGATCCTTGGGTTGGGAAGATCCCCTAGAGAAGGAAATGGCAAACTCCTCCGATATTCTTGTCTGGAGAATCCCATGGATAGAGGAGCCTAGTGGGCTGTGGGCTGTAGGATAGCAGAGAAGGACTCGAGTGAAAGCGACTTAGCACTCAGTTGAGGGCATTTGCTCAGTCTTGTCTGACTGTTTGCAGCACGCTAGGTTTCCCTGTCCATCACCAACTCCCAGAGCTTGCTCAAACTCATGTCCATCGAGTCAGTGATGCCATCCAACCATCTCATCCTCTGTCTTTGCCTTCTCATCCTCTGTCTTCGCCTTCTCCTCCTCTACCTTCAGTCTTTCCCAGCATCAGGGTCTCTTCTAGTGAGTCAGTTCTTCGCATGCAGTTTCAGCTTCAGCATCTGTCCTTCCAATGAATATTCAGGATTGATTTCATTTAGGATTGACTAGTTGGATCTCCTTGCAGTCCAAAGGACTCTCAAGAGCCTTCTCCAACACCACACTCTCACATATAGTCCAACTCTCACATCCATGCATGACTACTGGAAAAACCATAACTTTGACTAGACAGACCTTTGTCGGCAAAGTAATGTCTCTGCTTTTTAATATGCTGTCTAGGTTGGTCATAGCTTTTCTTCCAAGGAGCAGGCATCTTTTAATTTCATGGCTGCAGTCACCATCTGCAGTGATTTTGAAGCCCAAGAAAATAGTCTGTCACTGTTTCCATTGTTTCCCCATCTATCTTAGTACTGTGGAATTCTGTTTGAGTCAGTTTTGCAATAAGTTCTATTTTAAGTAATTTGAGAGGTCTTACAAATGAATGGAGCAAAATGTAGACTTTCAGAGATTTGCTTTGATATTTGAGGTATTTTGATAGTTATATCCAAAGTACTTTTGTTAATGCAAAGCTGTTTTATTGTGCCTTATCCTAATTCTGTATGATATAAATTAATCTTTGAGATTAGATAAAACCATTAGTTCAGTAAGTGTTTACTGTATGTTCGGCACTGTGCAAAGTACTTTGAGGATAATAAAGATGTTTTGAATATGGTCAGTGTAGCTCCATATATCTAATCAAGAGAGAATATGTATACTATGCTAATAATTGTAATAGAAATATAAACATTTTTGGGTCTTTGTAAACATGTTTTAGGAAAAAAGCCTGTGAAAACTCTCTCCATGAGTAAATGGGTTAACATGTCTGTCTTTTCCCTCTTATGTACCTAACCTTGAAAAGTGAAATCGCTCAGTCGTGACTCTTTGCGACCCCATGGACTGTAGCCTATCAGGCTGCTCCGTCCATGGGATTTTCCAGGCAAGAGTGCTGGAGTGGATTGCCATTTCCTTCTTCAGGGGATCTTCCCGACCCAGGAATCGAACCCGGGTCTCTCGCATTGCAGGCAGATGTTTTACCATCTGAGCCACCAGGGAAGCGGCATCTAACCTTACTGTTAAAATAAAAACCACTGAAGTGCAAGACTTTATAGTTAAACTTGTATAAGCTGTCTCTAAATCTTATAGTTCAGTGTCTAGCAGAGTATAGTCAAACAGATAGTGTTGTGCACATAGTGCTAGTAGATACGTGGGGGAATGAATGCCTCTGAGAACTGTTCTTGAGGCTGTGTGTCAGTAACTAACTTAAACTTTTCAAACTGCAGACCATTACCTTTGTAGTGGGTTAAGAAAGCACTTCAGTCCATCTCACACAGCATGATAAAGAAATGGAACAGAAGCCATGACAATATAATTTGTACTTAGAGGATTGTTTTTTATGAAATTTTAGTTTGTTATTTAAATATATGTTTGTGTACCCTAGATGGTGATATAAAATGTATTTAACAGTGGATTGTGGTTTTTGAAAAATTGAAAGCCACAGCTTTAGTAGTTAAAAGTTTTCAAAGTGCCAGTTTCTCTTTACTATTTTGCAAGGTGTGAAAAATGATTGGATTTGCATATCTGACGTGATGGGTTTGGTCTTTGTTAATGCTGCTTTGCAAATTGCTAGAGATACTGGAATTTAAACTCCACTCCAGATTTTCCTGTATTTGGTAAAAGATCTAACAACTTTTTTTTGTTGTTGCAAATACCTTTGGTCTTTTGAGTCACTGACCTTTAATTTGGGCTTTCCTGGGGGCTCAGACAATAAAGAATTTGCCTGCAATGCAGAAGATGCAAGAGACCCAGGTTCTATCCCTGGCTAGGGAAGATCCCCTGGAGGAGGAAATGGAAACCCACTTCACTATTCTTGCCTGGAGAATTCCGTGGACAGAATTCCATGGAATTCCTGGCGACTATAGTCCCCTGGGTCACAGAGAGTAGGACCTTTAACTCAGGACAGACTGCTACTTTTAAAGGAAAAAAGGCAGCTTAAGTGTTAATTGCTCTGTAGTGTCTGACTCTTTGTAATACCCATGGACTATAGCCCACCAGGCTCCTCTGTTCATGGAATTCTCCAGGCAGGATTACTGGAGTGGGTAGCCATTCCCTTCTCCAGGGGATCTTCCCCACCCAACTCAGGTCTCCTGTATTGCAGGCAGATTCTTTACTGTCTGAGCCACCTGGGAAACCCATAGACATTTTAATCCACATTAATCCGTAATATCTCAGAAATGTAAAGAGAGAAACTAGAATATAATTATATAAAAACAAAAGCAAAAACCACAACATCAAAAAGGTGAAAGTTCTTCCATTTACTGATGTAACCTCCCTGGACCCCTCATTTTGAAAAGAAAGAGGAGGTTGTTACTGTCAGTAAATTGCTCAGGTTACTTTCTGATATAAATTTGGAACACTTGAGACATCTTTAACTCTGTTTCAGCTCTGGAATTCTACAAATATTTGGAATGATAATATAAACAGCTTTTGACTTTCAGAAATTCAGAACTAATGATGTGAAAGTGAACTGTGTTCATTAATGTGTGTGCATTAAAATTACAAGAGTAGAGAGTCCATACTGTTTGATAAAGTTTATATAGGAAAATAAATGCTCTTAGCCTGCATATTGGAAAAATATTACAAATTTAATTTGTAATGATGTATTGAGGCTAGCCTTTTTTTTAGCCCTCTGTAGGATCATTTTCTGAAATTGTAATGAAAATCAGTTTCAAAAGATAATTCAGCATTTAAGTTCCCTTTACTCTAACTTTTATTTTCTAGGAACACATATAGTTCATGGAATGAAGTTATTTTCGGAATCCTTAACAGGTCATTGCCTTTATTGCTTTTTTACCCTCCTTGATTTTTGCATATTGTTTTCACAGTCTTTGCTCTTATCTTGAGAACTATGTTAGGCGTTTGGTCATGTCCAACTCTTTGTGACCTCTTGGACTGTAGCCTGCCATGCTCCTCTGTCCATGGAATTTCCCAGGCAAGAATGCTATAGTGAGTTGCAGTTTCCTCCTCCAGGGGCTCTTTCTGACCCAAAGATTAAACCTGGGTCTGCCACATTGCAGGTGAATTCTTTACCATCTGAGCCAAACTTGAGGACTGCTAGAGCATAGAAGTCAGCTTACTCCGTTTGGAAATGTGGAGTGGTATAAGTTGAATAGAGATGAAAAAACAATTTCTTTAGGTCAGAAGTATTTTTACATATAGAAACATACTCTTGAACTCTAGCTGTGGTTTTTCCACGTGTCATTTATTAGCAAATGTATTTTTTTATGAAACTTTGACAGAGTGTAAGCCTCTGCTCTTTCTAACTAAGGAAAGCATTAATTCTTAGGCTGAATTTAGCTTTGTTTTGATAAGGTGTTAAATCTTCAGTCAGGGTAGGAGACATTCTCAACCACAGTACTATGCCTATACTATTTTTTATCTTTGCTTTAATTTTTTTTAGGAAAAATGTTTTGAGATATTTGAAGAGGGAGAAATCTTTGATCATGTTTGAGTTAGACTCAGTGTTTTATTTCATTGGCCTTCATGCTTTAGGACATCTGCCTTGTAGTATGAAAGAGAGTTCCCATAATCAACCTGCCCTCCCTCTTTCTGGATGCAGCTGTTTATTTTGAATTAACTCTGGTTCTATATGGACTGTCAGGTACTGTTGATTACTTGTATTAGAGCAAGTGAAAATTAGTACAGTTGTGAAAGGGGATTTACCCTGTGTTTCAAGGAGAAATCAGAGTTTGAATATTGTTCATATATGTATGGTAGGGTGCCACTAACTTGGTTCCTGGAGAACATGAGATTGCCATGGCAACAAAAGCTCTTTGAAGGCAGAAATCTTGGCAGAGCGGTTGGGTCTTTTGAAGTGCTGGGTGTTTTGATAGGAAAGGATCCAGTCAGCAGTAAGCACACAACTGTCGGCCACCAGTCAAGGAAAATAAGCATTTCACTTTTAGCTTTAACTTGAGGGCAAATACATTTTGTTTCGCCCTCAATGCTAATCTTCCTTCAAAACAAATATTTACATGAGGTTTTCTTATCACGTGTATGCTGTTTCAGGAACGTAAGTTTCCAAACATGTGCTTGTGATGTTTTGGCTGGCCTAAAATTGTCTCAATTTTTGGATCATTGTGGTGTAATGTGTTCTAATATTAATAGGTTCTGATATTAAAAGTAGAGTAGATAAAAGTCAGTGTAAAACCAAGTATTCAGTTCGGAATTTGATATTATTTAAAAACTAATGAAAAAAATTCCTCAAACTCCATGATCGGCCTACTTTTTTCAAGATCCTTATCTAACTCACTTTCCCTGTTTTCCACTTACCTCAGCCAGCCTTCATCATGGTTTTGCTCTTGTGGATATTCAGACCTGCTTCTAAGCCATCATTCCTGTGAGGCATGCTTTCTCATTTTTCTTTCTGAACACTCATTTTTCTTTCTTTCAAAGTAAAATGCCTTCTCATTTCACATAATTTCTTTCTCAGATTTTTTTTTTTTAATTAAGCTTTCACCAACCACTGTAACTTCCAGGAATCTTTTCCTTCCCAGACTCTTGATTAGAATTTACATATTGAATCATTTATAGCTTAATATGATTTTACTCATTTTTTCTGTTTTTGTGTTTTGTGTTGTGGATTGGACTAATTTTCTTAGTAATAAGCTCTTTGTGGCCAGGAATTGTGCTTTCTATTCTGTGTCTTATAATAAAGGACTAGACACATGGTTAGTACTTAGTGAAAACTAAATCATTAGTGGTTTTAATTTGAACTATTAGTGATCAGAAATTATATTCAAATAATAGACTCTAGCTTTTTATTAAGTTGTATATATAGTTGTCATAAACAGTGTACTATCTTGAGGATACCGTGTTATTTTTAATGCTTGTTCCCAGGGCTAATAATCTATATAGATCTTTTTCTAACCACAATTCTTCCTCCAAACTGAAGAACCCAGAAAATGATTTGAATGACTTCTCAGTTCTCTTTAGAGAATGATACATAGTTGGTATCATTCTTGATACCTAGGAAACAAGTAACTTTAGTAATTCAGTGAATGACGTCGGGTACTAGGCCTTAATTTTTATGTGGAACGACAGTTTAGAATGGGACATATGTCATTTCTATATTACACTCCGTTTCCTCATGTAGGAATGACTAGCTTGAATCTTTCTATATGTTGAGTTTTTTTGTTCTTTTCATTTTGAAGAAATAAATGCTGATAAAACTTAAGGAACCAGATAAAAGGAACCAGGAACCAGATGAAAGGTTTGCTATTTTGGTTTATTAAAAGCTGTTGAAATGATAGCCCAGTTTTAAGCAGCACTGTTGTCTGCAGATGCAAAATTACAGTTCCCACTTTTAGACTAGACTAATGTAAAATAGGGTAATTTATGATATTATAAAAACTTAAAATATTTTCTCCCTCTAATCTGTGACTGAGGAGGGAGATAAAATGCTATCTACTGAATAAAGTATTTTAGGATTATTTTATTTTCTATCTGAAAAAGAATTCATTAGTTATTTGCTTGCATTTTATACCTAGAAATGTTAAACTTCATCTTTTATTTTTAAAAGTAATTGTTAATTGAGGAAATATCTGAAGTATATAATTAAATTAATACTTTGTGTTTAGCTCTTTGTTTTTGTTTACTGAGCAGGTCTAGGGGAAAT
The DNA here is from genome assembly GCF_014754425.2 of Oryx dammah. Classification (NCBI taxonomy): domain Eukaryota; kingdom Metazoa; phylum Chordata; class Mammalia; order Artiodactyla; family Bovidae; genus Oryx; species Oryx dammah. The sequence goes on from NW_024070210.1 coordinate 49,317,748, forward strand.
GCTTAGAGCCTTAGGGGAGTGCCAGCATCCTTTGGGTCTGATGAGAGTCTAAAGGGATATTCACCATTGACAGGATAGTTATTAGTCCCTTAATGCGGGTAGATTAAAGAAGCTTTTGTAGTTAATCATTTGATGGTTAATGATTTACGTATAGTTCTTCATTGTTTCTGATAGCATGTTATATTTAGATGAATTTTCTTGAAGTAATACTTTGTTTAATAGTTTAGATTAAAATCTTTATAAGATATATTGCAAATTTTATTTTCTTAAACCTTAGCAAATATATATCTTCATTGTGGTCATGGATATTTGTTGTACTTTGCTCTAATAGAGTGACAGTGTATTGTTTTACGATGAAGGTTGATAGGGTTGTTTGATTCTATCTGAATCTTTTCCTGATTACTGTACACTTACATGTGGCATTTTAATTTTTTATTTGTGAATTTTTAGCAGAGCTAACCAATTTTTGACTTTTTTAATGTTATGAAATCTTTAGTCAGTTCTGTGAACCTAACGTGTTAAAAACTGACCTATGGTTAATGAGGAAGGTAAATATTGTTAAAATCAGAGACTGTGTTACCATTGGAAAATAGACCTGGGAGTGATTTTCACCCCTCTGTTTAAGCCTTTTCTGGATTATTTTCTCTTTGTCTCTGGGTATAATTGATTGCAGTCACTTGATATATTGAATATGAACTGTAAAGGCTGTTGTCATTTCTCCTTTAGGTGACTTTGATATTAAAATTTTTAAACATATTTTTCTCACATGGTAGCAAAATATATTTAAGAAAATATGAAAGTAAATGGCTTGTACATATTAAATGTGTTTGAACATGAACTTTAAAGCCAGTCAATTGTGAATTAAAGGTATATCAGGTGCTTAGATGCTTATTACAGAGAAGGCAATGGCACCCCACTCCAGTTCTCTTGTCTGGAAAATCCCATGGACGGAGGAGCCTGGTAGGCTGCGGTCCATGGGCTCGCTAAGAGTCAGGCATGACTGAGCGACTTCACTTTCACTTTTCACTTTCATGCATTGGAGAAGGAAATGGCAACCTACTCCAGTGTTCTTGCCTGGAGAATCCCAGGGACAGAGGAGCCTAGTAAGCTGCCGTCTGTGGGGTCGCACAGAGTCGGACACGACTGAAACAACTCAGCAGCAGCAGCAGCAGCAGATGCTTATTAAATAATATAAATGTTCTGGCAAAGAATGGATTAAGTTGATTGAATTTATAATTATTGGTAATGATATTGTTGCATTAAACTCTAATATGCTGTGATAAGAAACATCCTTTTGAATACATTCTAGTCAGTCTGGATGTGAAGAAGCCTTTTTCTGTAAATGAAAGAGGAAAAAAAAATTAAATCATCCCTTTTGATTATTGTGGGTGAGGACTGTGTTGATGAGAAATTCTTGTCAGGAACATTCTTTGGTAGTGGATGGAACATAATTAGTTTCCTAATTTGTAGAGTTCTTCTGTAGGTCATGAAACTCATGGTTCTTGCGTGAGCCTTTCTTCACCTCTACCTTTCTCTGTCTTCTGTGGCCTTTTGTGTTTGTGAATCTGTCTGGTTCATTGAGTGAGGAGGACAGGCAGAGCTGTCTGCCGAGGACCAGATGGGTCTCTTCCTTCACTGCAGTTCTCTTGGCTTTTTGTTGACCTTTACTTATAAGGGATTTGGCTAAACTCAGGGGAGAGGAAATGGAGAGCCAAGTGATTAGGATTTATTCTGGGTTCAAAAAAAATTCATAAAGGGAGAGAGGATGTTCCTTATTGAGGATTGGATAGGGGTACTGCCCCGGCTTTTTCAGCTTAGCCTCACTGGGGTGAAAAATGGAGATCATATCAGGGTAGATAATCTCACTATTGGAGCTCTTGTTATCTGAGGAAACTTGAACACAGGAACCATAGTGGAATTGCCAAGAAGTGTGTGGTGTTTCATATTAAGCTAATTAATTGAGGAACTTCTCTTTTAAGTTCTAGATATCTAGAAGTTATCTTTTCTAGATAAAAATATATATCAATTTTTGAGCTACTTATTGGTTATACTAAGCAAGAATATAATTTTGATCCCTATTTCTTTGGCTTGGGTTTAATTAGAAGCATTTGAAAAAGGTGGCTGCCATTATTTTCTTTTTGATCTATTCATATAATATTACTCCTAGAGCACTAACTTAAGATGAATTATTGATAGATTGCTTTTCAGTTAATTTGAACAAATAGGAGATATCTCGAAGTGTAGTAATGTAGTTTGACTTACAGAATGAAATGGGATGCTATTGGAGGGAATGACATCTGACTTAATGCTTTAACAGTATCTCCTTGGCTGCTGTATAGAGAATAGTGTAGAAAGAAGAAGCAAGTTAAGAGACTGTAGAACAAACACATGGTTAAATTTTAAATGTAGGTTGAAAGTAGGACTGATAGATGTTAGGCATCAACAACAGAAGGAATAGTTACTATTAATTGGGAATGAAAGGACTGAAGGAGGAACACATCCATTTTCATCTTCTTCCTTCCTTTTTTTAGAAATAAGATTGGGAATCCACATTGATACATGTTAAATGCCTATTAGACATCCAGGTGGAGATGCTAATAGGTAATTGAATATTCTATTCTGAGATACTCTTAGAGGTATGAGCTGGCGATCCCAACTTGGAAGTCACTCTTCTCTGTATTGACATTTATATTGTTTCTACATTTTGCAGTTACAAATAATGCTGCAGTGCATAATCTGGTTCATATGTACTCTTGTATTGCTGGATGCACATCTGCGAGGTGTATTTCCTAAAGTGGAACCTCTGGGTCAAAAAGCAAATACATACATAGTTTTCTTAGATACTGCCAAAGTCTCTTCCAAAAGAGTTGAGCCCAACTTGCATTCTTCCCAGTGATATTTAGTAATAGTCACAGACATTTTAGTGATGGGAAAAATGATTATTAGTCACCAAGTATAGGTAATTCACTTCTTTTATAACAACTTCATTGAGATATAATTCACATACCATGCAGTTCACATATTTAAGGTGTACAATTCATAGATGAAGTGTTCAAAATAGGCAAATTTATAAAGATAGAAAAATAGATCAGTGGTTATCTAGACTGAGCTTTGGGCTGATAGATTGTGGGGAGAAGAGGACTGACTGCTAATAGGATATGGATTTCTTGGGGGGTGTGGCTTGATGAAAATGTTCTAAAATGGATAGTGATGATTTGATGGTTGCACAGGTGTGATTATACTAAAAATTATTGAATTGTACACATCTGAGTATAAATGGAATTTAAAGCCATGGGATCAGAGTGAATGTAGATGAAGAAGAGGTCAAAAGACTGCATGTTCTTCAGCATTTAGAAGTTAGCGTGATGAGCAAGAGAGACTTGAGAATGCATGTCCAAGTACAGGAGGAAACCAGGCAAGTTTGGAATCATGGAAGGCAAATGAAGAGAGTCTTTCAAGGAAGAGGGGATACTAACAGTATTAAATGATTCTGATGAATCAGTTAAGATGAGGATTGAGAGTTGACCACTTGATTTACAACTCCCAAAGAAGCAGATGTGGTAGAGTGGAGGGGACAAAAGTCTAGTGGGAGGTGATTTGGGAAAGTGGAAATAAAGAAAGTAAAGACAGCAAGTATAGGTTCTTTACCCAAGAATTTTGCTCTTGTAGGAAGAATAGAAAATGAGTATAGCCCAGCAATCCCACTGCTGGGCATACACACCGAGGAAACCAGAATTGAAAGAGACACCTGTACCCCAGTGTTCATCGCAGCACTGTTTATAATAGCCAGGACATGGAAGCAACCTAGATGCCCATCAGCAGACAAATGGATAAGAAAGCTGTGGTATATATACACAATGGAGTACTACTCAGCCATTAAAAAGAATACATTTGAATCAGTTCTAATGAGGTGGATGAAACTGGAGCCTATTATACAGAGTGAAGTAAGCCAGAAAGAAAAACACCAATACAGTATACTAATGCATATATATGGAATTTAGAAAGATGGTAACAATAACCCTGTATGCGAGACAGCAAAAGAGACACAGATGTATAGAACAGTCTTTTGGACTCTGTGGGAGAGGGAGAGGGTGGGATGATTTGGGAGAATGGCATTGAAGCATGTATAATATCATATAAGAAACAAATCGCCAGTCTAGGTTTGATACAGGATGCTTGGGGCTGATGCACTCGGATGGTACGGGGAGGGAGGAGGGTTCAGGATGGGGAGCACATGTACACCCGTGGTGGATTCATGTTGATGTATGGCAAAACCAACACAATATTGTAAAGTAATTAGCCTCCAATTAAAGTAAATAAATTTAAATTAAAAAAAAAAAGAAAAGGGGTATAGCTGTGTGATATTGGGGAGAGGTAAGTGGATTAAAAGCAATTAAAAAATTTTTATCTTCTTTAGGATTGAGTTAACAGCATGTTATATGGTCATGAGAATGAGTCACTAGGAAGAAAAAGGAACTGATGATATAAGGAGAGGGAGAATTGTTTGAGTAGGTCAGAGGAAGATGCATCAGGTGTACAGGTAGAGGGAATGGATTTACAGCTAAGCAAGGACAGCTCATAGGAAAAGGAGAGAAAATGATATATGTTAGGTTATTAGTATGACTCCCATTTTAGAAATATATGAGTGAAATACTGTCATGGTCTTCATTTTACTACTTTTCTCTATATGACTTTTATTAAATCTGATAATAAATCTGTGACTGTCGTGGTTAAAATTGATATTGATAGGTGGGGAGGAGCTATGAAATGTTCATGCTTAGAGTTAAGAAAACTGTTCAAATACATTTAATTAAATAATTTTGCTCTTCAAACTAAGCCAGTATCTGTCTAGTGGTTCTATTAACTATCAATTGATGGACAAAAGTTTTAAGGTAATATTTGTAAATCAGCAAATCCTAACAGTCAGTTATATATGATTAGGCCAATAAGTTTTATCATGTTGACTTAATAGTGACTGACTATGGATGTGGTATAAGTTTATTTTTAAAGTGTTGGCTATAGAATGGAAGGATTTTTTTTTTTAATTGAAGTAATGATTTACAATGTTGTGTTAGTTTCTGGTGTACAGCAAAGTGACTTAGTGATTCAAATGAATATATGTATTCTTTTTCATATTATTTTCCATTATGGTTTATTATAGGACATTGAATATAGTTCCCTGTGCTATATAGTAGGACCTTGTAGTTTATCCATTATATATATAGTAGTTACATCTGCTAGTCCTAGACTCCCAATACAGCCCTCCTCTGCCCACCCTTCCTCCCACAACCACGAGTCTGATCTCTATGTCTGTGATTCTGTTTCATAGATAAGTTCATTGTGTCATATTTTAGATTCCACATATGAGTGATATCATGGTATTTGTCTTTCTCTTTCTGACTTACTTTCACTTAGTATGATAATCTCTGGGTCTCTCCATGTAGCTGCAAATGGAATTATTTCATCTGTTTTTTTTTATGGCTCAGTAATAGCCACTATACATGTATGTGTATATACACACATGCACATATACCACGATTTCTTTATCCATTCATCTGTCAATGGACATTTAGGTTGTTCTCATATCTTGGCTGTTGGGAATAATGCTGCTGTGAACATAGGGGAGCATGTATCTTTTTGAGTTATAGTTTGGTCTGGATATATGCCTGGGATGGGATTGCTGGATCATGGGGCATTTATGTTTTTAGTTTTTTGAAAAACCTCCATACTGTTAGAATGGAAGGAATCTTAAACTACATCTCATTTGCAGATTCAGTTTTTGTTTAATGTCCTGTAGACAGAAGACTGAAATTGAATAGGAAAATTGAGATATTGACCCAAGACATACAGAAATTTAGTGCATGATAAACTTGACATTTCAGAGAGGTAAAGGTGGACTTTTTAAGAAATGATTAATCATTTGGAAAAAGATAAAATTAAATTCATACCTCACATCATACAGAAAAATAAGTTGCAAATGAACCAAAGACCTTAATGTAAATGATGAAGCTATATGAATACAAAAAGGAAACATGGATGGATTCTTCTGTAACCTGGGTAAAAAGAAGGTTTTCTGTGACTCAGAATCCAGGAGCAAGAAAAGGAAAAATTGGTAAACTTGAGTTTATAAAAATTTAAAGTAAGACTTTTTGCACAGCAGAAAAACCCCACTAACCCACAAAGCCAAAAAGGTACAAAACTTGGAGAAAATATGGATTATATATCATAGATAAAAGGCTAATATACCTCATGTAAAGATAAAATAGAAAAAGATCAAATAGAAAACAGGTAAAAGACATGGACAGATAGTTCTCACATAAAGCTATAAAAATTTCCCTTAAACATTTGATAAGTTAATCACTCTCACTTATAATAGAAATCTGAGTAAAACTGCACTGAGATGCCAGTTTTCACCTGTGAGATGGACAGAAATTTAAAAAGTACAAACACTCTTAGCTGTGAGGAAAGGGGTATTTTCATACTTTGTTGATGGTAATACAACTGGTATTTTGATACCACTGAACCCCCAGCTAGCATAGGATGACTCAAGAACTAGCTTCCTTGCAGAGCAGAAGAGTGAGGGAAGAGGAGTCCATTATCTAAGGCACTTCAGGACATCTAACCACTTAACTAGATCCCTTTTCCTGTTCTTCCCACAAATCCCTGAAGTCAGAAGGAGGTGGGAATTGTGGTCCCCTTCCTTTCTGGGCCTCAAAACTCTATGATCTCTCACTAAGACTGGCTTTTGAGATGCTAAAGACAAGATAAAGGACAAAAGTTATCCTTTCCCAAGATAGTAGTGAGACTACAACATGGGAAATGTTTTTGTAGGGGAGTGAATATTCACTAACTCTGTGTTGTTCCTTTGGTAGCGAGTAATGGGGCTCTTTCAGTAAATAGATTGGTCAGGCATGTGAGAGCAATGTGAGAGGTAATTGGAAGGGCCAAAATTATTTTGTTAACTTAATAATCCTCATTAACTGTCATTGCATAAGCCATGTATTACATATTTAGATGCCATATATTAAACGTTATCACATTTAGAATTATTTTGTTTGTGCTAGCTATTAGAGGGTTTTTCTCTGGCAGCATGGTGGTAAAGAATCTGCCTGCCAGTGCAGGAGACCCAAGAAATGTCGGTTTGATACCTGGGTCAGGAAGATCCCCTGAAAGAGGAAATGGCAGCCCACTCTAGTACTCTTCCCTGGAAAATCCCATGGACAGAGGAGCGTGGTGAGCTACTGTCCATAGGGTCACAAAAAATCGGATGCAACTGAGAGACTGAGCACACACAGTTACTAGAACTGGAGTAGAAGGTGATGTGGCAATTGTAATAACACTGTGCTCAGTCGTGTCTGACTCTGTGACCCCGTGGACTGTTGCCCACCACGCCCCTCTGCCCATGAAATTTCCCGGGCAACAATACTGGAGTGGGTTGCCATTTCCTACTCCAGGGGATCTTCCCAGCCCAAGGATTGAACCCCTGTCTCTTTGGTCTTCTCCAGTGATGGCAGATTCTTAACCACTCGTGCCACATGGGAAGCCCAATAATAAGTCAAATTAAAAAATGAGTTACCCTGTTGGTGAGAATATAAAATGGTACAAGCTGCCTTGAAAATCAGCCTGGCCATTCCTCAAAATGTTAATCCTGGAGTCACCATATGGCCCAGCAGTTCTGCTCCTAAGTGCATACCCAAGAGAGTTGAAAACGTGTCCACTCAAAAACTTGCAGAAGTGTTTGTATCAGCATTGTTTATAGTAGTCAAAAAGAAAAGATAAGCCAAATGCCTGCTGACTGGTGAATGTAGGTATTGTATACCATATAATGGAGAATTAGTTGGCCATAAAAATGAAGTAATGATATATGCTACAACCTGGCTGAACCTGGAAAACATGATAAATGAAAGAAGCCAGTTATAAAAGATCACATATGATTCCATTTCTATGAAATGTCCAGCATAGGCAATTCTATAAAGACAGAAAATAGATTAGTAGTTACCTTGGCCATGAGGGGTGGCAGGAGTAGTTTGAAGGAGGAAGGGGACTGACTACTAATGGATTTGGGTTTCTTGAGGGTCTTGTGTGGCAAAAATGTTTTAAAAATTACAGTGGTGATTTGATGGTTGCATAGGTATGAATATACTGAAAACTTTTGAATTGTAAACATTAAATGTGAATTGTGAAGTATGTGAGTTATATCTTAGTGAAGTTGTTAGGAAAGAAATGAATTATCTATACTTAGTAACTAATAAGTTTTTTTCCGCATCACTAAAATGTCTGTGATCCATTCCTATATACATTGCTGGTGAGAATGCAAATTGGCACAACTCTTTTGAAAGGGACTTTGGCAATATCCTGTTTACATTTTGACCCAGCAATTCCACTTCTGGAAATCGACCCTGAAGATTTGCTTCCAGCAGTACAAGAGTGCATGTGGACAAAATTATTCATTGGAGCATTATTTATAAATCATAAAATAGTGACAACAAAACGCATATGTATAAAAGAACAAGGAAACCTCTATAAATTGATACGGAGTGATTTTTAGGATTATATGGTTAAGTGCCACAAGCAAAGTACAAATGAGCATCTATATTATATTACCTTATATAAGAAAGAAAGCAGGATAGGGAATTACACCTATCTGCAAACGAAATACAGGAAGGATAATCCAGAAACTGCAGACACAGTGAATAGGAACAGGGTCGAAAAAATGAGGAACGGTAGTGGGATTAAAGGAATGGAGGAGATTGTGACATTACTGAGTACACTTTTTTGTATTTTTCTGAGTTTTGGAAGTATGCCAGTGTTTCACATGTTTGTAAAAAAAATTTATAAAGTTAGGGGAAAAAAGTGAAAACAAAAATAGGCTAAAACAGAAACAAATGAACTCAACTGGATTTCAAAAGAATTACGTAATTACTTGTGGTTTGGTGTGGGGGCAAAGTAACAAAACTTGTGAACACAGTGAACACAGTATTTGCACTGTATGGCTTAAAGGCCGAAGACCAAGAGACCACTTAAGAAATACCCAGTTTATAGGCTTTCCTTTTTCATGCAGAGCTATGGGTTAACAAATCCAAAACTACTTTCTTTGTATACCAGGGTCGAGTACATGGTAAAAAAATATTTTGTGAGTAATAGAAGCCAGATTTCTTATTGTTGGAGGAGGGAGTTTTAAATATGCAAAAGAAGAAGGCTAGAAGGAAAGAATCTCATGGTGTTTGATTGGAACTTGAAGTACAGATAAACTCATCGTTCTTTCTTCCATCCATCCATCCATCTATAAAAATAATTATAGATGAGACAGGGTTGTGTGTGTATGAGTGAATGTATGTCTGTGAATATGTGTGTGTGTATATATATATTAATTTAATTCATACTCTTGTATATCAACTCTTTGTATAAATCTGCTTCCTAGATGATTTTAGTCAGTAATTTTATCACTGATTAAACTTGCTAGGTAGAATATTATAAAAAAATTCATTTAGATGCTCTCTTGTTTTTGAAGTTTGGCCATTTACAGAATGTATTTGTTAAATACATTTGCTAAAAACATTAGACTTCTAGATGTTTAATTTTGATTCGTAGGGATTTCCTTGAAATATATTTAGTTTAATTTTGTAAATGTCCCCTTAAATTTTCCTTTAAGAAAAATGTTTGCAATATTAATAAAATGTTAGTAAAGAACCTCCCATAATAAACATCTCTAGTATGTACAAATCGGAGAAGGCAATGGCAACCCACTCCAGTACTCTTGCCTGGAAAATCCTATGGATGGAGGAGCCTGGTAGGCTGCAGTCCATGTGGTCGCTAAGAGTCGGACACGACTGAGTGACTTCACTCTCACTTTTCACTTTCATGCATTGGAGAAGGAAATGGCAACACACTCCAGTGTTCTTGCCTGGAGAATCCCAGGGATGGGGGAGCCTAGTGGGCTGCCATCTATGGGGTCGCACAGAGTCGGACACGACTGAAGTGACTTAGCAGCAGCAGTAGCAGCAGTATGTACAAATAGGAAACAACATGTCTAGCAGTCTTCACTGATTAATAGATTAAATTCATTTCAACATTTGGATTTATGTACTAGCATGTAGCAAGGAGAGATAAGAAAGCCTTCCTCAGCGATCAATGCAAAGAAATAGAGGAAAACAATAGAACAGCAAAGACTAGAGATCTCTTCAAGAAAATTAGAGATACCAAGGGAACATTTCATGCAAAGATGGGCTCAATAAAGGACAGAAATAGTAGGGACCTAACCGAAGCAGAAGATATTAAGAAGAGGTGGCAAGAATACACAGAAGAACTGTACAAAAAAGATCTTCACGACCCAGATAATCATGATGGTGTAATCACTCACACTCACCTAGAGCCAGACATCCTGGAATGTGAAGTCAAGTGGGCCTTGTGAAGCATCACTACGAACAAAGCTAGTGGAGGTGATGGAATTCCAGTTGAGCTATTTCAAATCCTGAAAGATGGTGCTGTGAAAGTGCTGCACTCAATATGCCAGCAAATTTGGAAAACTCAGCAGTGGCCACAGGACTGGAAAAGGTCAGTTTTCATTCTAATCCCAAAGAAAGGCAATACCAAAGAATACTCAAACTACCACACAATTGCACTCATCTCACATGCTAGTGAAGTAATGCTCAAAATTCTCCAAGCCAGGCTTCAGCAATACGTGAACCGTGAACTTCCAGATGTTCAAGCTGGTTTTAGAAAAGGCAGAGGAACCAGAGATCAAATTGCCAACATCCGCTGGATCATAGAAAAAGCAAAAGAGTTCCAGAAAAACATCTATTTTTCTTTGTTGACTATGCCAAAGCCTTTGACTGTGTGGATCACAATAAACTGTGGAAAATTCTGAAGGAGATGGGATTACCAGACCATTTGACCTGCCTCTTAAGAAACCTATATGCAAGTCAGGAACCAACAGTTAGAACTGGACATGGAACAATGACTGGTTCCAAATAGGAAAAAGAGTACGTCAAGGCTGTGTATTGTCACCCTGCTTATTTAACTTCTATGCAGAGTACATCATGAGGAATGCTGGACTGGAAGAAGCACAAGCTGGAATCAAGATTGCAGGGAGAAATATCAATAACCTGAGATATGCAGATGACACCACCCTTATGGCAGAAAGTGAAGAAGAACTAAAGGGCCTCTTGATCAAAGTGAAAGAGGAGAATGAAAAAGTTGGCTTAAAGCTCAACATTCAGAAAACGAAGATCGTGTCATCTGGTCCCATCACTTCATGGCAAATAGATGTGGAAACAGTGTCAGACTTTATTTTTTGGGCTCCAAAATCACTGCAGATGGTGAGTGCAGCCATGAAATTAAAAGACGCTTACTCAAGTTATGACCAACCTAGATAGCATATTCAAAAGCAGAGACATTACTTTGGCAACAAAGGTCCGTCTAGTCAAGGCTGTGGTTTTTCCAGTAGTCATTTCTGGATGCGAGAGTTGGACTGTGAAGAAAGCTGAGCACCAAAGAATTGATGCTTTTGAAGTGTGGTGTTGGAGAAGACTCTTGAGAATCCCTTGGACTGCAAGGAGATCCAACTAGTCCATCCTAAAGGAGATCAGTCCTGGGTATTCATTGGTAGGACTGATGTTGGAAGCTGAAATTCCAATATTTTGGCCACCTGATGCGAAGAGCTGACTCATTTGAAAAGACCCTGATGCTGGGAAAGATTGAGGGCAGGAGGATAAGGGGACAACAGAGGATGAGATGGTTGAATGGCATTACTGACTCAATGGACATGGGTTTGGATAGACTCCAGGAGTTGGTGATGGACAGGGAGGCTTGGTGTGCTGCAATTCTTGGGGTCGCCAAGAGTCGGACACGACTGAGCAACTGAACTGAACTAGCATGTAGCTCATGGCATGATCTGATAATAATTAGGATATGGTAATAGTAAAATATTAGTAATCAACATGTTTTTATCTATAATTGACAAAATGTAGGCTAAAGAATTAAAACTATATTGGAGTCATTGGATTTGCTACCGAGCACCATATTTAAAGTATATAGTTACCGTTGTATAATTATTAAATATAATCATAACCTTATACTTTGTTTATAACTATATTCCTATACTTTGAGGAAGAAAATACGTTTGAATCTTAGGTACTTTAATGATTATTAATTATGCAATAATTGAATTTTCTTTTGATGATTTCAAATTATTAGAATCTCATCCTGAAAAAATCAAATTCATAACAAAGTATGTCTTGCTATATAGCCGGTGTGAATATATTAAAAAATAGTGTAAAATCCCAAACTAATTTTTTGTTTACTGTTACATAATTTGAGGCAGTTCTAGGCATTTATGGCAGACAACTGATACATAACCAAGTACAAGTAGCAATTTGGATAAAAATTTAGAATTAGGTTTTTTAAAAAGAATTCTCTTTGCATCTAAATTTAAGCCTCTACATATTGTTTCTCACTAAAAATAATCAGAGAAACTTGGAAAAAATGGCTGGTTTTGTACTTGAAGCAGGGAATACACAAGATAAACCTGGAACATCTTGTTATACCAGGTAATAAGGAAGATTAAAGGCTACTGGAATCTTGTCAAAAAGACTCCATGGCTGAAAATGGAACAGTTTGAGCTTTAATAATTTCTAATGTGGTTTGAGACACAACATATATGTTTAAATACAGAATTCATAATGACTTTTTAAAAAATAACTAGTCATACTGTTGGGGATACTGTTGAACCAATAAAGAATTACTTATCCTGTCTTTCCTTTGAGAACTATATCCTTGGGCAACTACATAAATGATGAGGGGGAAATTTATTTTTATAGAACTATTCTAGCTAACAAATGGGAAATGAATTATAAAATTAGAATATCATCACTTTGTAAACCTTGTTAAGTTAATGAATGTAAGAATTGAATATCATGGATTTTAACACAGAAAAGCAGCCAGAACATTTGCCTCTAGATGTAAAACAAAATACCCATGAAAAACTCTTGCCCTTGCGAGAAAGGATTGAACTACAATCTGATCAAGCATCTAAATTCAGCTACTAATTTATGGAAAACACAGAAGAAGAAAATATTAAATACTAATAGCAACTCCTTGCTGGATATAATCAGAAAAATCCAGCCTATAGAAAGCTGCTGCTGCTGCTAAGTCACTTCAGTCGTGTCCGACTCTGTGCAGCCCCATAGAGGGCAGCCTACCAGGCTCCCCGTCCCTGGGATTCTTCAGGCAAGAACACTGGAGTGGGTTGCCATTTCCGTCTCCAATGCATGAAAGTGAAAAGTGAAAGTGAAGTTGCTCAGTCGTGTCTGACTCTTAGCGACCCCATGGACTGCAGCCCAATAGGCTCCTCCGTCCATGGGATTTTCCAGGCAAGAGTACTGGAGTAGGGTGCCATTGCCTTCTCTGTATAGAAAGCTACAAAATAACAAAAAAATTTTTTCCTCTCCTCTCCAAAATCTCTCCAAAAAAATTTTTTCCTCTCCTCTCCAAAATCTCAAAGAACAAACAGGAGGGGACACATTTAAAAATTAAAGTCAAATAAAATTAAAAATTCAGATCCTCAGTTTTCTTTAGCCATCTTTCAAGTGCTTAACCAGCCATATGTGACTCATGGCTACCATATCAGACATGGCAGGGATGGAAAATTTCCATCTTTGCAGAAAGTTCTGTTGGATAGTTGTATTAATTTCCTAGGGCTTCCAAATAAATCACCACAATCTGAGTAGCTAAAATTACAGAAATTTATTCCCTGACAGTTCTGGAGGCCTGAAGTTCAAAATTAAGGTGTTGGTAGAGCTTTATGCCCTCTGAAGGTTCTAGGGGCTTATCCTTCTTTGCCTCTTCCAGCTTCTGATAGCATTCTGATGTTTTGGTTTGTGGCAGCATATTTACCCTTTCTCTTTTAAGGACACCAGTCATTGGATTTAGAGCCTACTGTTAAATCTAGGATGATCTTGAGATCCTTAATTACTTCTTCAAAGACCCTATTTCCAAATAAGGTCATGTTTGCAGATACTGGGTGTTAGGATTTGAATATAATTTTTTTTAAGAGACAGAATTTTAACCTACTACAACAGGGCTGCTAAACATTAAGAGACTTAAGACATATCGTACAGTTGCAGTGTTTGGACTCTTTGGATTCTGATGCAAGGAAACATTATAAAATTAAAAATTATGAAATGAGGGAATTCCCTAGCAGTCCAGAGGTTAGGATACCACTCGTCCACTGCTGGGGTTATGGGTTCGATCTTTGGTATGGGAACTAAAATCCTGCATGTCATGTGGTGTGGCAAAGGGGGGAAAATGTCACTTCAAAAAACTGTATAAAAATTATGAAATGATTGTGCATTTGGGTAATGAATATATTAAAACTTGTTAGCTTCTTTATGGGTAGTACTAGTGTTTAATTCTTTTTAAAGAAAGAACTTTTATTGTTTAGAAGTAGAGCAATATTTACAGTTGAGATGAAATGATATATTGGAAAATTTTCAAAATAATGCAGGAATGAGTAAATGAATAGGTTATGGATCAGGGGCTGCAAGCAATAACCCAGGTAGGTTACAGCCTGTTTTTGTAAATAAGGTTCTATTGGAACAAATCTATGCTGATTCAAGTACATATGGCCTATGGCTACTTTTGTGCCATAAAGGCAGAACTGAGTGATTTGAAAAGAGACCCACGGGCCTTGGAAAACTGAAGACATGTACTGTGTGACATTTGTGGACCCCTGCCTGGTAGAGTTCGAAAGAGGTAGACAGTGAATTGATAATAGTTAAAGCTGTCTCTTTTTTGTATGTGTTTGAAATGTCCCATAATATGTTAAATTTTCTGAAAAATAATAGTTGCGTGTTTCTCTGATTTGAGAGTAAGAAAGAACTATGTCTTAAAGAGAAACTCAAAGGAAAGTAGTGTGTTTATTATTTTATTCTAGAAAAAGGTCTATTTGTGATATTTTATCTCTGAGGTATGAAATGACTATGGTAAAAAGATAACATTTGTTAAATCTGACTGTTGGAAACACGAATCTTACATTATTTTGTATTTATCTGTATGCTAAAATATTTTTAATTAAAAAAAGCCAAAGTCACATGTTAATAATGTAAGTTAAAATGTGTAAGGGCAAACTAAACATTTGAGAAAGAATTTATAATATATAACAGCAGTTTGAGGGCCTTAATATATACACATCCTTTATAAATTTCCAAGAAAAAAAAATCTCCTTGTTAGAAAAATTAGAAAAGGACACATATAGTATTTGCCAATAAAGGCAGTTGGGCAACATGCGTATGGGAAAAATGGTTTAAAAAAGAGAGACCATAAGGAGAAAAGTTAATTAAAAAATAGACACTGTTAAGATTTAAAAAAAAAGTAAATATAAAATCTCTCACCACTATATATGGGGAGGGAGGAGAACTATGTATGTATATGGAGAAAGTTAAATTTGTAGCTTTGCTGTTTTTTGTGTATATTTTGGCCAATCAGGTTGTTTTGAAAGTAATATTTTAGGGTAAGTTGAAGTTTCTGAAGTTTAACAAGTGAAGAAAGGATATATAATCTATTTTTCGTTATTGAGTTTGTTGGTCAACAGAAATTTCTGTTCATGTTTAACATCTTGTGTATACTGATTGTTGAAATACTTCTCTGCTGCTGCTGCTGCTAAGTCACTTCGGTTGTGTTTGACTCTGTGTGACCCCATAGATGGCAGCCCACCAGGTTCTCCTGTCCCTGGGATTCTCCAGGCAAGAACACTGGAGTGGGTTTCCATTTCCTTCTCCAGTGCATGAAAGTGAAAAGTGAAAGTGAAGTCGCTCATTTGTGTCCAACTCCTAGAGATTCTTAAACTTTAGCACATATCATAGTCACCTAGAGGGCTTGTTCTATAACATGACTCTTGACCTCATCCCCAGAGGTTTTGATTCATTGGGTTAGGGATGAGGCAAAGGATTTGCATTTCTAACAAGTTCCCCTGTGAGCTGATGCTGCTGATTTTGAGGAACCACACTTTAATAATTGCTGTTCTACAGTGAAGAGAAAAGAGAAGGAAAGGAAAAAAAGATATTTGTATATAGCAACTATTTACAGAGGATTGTATTCAATATATTATAATATTGTCTTTGATGCACAAGGTGTTATGATCAGTTGAATATACAGTATATGAAAAACATTCCTTTTTTTTTTTTAAGAGAATCATTTGGAGCCTTAAGCTTTGTATGTGTAGCTTGTATAGCTTTGGGTATGTAGGTGATGAGTTCATTGATTTAGGCCTAACTTTTTTTAATAATACTGAGCTTTAAAAATTTTTTTAAAGTATAGTTGATTTATTAATACAGTGTTGTATTAATTTCTGCTGTGCAGCAAAGTGATTCAGATGTATGTATATGTATACATATACACATTATTTTTTAAACATTCTTCTCTATTATGGTTTATCATAGGATATTAAATATAGTCCTCTGTGCTATACAGTAGGATCTTGTTTATCCGTTCTACATATAATATCTTACATCTGCTAATCCCAACCTCCTACTCCATCCCTCCCCCTTGAAGCCACAAGTCTGCAAAACTGAGCTTTTTGTAGATTATTGAGTTGCCGTGTTATTTAGGTGAATGAGAATGATGGCTTCAGAGAGAAAATAGTGAGAACAAGTGATATAAAGAAAAAGTATGATTGTAGTAAAATTAAGCAGGCAAAGCAAAACACTACATTTTTTTCTTTTTTTAATATAAATTTATTCATTTTAATTGGAGGCTAATTACAGTATTGTATTGGTTTTGCCATACGTCAACATGAATCCACCACAAGTGTACATGTGTTCCCCATCCTGAATCCCCCTCTCACCTCCCTCCCCATTCCATCCCTCTGGGTCATCCCAGTGCACCAGCCCCAGGCATCCTGTATCGTGCATCGAACCTGGACTGACGATTCGTTTCATATAAGATATTATACATGTTTCAATGCCATTCTCCCAAATCATCCCACCCTCTCTCTCTCCCACAGAGTCCAAAAGACTGTTCTATACATCTGTGTCTCTTTTGCTGTCTCGCATACAGGGTTATCGTTTCTAATATGCGTTAGTATACTGTATTGGTGTTTTTCTTTCTGGCTTACTTCACTCTGTATAATAAAACACTACATTTTTAGGGAAAGATATTTGGTAAAGTTATTTTAACAGTAAGGGAGTGATAAAGCTAATTTCAATATTGTAGTTACCCCCCAAGGGAAGATATTTATATTCCATTATTTGTATTTATTACCTTATTTATATGGTGTAAATACTTTAAAAAAATAATAATATTCAGTAAGAATTTCTTACTGAAATAGAGGATAAAATGCTCTTATTTCCTTCAAACAGGAAAAAATAGTAAAAAAAATCTTGAGAAGAGTAAAACTCCCTTAGACTCTTAGTTGGGCCTGCCAAATACCCTAGGCTGGCACTGTATGTTTCTGCAGTGATGAAAATTTTAAAAATCTTTGTTAAATGTGCCTAATAAGCACTTGAAATGTGGCTAGTGCAACTGAGGCAGTGCTTTAAACTTTAATTATTTGAAATTTATGTTTAAATAGGCTCATGTGACTGATGTCTACCATATTATTGAAACAGACAGTTTAGAACATGGTTTAGCCCTTGATTTAATAATCTGTTAATAATTCTCCTATAGAATATTCAGTGTTTGGTTTGCTGACATTTTGCTTAGGTCACTGATTTTTGTCTATTATCTTGTGTGCTTTGACTCAATGCTTCTTGTGTTGAATGGTAGCAGTTTGATTTACTTCTCTTGTGCCTTATATTCCAAAAATTGAGTCTTTAGGATCAGAAGCTCCTGAACTAAAGTTTATTGAAAACATAGTATTTTATTAGTTATAATGTGTTTTGAAATTTTCATAGGTTGTTATTTTTAATGTCAGAATTTTATGACTTGATATTCTGTTGATTTCTACTTAAAATATTAATCCATTGACTTTTCTGAGCCCCAAACAAAATTCTTTTTATTTTGTAACTTGAGTCATTCAGCAAATATTACTTGTTATGAGCCATGCATTCTTGAGAATTGGGGAATAATAGAGGAAATAGACTCTGACTTATGATGTGAGCATATTTGGTAGTATTTTTAGAAAGAAAGCACAGTGTGCTTGAGAGAAACACTGGATAGTCATATACTGGAGGAATGAGAATAAGATAGTATATGACTGGGAAGAGACCAAACAAAAACGTTTATATATTTTTATTTTGTTATTTTGTCACTTGATGGTAATGGAGATTGCACATCAAAATTCTTAACAGTGTTCCTGTTACTGTATAAATATGATTTTTTTAATTCACCAAAGGACTTGTAATACAGAAAGAACTTACAACCAAATATCTGACAACTCAATTTAAAAAAATAATAAGGCAAAGTTATCTAAAACTACACTACATCAAAGAAGATACATGAATGGCCAACAGTACTTGTAAACATGTTCAGTGTCATTGACATTGATATCAGAGAAACGCAAATTAAAACCACAGTGAGTCACTCTATAATCAATTAGAATGACTAAATTAAGACAACAATAAATCATAATACCAAATATGGCTGCGTCATGTCAAATGGAAATGAAAAATAATCTAGACACCTTAGGAAAGCAGCTTGACACTTTCTTACAAATTCAACATACACTTACCATATAACCCAACATTCCCACTCCCTGGAATTCATCCAAGAGAAATGAAATGTGTATATACATTTTTTTTTTTTTGGATAATCATCATGGAGGACTTATTCATAATAATACCAAATGGAAAACGATCCAAATATTTATCAGCTGGCGAACAGTTTTTGAAAATAATACTGTATAGATAACTCACATCTACATAAAGGAAAAGTACTCAGCAGTCAAAAGAAACAAAATATTGATAAGTGTGTACATGATTATATCTTGAAGACATTAAGCTAGTTGAAGTAAAACACTGCATACTGATTTCTTCTGTATGAAACTTCTCTGTCTTAATGATAGTTATTGGTTTTACCTATTTAATATTACACATTAGTCCTCATGTTCCAGCTTTGTTCTTCATCCTTGGTTGAAAGCTTATTATAGTAATAGGTGTTATCCAAATATCTGAAACCTGTCATGAAGTGCTTAGAAGTGAATCTGTTTTCTCTGTCCGTTCAGAGCCAATAGCATCCTTGATTCAGATTCCCCAGATGGATGTCTGCTTTTTGCTCTTGTTCCTTTTACAGACCAGCTTCCTTTACTTATTTATCACCTTGCCCAAATTCACAAGATCTGTAATTTAAGCACTGCCTTTATATCTGACTTTTGGGTCCAGCTCACGAGAGAGAACATTTGATTATTAATAAACCAATGGATTGACTAGTCTCAAATTAGTCACCTCTGTCTCGTCTAGTTGGGATTAGGGAATGTGATCGTTGACTGGTATGGCTGCCTATGCTGCACATTTAACTGAGTAGAATTTGTGATGTTATATTATACAAGTAATTAAATGAATTCTCCATATGTTAGGTTTCTTTGATTACCTTTATGTATGTTCATTAACATATTTTTTAAGTACTTATAAAAATATACAGTGACAGATGATGGTACTACAAAGATGACTAGAGGCAGGTATAATCCTTGCCCCCAAGGAGTTATAGTCCTAGTGGAACTAAGGGAATGGGAGTGACACATAAACAATAAAAATGATGTAATACAGTGATAATAAGTAGGTAACTGATACAAGTAGACTACTTAATAGTCATATCAAGTAAGGATGTAGAGTTGGATTTCTGTCTGTGCAATAAACAGTGTGACCTTGAGTAAGTTTCTTAAAATATCAAAGTACCAGTCTTTAAAAAGAGAGTGACGCACAATTTCATTGTGTCACCTCAGAATAACGTACATGAAAGTGTGAAGTGTAACAAAACTGTTATAATTGTTTTATTGAACTGTTTCATTACCTTCAGTTTTAGTGTAATCTAGTAATTGTTGAAAGACTAATCTTTTTTCCTACTGCTGTAACCTTGGAGGATATGTCATCTTTTTGAAACTTGACTTTTGCTTTCTTTTTCATGTGGATGTAAATTTTGTTGTGAATTCGAATGTATTGCCCTTTCCATATGACTTGCTGATCTCTTGTTTCTTCTGATAGGTGCTTTGCTATTTTGTCAGGCTCTTTGCTTGTACATTCTTTTGCCTTTGTGTATTTTTACTTTTCTCTTTGAATTTAACATTTTACTTTTGATACAAATATTTGAAGCTCTACTTTTATACATAAGCATTCCTTGTGTATAGTATTTCTACTAAGTTGCTTTATTTTAAAAAATCAATATTGTTACTATTGTTTTGTATTAACTCAAGTTTATATTGATGTATCATTATTAATTGATTAGTCAGGAGTAAAGGCATCTATTACTTGTGTCATTGTGAATCTGTGTATTTTTCCTCCCAACTCAACTACAGGTTTTATATTTTAGAAATCAGATATTTTTATGCTTTCAAGTTATATTGCTTTCTGTAGTTCACTCTGTTGGGAAATATGAAAACGATTATTTTACTTTTCATTTGAGGCAGATACATGCCACTGATTGTTAAGTCATGTGTGCATGCATGCTAAGTCGTTTCAGTCATGTTGGCTTCTTCGTGACGCCGTGGACTGTAGCCCACCAGGCTCCTGTGTCCTTGGGATTCTCCAGGCAAGAATACCGGAGTGGGTTGCCATGCCCTTTTCCAGGGCATCTTCTGACCCAGGAATTGAACCTAAGTCTCTTACATCTCCTGCATTGGCAGACATGTTCTTTACCTCTAGTGCCACCTGGGAACCCCTGATTATAAGTCTTGTGTTATTAAATAAAGTAATCACTTATATTGGATGGCTACTGTATTGGATAATTGGCATTTTACATTGACAGCTATCAGCAAAATTAGCTCGTTGAAAAGGTGACTGATAAATATTTATTTATTACATGTATCTTGTGTAATGAATGATACAGTATAGTTATGGGGTCTAGAATTTAAACAGTGGCATTCAGTGATATGAAAAAACCATATAAATTTTTCTTCTGCAGTACTGAAAATGTCATTTGTAAAGTAATATATACACACATATACATACAGAAAGTGAAAAAATATAAGCAAAAATAAGAAAATTAAAAACACCATATTCTCATCACCTAGAGATGACATAGTTAATACTTTAGTGTTCTTCTAGATATTTTTCTGTGTGTATATATGTATACTTGTATTTCTTTACTGGTAATATATTAATTTGTACATGTTATTTTAATATATGCTTTTTTATGTTAATTTCTGCTTTTCTGTATCAGCAGATTTTTATCTTACCTAATCCATGCTCACATTTTTTCAGTTTATTCTAAACTGTTATTTGCAGTTGATCTGTTCAAACCAGGTCCAATCCAGAATAACTATTCAAGTGTTTTAAATCTAGCACAGCACTGCCCCCTGCCACCACACACACACCTTTTTCTTGGCACTGACTTTTTGATTAGCTATTGCCTTTTGTTGTGCATGTCTCTTTTGTTGGGGGCGGGTAGGCGGGTGAGGTGGCGTGCTTAGTTGTGTCCTATTGGTGTTGTTTAGATTATTTCTCTATATCCTGTATTTTTAAATTTTTTCAGCTCTCTAAATCTTGTATTTTAAGTAAGCTCATAATTTTTAATTTAGCTACAATATAAACTCTTCTCAATAATCTTTTAACCAGATCAGTATGGTGACTATAAATATTGAATGATTTTTGTCCTCATCTTCCTTTTTGTTCAAAGACTAGAAGAGTTTTCATGAATTACCTATGTACACATTTCTTAAATTATAGTAAATTGATAAAAAGGAAATCTAGATTTACTTAGGTCCACAAATATTATTACCTTTGTGCTAGTCCGTCCAACTCCTTGTGACTCTATGGACTGTAGCCCTTCTGGCTCCTCTGTCCATGGGATTCTCTAGGCAAGATTACCAGGGTGGGTTGCATTCCTTTCTCCAGGGGATCTTCCTGACCCAGGGATCGAACCTGTCTCTTAGATCTCTTGCATTGGCAGGTGGATTCTTACCACCTGGGAAGCCATTATTATCTGTGGCCTGTGATAATCTACTTGAGTATAAATAAATTCAAGTTATCTCTAGGGTTTTCTTTAAAAATACTTAATAAAACATTTAAAATAATGTTTTCTTTAAAAAGGAAGGTGTGAAGTAGGTGCATTGCTGAACCATTTGCATACCTTACCTTGTACTGCTAGGAACATTATTGATCAAATTAGTAAGTTTTAATTACAAGGTCAGTTCTTAAAATTAGGTCACCACGTGCTTCAATTTTGGGAAACGCATATTGTGGAGTACAAAATATTTTAATGATTATTTAAGAAAATGGATTCCTGAGAGATTTGACATTTCAGTATATTACTTAACTTGAATTTCACTGCTTCTTACTTTGCCTTGTATTAATAATTGGGAAAGTGCTAATAGATTCTATCATACCAAATCTTAAAATCCACAGACTACTGAAACATGGAAATATTAATAGATGTAGCTAAAAACATAAAGTAGGAAGCATGAGCCTTAAAACTTACATTTCTGAGAAAATCTCATTGGTGATTTTACAGTTGTGAAATTTGATTTTTGGAAAAACAGGTTTACGGATTAAAACTGCAAACAAAGATGAGTCCTTACCTATTTTTATATCTATTAACCCAGGACAGTAAAATAAACTTGAAACAGAAATGATTTATAGTGCTTGGTTCAGCAGTACATATACTAAAATTGGAACGCTACAGAGATTAGCATGGCCCCTACGCAAGGATAACACACAAATTTGTGAAGCATTTCATATTTTTTGAGGTTTGTCAGAAAACAAAATTCTGTAAAGCAATTATCCTTCAATTTAAAAAAAGTATTTTAAAACTTATGAAGATTTTACTTATTTATTATGCAGTGAATTTCTGTTTATTAACCCTAATTACTGAAAACATTGTACTCCTTCCCCAAAAGTTTCAGTGGAGTGGTTTTATTAATTCTTATTTTATCTAAATTGAGTAGTTTATGTCTTCTTTCTTCATGTGCTTACTACTTTTCTGATTTTATCACTTAAGACTAATGGATGCCTGCTCATTTCTCATTATGGACCCAGAAACAGGTGTGGATGTGTGAGCAAGGGGAAAGCTTTGGAAAATCTTCCCTTGTTCAGTGATTATATCTGATCCTTTGCTGTGCTCTTTAAAACCTAAGGCATGAGCAAGGCTCTGACTTGGATCAGGGTATCCTTTCCTAATTTAAATTCCCTTCCACATCAGACACAGGAGTCCTATTTCTAATACCTAGTTTTAATTTTCTTTCCTGAGCTTTAATTACAAAAACCTCTACACCTGCTTGGTGATACTCCTTGTCATATATGTATATGTACATATATACAAGACATATACATATATATAAACAATCTTTAGGTACCTAATTTTCTAAATATACCTCACTTGAATAGTTGAATTTGAATCTCTTAGTTGAGGCGAATGCAATCAGAAGTGAATCTGCATGTATACAGTTATTTAGTGGCCCATGAGCTGGTAAGGAGAGTTTATGGTTTGGAAAGAATGTGTATAAGTTTACATGTAACACAGTAATATATCAGTATATAGAAGGTGACCTTGATTTATCAGGTTACAAAAGTAGCATTACAGAGACAAAAGGAAAATTTCTCCAATCCAATTTAATCTTAAGCAGTTACTTTCTGTTTGTTTTAAATGATGTTTTAGCTGTTTTCTTAAGAAATGTAGATTTTTCTTCATAACAATGATTTAGTTGAAAATCAGTTATATTGCTCAGTCATGAGCCAAATCACCATCATCTACTCTGGTTATTGACCCCTAAGATACTTAGAATATGCTATCATTTTAGAAAGTAGAGGATAAAAAGGGAAAAGGGCACTTCTTCTGATAACTGAGGTTGCTTTGTCTACCAAAAATTCATGCTATTTCCTAGCCCTTCCACCCAAGTTCAGTTCAGGAAATAATTCCTGAGCATAGTTCATTTGTATTTGAGCACTCTTGATGGTTTGGGTTGGCCTCAAGTTAGAGTACTGACTGTTGTGGAGGAGGTTATTGCAGGGCATGATGAGCAATGATAAGAATGACTATGGAGTGTTGGAGGGGAGGAGATATAAGATATAAGTCACCCCAGATGGGCAGAACTCAGAATGCACGGACTTAAGTTAATGTTTTGAAACATACCTCTTTTAAAGCCCCAAATGTTAACTTGAAAACTTCTTTCAAGAGAAAATATGGATATCATAAAAAAATTAAAAAAAAAAAAAAACCTCATTCATGGCCATTAGCAAATTGTTTCCCGTGATAGAAGCAAGCAAGAAGCACGAATATGATCATTGACTTCCAGATCTACTTCTTTTGTTTCACCGTGGATTATCCTGGGTTGCTTCAAGGTTCATTCCCACTCTTTAAAATCTCAATGTGTTGATTTCTTTCTTTCTTTATTTTTTATTTTACTTTACAATTCTGTATTGGTTTTGCCATACATTGACATGAATCCACCACGGGTGTACATGCCTTCCCAAACCTGAACCCCCCTCCCACCCCTCCTCCCCACAACATCTCTCTGGGTCATCCCCGCGTACCAGCCCCAAGCGTGCCATATCCTGCATCGGACATAGACTGGCAATTCGATTCTTACTTGATATTATACATGTTTCAATACCATTCTCCCAAGTCATCTCACCCTCTCCCTCTCCCACTGAGTCCAAAAGTCCGTTATACACATCTGTGTCTTTTTTGCTGTCCTGCATACAGGGTCATCATTGCCATCTTTCTAAATTCCATATATATGTGTTAGTATACTGTATTGGTGTTTTTCTTTCTGGCTTACTTCACTCTGTATAATTGGCTCCAGTTTCATCCATCTCATCAGAACTGATTCAAATGTATTCTTTTTAATGGCTGAGTAATACTCCATTGTGTATATGTACCACAGCTTTCTTATCCATTCATCTGCTGATGGACATCTAGGTTGTTTCCATGTCCTGGCTATTATAAACAATGCTGCGATGAACATTGGGGTACATGTGTCTCTTTCAATTCTGGTTTCCTCAGTGTGTATGCCCCGTAGTGGGATTGCTGGGTCATAAGGCAGTTCTATTTGCAACTTTTTAAGGAATCTCCACACTGTTCTCCATAGTGGCTGTACTAGTTTGCATTCCCACCAACAGTGTAGGAGGGTTCCCTTCTCTCCACACCCTCTCCAGCATTTATTGCTTGCAGATTTTTGGATCGCAGACATTCTGACTGGTGTGAAGTGGTACCTCATTGTGGTTTTGATTTGCATTTCTCTAATAATGAGTGATGTTGAGCATCTTTTCATGTGTTTGTTAGCCATCCGTATGTCTTCTTTGGAGAAATGTCTATTTAGTTCTTTGGCCCATTTTTTGATTGGGTCGTTTATTTTTCTGGAATTGAGCTGTAGGAGTTGCTTGTATATTTTTGAGATTAGTTGTTTGTCAGTTGCTTCATTTGCTATTATTTTCTCCCATTCGGAAGGCTGTCTTTTCACTTTGCTTATATTTTCCTTTGTTGTGCAGAAGCTTTTAATTTTAATTAGGTCCCATTGGTTTATTTTTGCTTTTATTTCCAGAATTCTGGGAGGTGGATCATAGAGGATCCTGCTGTGATTTATGTCGGAGAGTGTTTTGCCTATGGTCTCTTCTAGGAGTTTTATAGTTTCTGGTCTTACATTTAGATCTTTAATCCATTTTGAGTTTATCTTTGTGTGCGGTGTTAGAAAGTGATCTAGTTTCATTCTTTTACAAGTGGTTGACCAGTTTTCCCAGCACCACTTGTTAAAGAGATTGTCTTTGCTCCACTGTATATTCTTGCCTCCTTTGTCAAAGAGAAGGTGTCCATATGTGTGTGGATTTATCTCTGGGCTTTCTATTTTGTTCCATTGATCTATATTTCTGTCTTTGTGCCAATACCATACTGTCTTGATGACTGTGGCTTTGTAGTAGAGCCTGAAGTCAGGCAGGTTGATTCCCCCAGTTCCATTCTTCTTTCTCAAGATTGCTTTGGCTATTCGTGGTTTTTTGTATTTCCATACAAATCTTGAAATTATTTGTTCTAGTTCTGTGAAAAATATCGCTGGAAGCTTGATAGGGATTGCATTGAATTTGTAAATTGCTTTGGGTAGTATACTCATTTCACTATATTGATTCTTCCGATCCATGAGCATGGTATATTTCTCCATCTATTAGTGTCCTCTTTGATTTCTTTCATCAGTGTTTTATAGTTTTCTATATATAGGTCTTAAAGCTATATATGACAAACCCACCGCAAACATTATCCTCAATGGTGAAAAATTGAAAGCATTTCCCCTAAAGCCAGGAACAAGACAAGGGTGCCCACTTTCACCACTACTATTCAACATAGTTCTGGAAGTTTTAGCCACAGCAATCAGAGCAGAAAAAGAAATAAAAGGAATCCAAATTGGAAAAGAAGAAGTAAAACTCTCACTGTTTGCAGATGACATGATCCTCTACATAGAAAACCCTAAAGACTCTACCAGAAAATTACTAGAGCTAATCAATGAATATAGTAAAGTTGCAGGATATAAAATCAATGTGTTGATTTCAAAAGCCAGAAGAAAGAAAAAGGCAGGGGTCAGATTTAAGGGAATGTGGGAATAGAGGGGCTAGTGCGAAGGAAAGCTGGAAAAGCCAGGCCAGGAGTATTAATCCAATATTTACACAGTAAGGAGAGTGATTTCTTTATATGATTAGTAAATTTTCTATGATGGAGATTTCTGAAAAGAAAATTCTGAAATTATTTGTAAAGTAGCAGCATACATAAAGTATTAAACTTTTCAAGAAGACAGTTTTGAAGAACAGCATAGTTTTGGTTTAAGTGTTGACATGCTTATTTAGAAAAGAATTAGTCTTGCTACAGATCATATTAAATGGTTTAAAATAGCTGATGAGTAGAACAGCTGTTGGTTGCAACTCATGATTCCATGATGAAGTATAGAACTCGTGGTCCAGTTTTCAGTATCAAGCTGTTTTCTCTGTCTGATTCTAGCCACCACTGAAGTCAAACACACTGGGGCTTGTTGAAGTCTCAGAAGTAATAATGTAGAGGGATCAGAGGATTATTATTTTAGTAAAAATAAAAGTTGCTTCATGCATTTAAAGTCAGGTATTGTACATGCTATAATGTCTGAAAGAAAATTGAAGCTTCTAGTGTTCATGAGATGGCAACTCAAAGAAAAACAGACTTTATGGCTTTTGAGATAGGTATTATACAACAGTCTGGCTTACTGGAAAATGAAAAGGGAAAAGAAAAGGTAGCTGAATAGTCCCAGGTCAGTTTTATTTACCTGTAAGATACTCTTTTCACATATAGATCATGGTATAAATTGAGTGGAAATATACTGGTGGGGACACTACTTGTAGCTGTATTTTCAGAACCTCATAGTTATGGTATTATGTGAATTATATAATCCTTCTTTGAGGGTACTTTCCCTTTACCCGTGTAATAATGGGCCCTCATTTCTTTACCAATAGGAGTTTTCAAAGGATAACAAAACAACAAAGACAAAGGAAATTAGACTTCAAGTTTAGCCAGCCATAGACAGAGCTGTGGTGCAAATAATCAGTTGAAATAAACTGCCCCCAAAAATAAAAGCTTAATTTTTTTTTAAAGAATAACTTTGGTTGTAGTCCTCAGTAAAATGCAAGGATTGATACGAAATTCTTGCAGTACATGCCGAGACTACAAGCCTAAATAATCATTAGAAATATTTTGTAATATATGTAATATTTTATTATTTGGGTTCTCTTTTAAATCCTGTCTTGTAATATTTAAAAATTGGTATTAAAAATTAATGAGGATTGCTTTTTCAATTAAAATCACTTTATAGGCAGCTCTAAGGAATATTTTTATTTCTGAAAGTAAGGTATATATAATCAAAGCTTTTTAATAAATAAGTTCATTTTCTTCCTCATGTGGGAAATATCCTTAGTTTTATACTTTTAATATTTATATTACTGTGTATTATTTCACATATATTCTTAACAACGTGTTTACCTCAGGCTGTTTCTTTTTTAAATACTCAAGTATATTCATGGACTGCTACCCAGTCTTTTAAACATAATCCCCTTTTCAATTGTGCATTTATCCTTCAGTCATAGAAAGGGTAGTTCCTTTTACTGCTAAAGCTCATCAAGTGCTTTTTCTCTACCCATATTTTTTTTAATACATATTCTCTTGAAGTATAGTTGACTTACAGTGTTTCAGGTGCACAGCAAGGTGATTCAGTTATACAAATATACATATATTATTTTTGAAATTATTTTCCATCATAAGTTATTACAAGATACTGACTGTAGTTCCCTATGTTGTACAGTTAATCTTTGTTGCTTGTTGTTTATCTATTTTTAAATTAGAAATCTAGTATTGTATTCATATTTAGTCAAACAGGTGGAATCAAAATGTCATATTTTTTTTAGTTAGGCAAAAATTCATAAGTTTTCTAAAATATATATATATGTATAGAAAAGCTTTTCTGCAACACTTGATAAAGGCTTGAGGAAGAACATCAAAAAAAAAAAAAGGAGATGGAAAAATTGGAGAACAGAAGCCAAACGAAATGGGAGCACTGAATGTGAAACAGAAAAAGTGAAACAAGCTAGGTGAAAGTAAAAAGTTCATTGTATATTGGTTTAAACACGACTGCTCTTTAGAAACATATCTGGAGTTCTGGAGAATAAAAGCAATACTGGGCATTTGTATTTTTCAGAAAATCTCAAGATAATTCTGATATGCATTTGGATTTTAAAAAGTGATCACAGGTTTTTCTATTAGATTCTAGTTTTGGTCATAAAGAGTTCTATTATTTTTCTGTTAACCAATCATGATAGAGTGGTGTTAAGTGAGTAATAGTTACATAATCACAATTATAAAAGATGTTTATCAGTTTTCACAGTCAATAGCCAGACAAAAAAAATAAAAGACAATTACAATTGCAAGCCGTAATGGGAACACGATTAACTTAACAATATAAAATAATTACATACAATTTGGGGGGGCAGGCAGAGTGATGTGCTAAGTGGAAGTGCATACATGCACTATGTTTTCATCCACCCAGTCAGTCTATGTCTTTTGGTTGGTGTATTTAATCCATTTACATTTGAGGTAATTATTGATATGTATAATCCTATTACCGTTTTCTTAATTGTTTTGGGTTTATTTTCTTTTCCTTCTCTTTATCCTGCCTAGAGAAGTTCCTTTAGCATTTGTTGTAAAGCTGGTTTGCTGGTGCTGAATTCTCGTAACGTTTTCTTGTCTGGAAAGCTTTTGATTTCTCCATCAAATCTGAAGGAGAGTCCTGCTGAGTATTCTTGGATATAAGTTCTTCCCTTTCATCACTTTAAATATATCATACCATTCCCTTCTGGCTAGTAGAGTTCCTGGTGAGAAATCAGCTGATAGCCTGATGGGAGTTCACTTGTATGTTATTTGTCATTTTTCCCTTGCTGCTTTTAATATTTTATCTCTGTCTTTAATTTTTGTCAGTTTGATTACTGTGTGTCTTGGTGTGTTCCTCCTTGGGTTTATTCTTCCTGGGTCTCTCTATGCTTCCTAGACTTGGTTGACTATTTTCTTTCTCATGTTCAGAAGGTTTTCAGCTATTATCTCTTCTAATGTTTTCTCAGGTCCTTTCTCTCTCTCTTCTTCTGGGACCCCTCTAATGCAAATGTTGCTGCGTTTAATGTTGTCTCAGAGGTCTCTTAGGCTGTCTTCATTTCTTCTCACTCTTTTTTATATGCTCTGTTCTGTGGCAGTGATTTCCACCATTCTGCCCCAGCTCATTTATCCATTCTTCCGCCTCAGTTACTCTGCTACTGATTCCTTCTGGTGTGTTACTTATCTGTTTGTTTGTTCTTTAGTTCTTCTAGGTCTTTGGTAAACATTTCTTGGATCTTCTCAATCTTTGCTTCCATTCTTTTTCTGACATCCTGGGTCATCTTCACTATCATTATTCTGAATTCTTTTCTTGGAAGACTGGCTGTCTCCACTTCATTTCGTTGTTTTTCTGGTATTTTATCTTGTCCCTTTATCTGGACATAACTTTCTGCTTTTTCATCATGATTCAGTTCAGTTCAGTTCAGTCGCTCAGTTGTGTCAGACTCTCTGTGACCCCATGAACCGCAGCAGTTATGTGTCTGAGTGTGAGATGTCTTTTTTTTTTTTTTTTTTGGTGAGTTCAAGCATCCTCCTGTCAATGGTTGTTGTTCAACAGCTAGTTGAAATTTTGGTGCTCTTGCGGAAAAAGATGAGCTCAGGCCCTTCTACTCTGTCATCTTGAACTGGAAGTTACTCCCATATGTTTTTATAGTGATCAGTTATCATTAACATTACCTAGTGAATTTTTAATTCTAGTAATTTATTTTACTTAATCCAATAAATATTCTGGCATGTCTTCTGTTTGTGTCTTTCTACAGAAAAAGTAATCTTTTCACGTTATTTTTTTTAGTTTTTCATACTAGTATGAAAATTACAAAATGTGACAACATCTAAACATTAAGATTGCATTATTTTATTTAGAATATTAGCTTAATATATAAACTCAAAGTTCAGATATTACCCTCAGAATTTCTCTCATGGTTGCTGTAAGTGATCTTGTTGACTAATAAAACTTCCTTTAAAGGACAAAGGTTGTAATCAAACCTGATGGTGGGTTATGATGGCATGGTACAAATTAACACTCCTCAAAAGATAATTCCTAACCATTCTTCTGATTTTCTTATCAAGTTTCTTATTAAAGTTTTCTGAGAATGAAAAACTGCAGAATGATAAAATACCAAATATATTTTAAGGTAACATATGCTTTTACACTTCATCTTAGTCACAAGGCTGAGAAGCAATAACATTTGCTTTTAAAAAGGTAAAAATTTCAAATCTCAGTGAACAATTAGTCAATAAATATTTAATTGAATATCTACTATATTTCTAGATTTCTATGGGGACCTTCAAAGACTATTACAATAATAGTGTTTGCCCTTAAGGAAATTTATGGTCCTTTTTGAAGAGACATGGTTAGTAACTAAGAAAGAATTTATATTCAGGAGTTTTAGAGTAACTGACATTAAGTACATCAAAGTGGTAATAATGAAATTTAAAGCTGTTGCTCATGTGATTTTTACTTGAGCCTAAATATTAAAGGAAGTGATTTAAGGTTTGTTCTATTTATTTAGATAATAACAAGTCAAATTACTTTTCTGGGAATACTTCATAAATTTTAGGTCAGTCCTAAAATTTTAGGTTCTTCAGAGAATAATCTTTGATTAAAATTATTTTGTAAGAACATTTTATAAAAAGGGGATGTCCATCACAAAATAGTTTAATATTTCATTTTAAGAAAGAAGTTTTAATATCTCCCTTGTGTCCGCAAAGAGTCTGACACGACTAAGCACAACACAGTACCTTGTGTGTGCATGTATTCTTTACTTCTGTACCTCTGCTCATAATGCCTTTCTCTGACAGCATTGCCTTAGCACCCTCTCAGCCCCCACAACCTACTCTACATTCCTGTGCAACCAGATCACTTGTCATCTCATCTTTGAACGTTATCTCCAAGTTCATTCACCTTCTATTTTCCTGGAAGATTTTATTCATCCTGCCAGTCATGTTTGGTTATTTAGTCATGTGACTCCTTTCTCACATTGATGCTTTTCTCGAAGATAGATATTTTTTCCATATGTATTTGGGATGCCTAGCATAATGTTCGGAAAAGGCAATGGCAACCGATTCCAGTACTCTTGCCTGGAAAATCCCATGGACGGAGGAGCCTGGTGGGCTGTAGTCCATGGGGTCGCTAAGAGCGGACACGACTGAGTGACTTCACTTTCACTTTTCACTTTCATGGCTTGGAGAAGGAAATGGCAGCCCACTTCAGTGTTCTTGCCTGGAGAATCCCAGGGATGGGGGAGCCTGGTGGGCTGCCATCTGTGCGGTCGCACAGAGTCAGACAAGACTGAAGTGACTTAGCAGCAGCAGCAGCAGCAGCAGCAGCAGCAGCAGCAGCAGCATAATGTTGGCACATAGTAGATAGTTGTTGAATAAATTCCTGAATTACTTAAATTCTTAATACTCCAGATCTAGTGATTGGTTTTTGACATTTGTAGAAAGTTAAATTATGTTGTCATTACTTTTCACAGATATATCTAGGTTTATAGCTATAAGTCTTTGTCTTTCATTTTTCCAGTAATAAAGAAACTCAGGGCTATGGTGATTGATTTAACACCATGAGCTTATAAAAGTCATGAGTGTATTTAGTCATATGTAAGACTAAATTCAGCAGAGTTTACTGAAATATTATCCTTTAAACAGTAGATTTTATATACAGTTTTTACTAGTTCTAAATTGAGATGTAATTTTGAAATTCATTCATTTAGCAAATATTTATTGAATGTCTACTGAAATCTCTAGGCAGGGAGGTAGGCTTTGGAAGATACAGTGGTGAGTAAGAAACATATAATTTCATGGAGCTTTATTAAAAAAGACAAAGAAGGTAAAGCATGAGTATGCTGAATAATTCAAAATTTTAAACTTTGGTTGGTATCAGTTCTGTTCAGTTGCTCAGTCATGTCCAACTCTTTGCCACCCCATGGACTGCAGCATGCCAGGCTTCCTTGTCCATCACCACCTCCCAGAGCTTGCTCCAACTCATGTCCATGGAATCGGTGATGCCATCCAAACATCTCATCCTCTGCTGTCCCCTTCTCCTGTCTTCAATCTTTCCCAGCGTTAGGGTCTTTTCAAATGAGTAGGCTTCACATCAGGGGCCCAAAGTATTGGAGCTTCAGCTTCCACATCAGTCCTTCCAATGAATATTCAGGAATGATTTCTTTTAGAATTGCAGTCCAAGGGACTCTCAAGAGTCTTCTCCAACACCACAGTTCAAAGCATCCATTCTTTGGCGCTCAGTTTTCTTTATAGTCCGACTCTTATATCCATACATGACTATCGGAAAAACCATATGACTTTGACTATGCAGACCTTTGTTGGCAAATGTCTTTGCTTTTTAATATGGTTCCTAGCTTGTGATCATAGCTTTTCTTCCAAGGAGCAAGCATCTTTTAATTTCATGGCTGTATTTACCATCTGCAGTGGTTTTTGAGCACCAGAAAATAAAGTCTGTCATTGTTTCCATTGTTTCTCCATCTGTTTGCCATGAAATGATGGGACTGGATGCCATGATCTTTGTTTTTTGAATGTTGAGTTTTAAGCCAACCTTTTCACTCTCTTCTTTCACTTTCATCAACAGGCTGTTTAGTTCCTCTTCACTTTCTGCCACTTTCTGTGTCATCTGTGTATTGGAGGTTGTTGATATTTTTCCTGGCAATTTTAATTCCAGCTTTGCTTTATCCAGTCCAGCATTTCACATGAGGTACTCTGCATATAAGTTAAACAGAGGAGTTAAAGACATGAACATCATTGTTGATGCCCCTACCTCCCTCCTCCCTTTCTTTCTCCCTTCTTTCCTTCTGAAATTATAGAGGGTTGTAGTTAGTGAATACTGAAGAAATAAAGCAGATAATTATATAAACTTTATTTTTTACTATAAAATTTTACATAGTTTCTTAGCTCCAGGCTTTGAGCTTGGATTTATTTAGAATTCATAATTTCCTGAATTTTAAAAACTGAATTAGTGGTATGTACTGTATATTGTGTATTGAGTGTAACGCTTTCACAGCATCATTTTCCAGGATTTGAAATAACTCAAGTGGAATTCCATCACCTCCACTAGCTTTGTTTGTAGTGATGCTTTCTAAGGCCCACTTGACTTCACATTCCAGGATGTCTGGCTCCAGGTGAGTGATCACACCATCGTGATTATCTGGGTCATGAAGATCTTTTTTGTACAGCTCTGTGTATTCTTGCCACTTCTTCTTAATATCTTCTGCTTTTGTTAGGTCCATACAATTTCTGTCCTTTACTGAGCCCATCTTTGCATGGAATGTTCCCTTGGTATCTCTAATTTTCTTGAAGAGATCTCTAGTCTTTCCCGTTCTGTTGTTTTCCTCTATTTCTTTGCACTGATCACTGAAAAAGGCTTTCTTATCTCTCCTTGCTATTCATTGGAACTCTCCGTTCAGATGCTTATATCTTTCCTTTTCTCCTTTGCTTTTCGCTTCTCTTCTTTTCACAGCTATTTGTAAGGCCTCCTCAGACAGCCATTTTGCTATTTTGCATTTCTTTTCCATGGGGATGGTCTTGATCCCTGTCTCCTGTACAGTGTCGTGAACTTCTGTCCATAGTTCATCCGGCACTCTATCTATCAGATCTAGTCCCTTAAATCTATTTCTCACTTCCACTGTATAATCATAAGGAATTTGATTTAGGTCATACCTGAATGGTCTAGTGGTTTTCCCTACTTTCTTCAATTTCAGTTGGAATTTGGCAATAAGGAGTTCATGATCTGAGCCACGGTCAGCTCCTGGTCTTGTTTTTGCTGACTGTATAGACCTTCTCCATCTTTAGCTGCAGAGATTATAATCAATCTGATTTCGGTGTTGACCATCTGGTGATGTCCATGTGTAGAGTCTTCTCTTGTGTTGTTGGAAGAGGGTGTTTGCTATGACAGTGCGTTCTCTTGGCAAAACTCTATTAGCCTTTGGAAAACTCAGCAGTGGCCACAGGTCTGGAAAAGGTCAGTTTTCATTCCAATCCCAAAGAAAGGCAATGCCAAAGAATGCTCAAACTACCGCACAGTTGCACTCATCTCACACGCTCGTAAAGTAATGCTCAAAATTCTCCGAGCCAGGCTTCAGCAATACGTGAACCATGAACTTTCAGATGTTCAAGCTGGTTTTAGAAAAGGCAGAGGAACCAGAGATCAAATTGCCAACATCCACTGGATCATGGAAAAAGCAAGAGAGTTCCAGAAAAACATCTATTTCTGCTTTATTGACTATGCCAAAACCTTTGCCTGTGTGCATCACAACAAATTGGAAAATTCTTAAAGAGATGGGAATACTGGATCACTTGACCTGCCTCTTGGGAAATCTGTATGCAGATCAGGAAGCAACAGTTAGAACTGGACATGGAACAACAGACTGGTTGCAAATAGGAAAAGGAGTACATCAAGGCTGTATATTGTCACCCTGCTTATTTAACTTCTATGCAGAGTACATCATGAGAAACACTGGACTGGAAGAAGCACAAGCTGGAATCAAGATTGCTGGGAGAAATATCAGTAACCTCACATATGCAGATGACACCACCCATATGGCAGAAAGTGAAGAGGAACTAAAAAGCCTCTTGATGAAAGTGAAAGAGGAGAGTGAAATGTTGGCTTAAAGCTCAACATTCAGAAAACTAAGATCATGGCATCCGGTCCCATCACTCCATGGTAAATAGATGGGGAAACAGTGGAAACAGTGTCAGACTTTATTTTTTGGGCTCCAAAATCACTGCAGATGGTGATTGCACCCATGAAATTAAAAGACGCTTTCTCTTAGAAAGGAAAGTTATGACCAACCTAGATAGCATATTAAAAAGCAGAGACATTACTTTGCCAACAAAGGTCCGTCTAGTCAAGGCTGTGGTTTTTCCAGTGGTCACGTATGGATGTGAGAGTTGGACTATCAAGAAAGCTGAGTGCTGAAGAATTGATGCTTTTGAACTGTGGTGTTGGAGAAGACTCTTGAGAGTCCCTTGGACTGCAAGGAGATCCAACTTCCTTTAGAATGGAGATCAGTCCTGAGTGTTCATTGGAAGGACTGATTCTGAGGCTGAAACTCCAGTACTTTGGCCACCTTATGCGAAGAGTTGACTCATTGAAAAAGACTCTGCTGCTGGGAGGGATTGGGGGCAGGAGGCGAAGGGGACGAGAGAGGATGAGATGGCTGGATGGCATAACTGACTTGATGGACATGAGTCTGAGTGAACTCTGGGAGTTGGTGATAGACAGGGAGGCCTGGCATGCTGCAATTCATAGGGTCGCAAAGAGTCAGACACGACTGAGTAACTGAACTGACTGACTATATATTGTGTAACATTCCCTGGGGAGATCTATGGAAGAACTGGTAATCATATATAGCAATAATTTTGAATTGAAACATCCTAACATGCACATTGAGTGGGACAAAAAAGGACTATCCTTGTTTTAGTTAAGGTTAGATTTTACCACCAAATAAGTTGTATAACAGTTTGGATTTCAGGATGATTTGATTTTTAGAATTTTTTGATCAGGGATTACGGACCTCTTCCTCTTTAATATTCCCACAGATCTGTAGAACATTTTCCTATGCAGAGAGGAAGATCTTTATGTTTTCATTTTTATGAACCGTATATATGTCTGAGATGATGTGTATATATAAAAAATATACACAGTATACATCTGTGTACATGTATATAAAAATTTATGGAAGCATGTGCCTGTTGTGTTGGTGTGTGTGTCAGAGGTGGGAGAGAGGGAAGGCGGGGGCGGGGAGACGGGGGGAGAGAAGTGTGTTCTGGATGTAGGGACTGGGTGGGGTAGGGAGACGGGGGGAGGGGAGAAGTGTGTTCTGGACGGAGTGAGGATGGGGGGACAAGAAGTGGCGCTGTGGGTCTGTGTGCTCTGTCATCATTGTGTTGACTCAGGTTTGATTACTAACATGTTGTGAAATGAAACCTTAATTGCAGTTTCACAGCTTTGTTAGCACTTAAGCTTATCACTAATAAATTTTCTTGCAAGAGATTTACCTAAAAATTCTGTGTAAAATTACAACCAGAACATTGTGTGTGCCATACAAAATAATAGTAAAAAAAAAAAAATCAACGATCAAAACAGACCATGTCTTAAACTACTCTTTTACTAATCCTAAAGGAGTATGAAATGTTTTTGGCGCTGTATAGTTACCTAAAGAAGCAGTTTCACTTTGCTTATTTAATAATTATTGTGTGGACTAAGGTTGGACACAGGAAGTGAAGAATGGCTGAGCCAGTTGTAGTGGTAGTAATAATTTAGGTAAGCAGAAACTAATGATCCAAATTGGAAATAGACCAGGGCATTGGGTATTAACACCATCCCATTATGAAAAGTCTCATGAGATGTCAGATGACCTCAAGAGACTTGCACTTTTGTTTGTAAGGACCTTTGTAAGATTGTTCTAAGATACTTTGAGAAATACTCAAACTATAATATTGCTTAACAGTAAATGTGATAGAAATTACTTTTCTACTCAGTTATAAAACAAATGATTTTAGACCCTGAATCAATCAGATGAAATGAACTCTTAGGTTAGAATGCTCTATTTCTTTTTAAATATCAAAATCTTTAGTATTTCTTAAATTTAAGACCCTGAACCTTTTTAAACATTTCCGTATGAGAAGATAAACTTTCATATCCTTCCAGTATTTCTATGATGTTTTTTTCTCTAATCCCTGTCTTCTTTGCTGACAACAGCAATTGTATGTACTTTGTGAGGTCAATAAATGCTGATTTCTGCAAAATGAAAGCTCTTAGGAAATGAGCTTAGTTGTGAAGAGGAAGCAGAAAGAATGAGGCAATTGAATGAGAAGTATTGCAAGGGATTATTTAAAAGTGTGAGTCAGAAACCAAATTAATATTACTTCCCTTGGGTCTCCCCAGTCTTCATATGTATATTGTGATTTATTTTGGCTTACCTGGTTTGTTTATCTAGATATGTGGATGGTAGCAAATTTGCATTATCAAATTCTGTCTTTTCACATAGCCCAAAGCTAAATACATATGCTTGTAACTATAGTTCTTAATTTCAGAAAAAATGTGCTAAAAAATTTAAGCCATGTAATTTAGGGTTACAAAATAGATAGCACTTAGTGAAGGAAGATTGACCCTATAGTGTATCTTTATTTATCCCACGATGTCTAATTAACTGAAATCTACTTTTTAAAATTCCTTTTGGGATACAAAGCTTTATGAATTGTACTATAACCTGTTTAATTCTGATTAATTAGTTTTCCTATTTAAATGAGGAGCTCAGTGACCAAAGGAGTTATTTCTTGTAGTGTTTTTTAAATGATAGAATTTAGAAATTATTATGTGGTAAAACTAACTAGACCAACTACGAGGTTGAGGGAATTTTAGTTATGAGGTTGTTGTTTATTAAACTGCTTGGTTTGGAGAGTGGGCAGAAAGGGAAGAGGAACATTTTGAAATTATGCCCGACAGTTTTCAGTCTTTTGTCAGCTTTTTTGATGCTGTAGATGACTGTAATTTGAAACTGGAAATGTGAAAGATTTGTGGATTGGATGATTCACATACTGTTGGATTTTCCACATCGCTTAAATTCTTCATAGAAACAGATTTACAGACACATAGCAAGAGGACAGGGTAATATTTATTCCATAGGACTTGAGACAACAGTGACCTGTGTTCTAAAAAGGTGAAAGTACGTTTTTATTCAACATTATAAAAAATTGCCTTATATGCTTTATTTTACTGCTTACATTTCAGTGTTTTGATGTGGTATTTTCAATGTTGACTAAAAGTAACTGGGTGTGTTGACAGAACCACAGAAAAAAATTGAGCTTGTGTTGCTAAATAAAATTTAAGTACTACTTTTAAAAATAAAATGTTACCCTTATAGACTGTTATGTATGATCTGTGTTTCCATGAGGAAATGTTGATTAAGTAGTTTCCATTTTGGTATTACAGTATGTCCTGTTGTAAGTTGCTGACTGTGGAAAATTTTTTTAAGTAAGAGAAGCAGCTCAGCTTAAACCCTTAGTTTTTATTATGGCAGACACCAGAAATAGAAATCTACCAACAGTTTTATAATCTATTAAATTTCTCCATATCTTAGAATAAGTTACTTTTGAAAGTTTTAAACAAGATTGTTGACTATAGAATTGAGTTACCTTTGTATATCCTTGTACATGAAGGGTCCTTTGTACTTGAGCTACTGAATACACGTCTGCAGTTTTTTCAAAAAAGTAAGCCTAGAGTAAATGACAAAATTTTCTGTTTAATATAGAGATGTTGTTATGTGAGAGATGTTGTTAATCTAACAAACTAATTAAATACAATTCTGACAAAACTTGTTTATATGTAAAATTTAACAGGATAGACTTATTTGGGATGAAACAGAAAGTCTTAAAAAATCTGTTTTCTCTTAAATGAGTAACTTATCTTTGGAATTTTTGATGGTATTTGGTTCTCCTTGATAACAAAAGGATCAGGATTTGTAATATTAGTAAACGTATGTAAGATAAGTTTTTGAGGATACTTGAATTTTGATGTCAGCTTATAAGTGCAATAATTCAATATTGAAATTAAGTCTTTGCCTTTGAATTATTCTAACAGAGGCCGCAGAATGTGGTTTTTGTTTTCTGAATAGATGTTTTAAGTTTCTTGTTCCGTGCTTGCTTGTCAAGAGAAGAGGAAGAGGAGGGTAACTCATATAGCTGCTGTTTTATATGAAGTTAAGGCTCTAGTTGGGTTCCAAAATCATTGCAGATGGTGATTGCAGCCATGAAATTAAAAGACGCTTACTCTTTAGAAGGAAAGTTATGATCAGCCTAGATAGCATATTAAAAAGCAGAGACATTACTTTGCCAACAAAGGTCCGTCTAGTCAAGGCTATGGTTTTCCCAGTGGTCATGTATGGATGTGAGAGTCAGACTGTGAAGAAAGCTGAGTGCCGAAGAATTGATGCTTTTGAACTGTGGTGTTGGAGAAGACTCTTGAGAGTCCCTTGGACTGCAAGGAGATCCAACCAGTCCACTCTAAAGGAGATCAGCCCTGGGTGTTCTTTGGAGGGAATGATGCTAAAGCTGAAACTCCAGTATTGTGGCCACCTCATGCGAAGAGTTGACTCATTGGAAAAAAACGCTGATGCTGGGAGGGATTGGGGGTAAAAGGAGAGGGGGACGACAGAGGATGAGATGGCTGGATGGCATCACCAACTCGATGCACATGAGTGTGGGTGAACTCCGGGAGTTGGTGATGGACAGGCAGGCCTGGCGTGCTGCGATTCATGGGGTCGCAAAGAGTCGGACACGACTGAGTGACTGAACTGAACTGAGGGCTCTAGTCTGTGTTAAGTAGCTATGGAATCTTTATCACATTGTAATAGTTTTGGTGCATGGCATGATCAATAATTTTTACTTTGAAAAGCTGGTATTTTTACATTTTAATGAAATCAGTTTTTTATTTTTAAACCAATGAATATTGTATTGTAAAGGGAATGGGCTTTCCCAGTGGTTCAAAGGGTAAACAATTCTGCCTCCAGTGCAGGAGACTCGGGTTTGATCCCTGGATTAGGAAGATCTCCTGGAGAAGGAAATGGCAGTCCACTCCAGTATTCTTACCTGGAGAATTCCATGGACAGAGGAGCCTGGCAGGTTGAAGTCCATGGATCGCAGAGTTGGACACAACTGAGTGACTAACACTTTCACATAAAGAGAATAGAAACATGAGTAGCACTTGGAAAGAAAAGCTGTTGTTGGTAGTCTGATAATGTGGTACTCTAATTTAAATTTATGCTTTCAGAGAATTAAATTTGGACTTTGACATCATTTAGAAGTAAGACTTATGTGAATTTTCAAGAAAAACCCAGGAAATAAACCATAAAGTGAAGATTAATTTTTATTTCAGAACACAGTGAAGATTTAACTTTTAAAATGTCTTCTAACCATTCAAAGTAAACCTTTCATTTATCAAGTTAAAATTAAATTGGTCATAATGACGTACCATATATTATATATATTAGTATGTCATATCATGTTTATAAAGTTAATAATGTGCTTCAAAATAATAGCTAAAACATGTAAGCCTTAATTATTGAACAAGGAAATTAAAATACTGTTCATGAATACAGTCAAGATTGATTCATTGTACCTTTCAGGCTTAGCAGAATATTTTAATCGTAACATTTCATTTTCTATCAGTAAAAACATACTTTTGTTTGAACTGTTAAGAAATTATATGAATCAGTTTGACTTTAAATGTTGTAAAGAGGATGTAGAATGTACTTGGAGTTTTAATCATTATTTTTAAAATGTTTTGAAAGATACATTAAAGCTAACATTAATATATTTAATTGGACTTTAAATTGTATTAAAGATCTTGTGGTGTGCCTGAATTTTAATTACAAAGTAGTGACTGAGTTCAGATCAATGCCTCTGACTTCTGATAAGCAAAACAGAGGAACTTCTCTTTTTTATGTATTGAAAGATGTAAAAACATCATTTTACTTCTTAACAGTTTGCTGTATAGATATTGGTGAATACCAAACTGTTACTGAACCTGTATGTAAGTAACCACATGACTACAGTTCAGGTCACTGATATTTTTGTTCTATAAGTTCTTATGAAAGTATACTGTAATCTTTTTAAATTATTTACTGGTTGTAACAAAGATACAGTCACTTTTAGAAGATTTGGAAAGTATAGAAAAATTGAAAATGCCATCTACCAAGATACGTTAACTACATTTTGACATTTTGATGTTGATTTTATTCCTGTTTTTCATGTGTATATGTAATATACATGTTTATACCAGCATATAAATGGAGATCATGCTGCTTCTCAAATGGTGTTAGATTTTAACATTGGAAATACTGGTTCTTTATAATCATATTTACATGCTATAGCTAGAATTTATAGGGAAACATAGTTTTTGCTTTAAAGAAGAAGTTGGCAAAGTTTTCCTGAAAACTTTGGGGCCAGATAGTAAAATATTTTAAACTTTGCAGGGCCAGAGCAAAATTCAAGATACAGATTCTCATAACCATTTGAACTCTAACCATTTAAAAAATGTAAAAACCATCCTTAACTTGTGAGACTTAAAAAAAGTTAGCTGTCTGGATTTGGCCCATCAGATGTGTTAATAGTTTAACACATTGTGTTTTAGAAGACTGCCTGTATTTTATTTATATATCAATGTGTGCGTGTGCATGTGTGTCTTTAAGAGTTATTGACATTACTCCCTCAAGGGCATTGAGCCAGCCTCTGTTAAAAATCCAGGGAGGCAGATTGGAATGGTAGTCTTACTGCTTCAGGAAGCAGTTTGCTGGTTCCTAGAGGGAGAATCCCAGGGACGGGGGAGCCCGGTGGGCTGCCGTCTATGGGGTCGCACAGAGTCGGGCACGACTGAAGCGACTTAGCAGCAGCAGCAGCAGCAGAGGGAGTGCTGACCCTGACTTAGTAAAATACGGGACTTGTTGTCTCCGGAGTAGAAGAACTGGCTGAGTTTAGAAGTGAGCATTATTCAGCCTTCACAGGAAATAGGAAAGTGTTAAACTTGGGTCTGATGCTAGATGAGGATATTGTGTAGGAGATGTTGGACCTACCTAAAGGTGTTATTTAGCCTTAAAATGTTAAGACTGCCTTCCCAAGTCTAGTTTTCCTTGACCTGGCTGTGTTCCCTTTTTAGTATCCATTTTTCTAACTTCAGAGGCAAAGCTAAATTATTTTATATGAACATTATTATATGAATATTAATGTTATATTATTAAGTTACATATGAATGTAAAGGGGTAAAGATGAAAAAGATAGGAAAAAATATAAGCTAAAGTAAATGTCAATAAAGTACTTTTTCTTGTGTTATCCTAAGATAATGATGAATCTTGAAATGTATCCAGGAGGGAAATACTGCTGTTTGTATTGCAAAGATACTGTTTATTGTTAGGTTTAGTTTTTGTGCATGTGTGTAAATATTATAGTTTCTGTTTTTGTTTTATGTGCAAAGCTTTTCCAGTTAACTCTTGTCGTTATTTATGGTACCTTCAGAGAAAGAAATGTGTTTGGAGCAGAACAGTAAATGTAAAGTAAGATTGCATGCTGTTATGTCAAGCTGTATCCCTAATGACAGGATGCAAAAGCCTGTGTTGTGCCTCCCTTTTTGGGACATATTCACAAACTTACTTATAGACTCACAGGCACTTATAAATGAAGCTTATTCAAAGCAAGCTTTGTATTAAGATAATTTTTCTTTATTATGTTTGTATTTGATAGGAACATTTAGAGGGACAGGATGCTTGTGTTTTTATTTGCCCTTTAACCAGCAGTTTAAAAATATTGAATACACACATTTGAGTGGTAAATTCTAGATTGAATTTCATAGCTTGTGTTGCCTGTAATACCGTAAGTACTTATTTTAATAAGAAAAAAAGCTATAATTAGTTTTTAACATGGAGAGATTTGCTGTTTTTAATACTGGTCTGCATATCTCT
This sequence comes from Oryx dammah, assembly GCF_014754425.2. Classification (NCBI taxonomy): domain Eukaryota; kingdom Metazoa; phylum Chordata; class Mammalia; order Artiodactyla; family Bovidae; genus Oryx; species Oryx dammah. The sequence continues at coordinate 49,360,938 of NW_024070210.1, forward strand.
TGGCCTATAGCATCCTGCCTGCAGAATTTGCAGCATAGTGGTATGTGTTTCTCAGCAGGCCAATGTGTTCTTCTTGGAGTGCATTTTGGAATACTGCCAAACTTTTAAGAATTTATTAATAACTTTGACCATAATACCTAAATTAAAAATTTCTCATCACTCTTGAGATTTGTTTACTAATTTCTCAGGCATTTGCTTTAAGTTTCCAGGCCCCTTATATGGGACTGGGTCATGGAATGAAATAGGATATTCCTGATCCATTGCCTCACTCACTAAATTGTTTTTCAACTAATGGTAAAAGATTTGAACTGACTTATATGTCCATCTTTCCCTGATTCCTTTGCCTTTTTTTCTCTCTTTGGCCCTCATCAATCCTCCCTTCCCATCCAGTGAGTGTGTCTTCACGCTGGGTAAGATTGAGTTGTTGTCCATATCTAGGGGCATAGGAAAAAGCTGAATATTAAACTTGCATAGAAATGTATTAATGTTGCGACCTTATGTTATCTTCCATGTGATTGTAACTGCTATATTATACTTTATTAACTTAGATTCAATTCAGAATTTTAATTGGTTAACAGTAGTATGGGCTGATTTAAATAAAATTTGGAGGAAGTAAGATCTCATTAGTATGCGTTATGAAAAATGTCTTTAGTCTGTGGATACAGAAAGACCTGCCTACTAATTAAATGATGATGGTCTAAACATTTAAGACACATTTAGGGTTAATAAGTTTTTATGGCAAAGCATTTAATATTTTTTAAAGAAATGAAGAGCAATACTAATTTTTGCATACCTCAATTTGAAATTCTTTTGCCAGAACCACAAAGTTGAATCTCATATAAATAAATAGTTGTATTATAGTGCTTCTTTTAAATTTATGGTCATTGACTAATACATGTACAAGAGTTGACGGTCAGAACACTTAGAATGGAGAAAAAGAAGTTGGTTGAAACAGGTCAACAGAGACGTTTTTAGAGTATTCTAGAGATAGACACCTTTGTTGATGATTCCCTTCATTAAAAAAAAAATTGACCTCTTTAAACTTTAAGTCTTGTTTCAAATCTAAGCCCACTTAAATTTTATTGACGTATGCTTTCTGCTTTTGACCTTTTTTGTTGTTTTTTAAAACTGAATTTTAAAACTTTTAATTTCTCAGTCAGGAGCCAGTTTGGAAGAGTTTAAGGATCATTGTTTGAAAGAAAATATGTCCTTAATGATTTTAATTTGAGTCTACTACTGAAAGTTATTTAACATTTCATTGAATGATGACTCTTAACTAGTCAGCTGTAAATGGATCACCCGCATAAATACCTGGTGATGTCCCTATCATATTATTGCAGTTTATGTAAAGAGCAAGGAAGCAGAGTCCTTTTCTATATTTTAAAATATTTAATTTTGAAACAGTACTCCTGAGGGAAAGAACACAGGAAGATATAAAGTTGGATAAGCTGAATCTCTTAGGTTTAATTATAAATAGCACTTTATGCTTTTATCATCTTAATTGTTTTATAATTATATTTAATAATATTACAGACACCATAACATTTAAACATTTTTATTAAAATCTTTTTCTTTCAGTTTTATAGAGATATTATTGACATTTCATGTCATCATACAGCATAATGACTGGCATATAATGTGAATGATTACCACAGTAAACTTAAGTAATACCCATTATTTCGTGAAGATACAAAATAAAAGAAAAAAATGTTCTTTCCTCGTGATGAGAACTGTTAGGATTTACATTCTAAGCAACTTTAAGATATAAGCAATGTTAACTGTGGTCATCATGCTGTACATCGCATCTCCAGTGCTTATTTATCTACCTAATTTTGTACTTTTTGACCATCTTCATTCTATCTCCTCCCACCTCTGGAAACCACAAACCTAATCTCTTTTTCTATGAATTTGCTTGCTCCTTGGAAGAAAAGCTATGACCAACCTAGACAGCATATTAAAAAGCAGAGACATTACTTTGCCAACAAAGGTCTGTCTAGTCAAAGCTATGTTTTTTCCAGTAGTTACATATAGATGTGAGAGTTGGACTATAAAGAAAGCTGAGTGCCGAAGAATTTTGAACTGTGGTGTTGGAGAAGACTCTTGAGAGTCCCTAGGACTGCAAGGAGATCCAGTCAGTCCGTCCTAAAGGAAATCCGTCCTGAATATTCACTGGAAGGACTGATGCTGAAGCTCCAGTACTTTGGCTACCTGATGTGAAGCCTGACTCGTTTGAAAAGACCCTGATGCAGGGAAAGATTGAAGATAGGAGGAGAAAGGGATGACAGAGTATGAAATGCTTGGATGGCATCACTGACTCAATTGACATGAGTTTGAACAAGCTCTGGGAGTTGGTGATGGACAGGGAAGTATAGTGTGCTGCAGTCCATGGGGTTGCAGAGTCAGATACGACTGAACTGACTGATTAGTGATGTTGCACACTTTTCATGTACACGTTGGCTGTTTTGATATCGTCTTACTGTCTGTTCAGGTCCTTGCCCAGTTTTAATTGGATTTATTTTAAAGTATATGAGTTCTTTATATATTTTGATTTTAATGCCCAATCAGATATGTGCTTTGCATAAGTTTAAGGATTGTTTTTGCTATTTCTGTAAAAAAGAATACCATTGGAAGGAATCTTGATAGGAATTGCATTGAATCTGTAGATGGCTTTGAGTTGTAAGGACATTTTATCAATATTAATTCTTTCGATCCATGAATGTAGGATTTCTTTTCAATTATTTGTGTCTTAAATGGAGTCCTTTTCTGATAGTGCTCTATAAGTTTTGAAGTTTGCAGAGATAGTCTGTAATCATAAAAACTTTTTAGTAGTGTTATGACTGTCTTTTCATTAATTATTGTATGAATTAGAGATTTTTTTTTAAATGGAAGGAGAAACTCACAGGACTGTTTTTTAAATTTTAAATTACTGATATCTTCTGATAAGGATATTTGTAGAGTCCATGTGTTAGAATTGAGTATTGAGAATAGAAGTTAGAGGTTAGTTTCATTTTCATGTATGATATATTAAGCATGCACACCTTATTTCCCCTTCTGAATGCATTTATAAGATCCAGACAGAATGGATGAAGCAGCTGTTTTGAGGACTCTGAAGAATAAATAATAACGTTAGATTGGGAAAGAAGACTAGAATGTAAAATATCAAACTGGCGCTTAGTTTACCTTTGTTTTTCCCTCTGGTATTCCTGAAGCTGAATTGAACACAATCTACGGGCTACAAGTGAGCACTTAGGTATGGACAGAGAGCTCCAAAAAAGAGCCCCCTAGTTCTGGCTCAAGGTGTGGGAAAGATACTGCTTAGTGTGAATGCGGAAATTCCATCTTTCTTTCCCCGTTTTTCTCTGTTCTCATTTTGAAGTCCTAAGTAACCCTGTAGTGATGGCAATAGCCTACAGCCACGACACTGAGGGTGAGAATCTTCCTCTTGAACTAACAAACCAACAATCTGTTAGTAGTGCTGCTTTTTCTGTCTTTCTGCTGATTGGTCCCCAGAGCAAGTACAGTAACAGAACTGTGTGGGCAAGCAGATGACCTGAAGCCCCAGGTTCTGACTGAAGAAGTGGAAAGGGATGCCTAGTGAAATTTGAAAGTACTGAGATTATGTAGAAGGAGAAATTTGGGAAAACAATTCCATTAAGTTTTTTATGAATTAATGTGCTTGTGCTCCAGCTGTATATACATGGAAGTAACAGACTACTGCCCAAGTCCTAGACTGATTATTTGATAATACAGTGTGGCACAAATTCAAATAGCACAGCAAAGGCTTTGAAAATTGAACTGATAATGGAACCATACCCATCGAAGCCATGCTAAAACTTGCATTCTGAACCTGATCATCTATTAAAACAAAAATATTAACATTAACCACTGAATTTAAACAAGAACCACAATTATATAACATATTTCAAATGTCCAGATTACAGTCCAAAATTACCTAACATATGAAGAACCAGGAAAACTTCAGTTGACATGTGAAGAGGTGATCAACATATACCATCATGATAGAGATGTTCGAATTATATGACAGAGACTTTATTGAAACTATTTTACGAATGTTCCAGTGAGCTATTGTGGATGCTGTTCAAATAAATGGAAAAGCCGAAAGTCTACAGAGAAAGAGAATATATAAAAAGGATAAGGCATTGTTAGAAATGAAAACTGCAGTAAGTGGGAAAAACCCACTGGATGACTCAATAGCGGGGGGGAAGAAATTTTAAAAATTCAACAGAGCCTTGGGGGAGAAAAGAAAAAACAGGGAAAAAAATCTTGAAAGCAACCAGAGAAGAATGACATATTACCTCTGGGAGAACAGTGATTAAGGAATTCTCATCAGAAACCATGTAGGTAAGAAGAAAGAGGCAAAATTTCTTAAAGTGCTTAAAGAAAAGAATTGTGCATAACCAGCAAAAATATTTTTCAAGGATGAGAGTGACATAAGGACATATTCAGATGAAGGAAAACTGGGAGTATTCATTGCCAGAAGACCGGATCTAAAATTTGCTAAAGAATGTCCTTACGACAGAAGGGAAAATGATACCAGAAGGAAACTTGGACATCAGAAATAAAAGATCAACAGGAATGGTAAATATCTGTGTAAATATCATAGATTGAGTTCTTTAAAATATATTTGATAGTTAACAAGAATGACAACATTGATGTGTTTTTCAATGAATATAGTGTAATACATCTATTAAGTGGTAAAATACTGATTCTAAGTAGATGCTGAAAGGTTCAATATTAATATGTATATTGTTGTCTCTGCAACCACTGTTTACAAAATATGATTTAGAATCACAATGGATAAAGTAAAGTGGAACTTTAAAAATGCTAAATACAGAAGGGAACTAGCAGAAAACAAACAATGAACTGGTAGATGTAAATTTTCACTTGTCAGTAATTACTTTAAAGCTTTAAAGGCTTTAGACATATCAATTAAAAGAGATTATTCAGTTCAGTTCAGTCACTGAGTCATGTCTAACTCTGTGACCCCATGAACCGCAGCATGCCAGGCCTCCCTGTCCATCATGAACTCCCGGAGTTCACTCAAACTCATGTCCATCGAGTTGGTGATGCCATCCAGCCATCTCATCCTCTCTCGTCCCCTTTTCCTCCTGCCCCCAATCCCTCCCAGCAGCAGAGTCTTTTCCAATGAGTCAACTCTTCGCATGAGGTGGCCAAAGTACTGGAGTTTCAGCTTCAGCATCATTCCTTCCAAAGAACACCCAGGGCTGATCTCCTTCAGAATGGACTGGTTGGATCTCCTTGCAGTCTAAGGGACTCTCAAGAGTCTTCTCCAACACCACAGTTCAAAAGCATCAATTCTTTACGCTCAGCTTTCTTCATTGTCCAACTCTCACATCCATACGTGACCACCGGAAAAACCGTAGCCTTGACTAGATGGACCTTTGTTGGCAAAGTAATGTCTCTGCTTTTCAATATGCTATCTAGGTTGGTCATAACTTTTCTTCCAAGGAGTAAGCGTCTTTTAATTTCATGCCTGCAGTCACCATCTGCAGTGATTTTGGAGCCCCCAAAAATAAAGTCTGACACTGTTTCCACTGTTTCCCCATCTATTTGCCATGAAGTTATGGGACCAGATGCCATGATCTTCGTTTTCTGAATGTTGAGCTTTAAGCCAACTTTTTCTCTCTTCTCTTTCTCTTTCTTCAAGAGGCTCTTTAGCTCCTCTTCACTTTGTGCCATAAGGGTGGTGTCATCTGCATATCTGAGGTTATTGATATTTCTCCTGGCAATTTTGATTCCAGCTTGTGCTTCTTCCAGCCCAGCATTTTGCATGATGTACTCTGCATATAAGTTAAATAAGCAGGGTGACAATGTACGCTGCATAGAAGTTAAATAAGCAGGGTGATGATGTACAGCCTTGACGTACTCTTCCTGACTTGCATATAGGTTTCTCAAGAGGCAGGTCAGGTGGTGTGGTATTCCCATCTCTCTCAGAATTTTCCACAGTTTATTGTGATCCACACAGTCAGAGGCTTTGGCATAATCAATAAAGCAGAAATAGATGTTTTTCTGGAACTCTGTTGCTTTTTTGATCATTAGAGTCCATTATAAAATGACCCCATTATTTGCTTTAGAAACTTACTTCCAATAAAATAATATAGGTAGGTTAAAAGATATATCCTGCAAACACCAATCCAAAGAAAACTAGTGGTTATATTAAGCAATCAAAGTAAACTTTGAAACAACCTAGGATAAAGAATGGGATATACATTGACAAAAGGATTAACTTACCAATCTTAAATGTGTGCATACCTAACAACAGAACTTAAAAATACATGAAACAAAATCTGACAGAACTTAGAGAAATAGAGAGCTTAACAATTACAGTTGAAGACTTCAACATGACTTTCTTAGGTATAGATCAAAGTAGCAGACAGACATTATAAGGGTACAGAGTGACTAAACAACACTATCCACCAACTAGATCTGATTGATATTACAAGAATACTTTTCCCCAACAATAGAGTGTACATTCTTTTCAAGTACACGTGGATATTATCAAGATAAAATTGGTCATAATAAAAATCTTAAATTTAAAAGAATTGAATGCAAAATATGTTCTCAGACTGTGGTGGAAATGAACTGAAAATTAAAAACAGAGATAAAAGGAAAATCTCCAAGCTCCAAGATAATTAAATAGCAGACTTCTGAATGATCTATTGGCTAAAAGAAGCCTCAGAGGAAATCAAAAAATACTTTGAACTGAACAAAACTGAAAATATATATCATGTCAAAATATATGCTGTACCATCAGTGTTTATGAGAAAACTTACTGTATTTAGTGCTTTCATTAGAAAAAAAAAGAAATCACGTAAATCTGTATGTTTCTGTCTCAAAAACTAGACAGAAGAGAATAAAATAAATCCAAATAAGAGGAGAATTGAATGAAATTCAAAGCAGGAAGACAGCAGAAGTCAATAAAACCAAAAATTGATAACAAAATTGGTAGTTTCTAGCAAAATTGACAAAAAAAGGGAGAAGACATATAGAACCAGTGTCAAATGAAGGAATATCACTACAGACCCCACAAGAATCCAAGAGATGGTAGAAATACTAAGAACAACTATATGGACATAAATTTGTCAAATTAGGTGAAGTGGACCAATTGTTTGAAATAGATTAATTCCTTAACAGAGTACATAAACTCACCCAAGAAGAAAAAGATTATTGTAACTAGTCTTAAAAGTGTTAAAGAAATTTAATTCATAGTTTAAAACTTTTCAAAAAAGGAATGTCTAGACCCAGATGGTTTTTCTGGTGAGTTCTTGCCAATACTCACAGAAGAAATGACATCACGTTTCCTTCTTATGCAAAAGTAGACTGTGTTGTGAAACCTTTTGTAAGGAGAAATGGTCTAAATCAAAGGCAATTACCTTTTTTTAAATAAAAGCTAAAATACTCTTCAGAGTTGGTTTTTTTTTTTTGGTTAGTGAAAACACGTACTAATAATGTAGGTCTTTTGTAAAATGAAGTGGTGTAAAGCAAAAGAAAAAGTGATTTATTGTACTTAAATTTTTTAAAATTTGGTTTTATCAAAACAGTTTTTTAATTGAAGTATGGCTGATTTACAGTGTGTTCATTTCAGGTGTTCAACAGACTGTGTGTGTGTGTGTACCTAAATCACTAATAATTAGCAGTATTGAACATCTTTTCATGTGCCTTTTGGCCATCTCTATATCTTCTTTGGAGTAATATCTATTCAGATCTTCTGCCCATTTTTTAATTGGGTTGTTTGTTTTATTTTATATTGAGCTGTATGAGTTGTTTATATATTTTGGCGATCAATCCTTTGTTGGTTGCATTGTTTGCAAATACTTTCTCACGTTCTGTAGACTGCCCTTTTGTCTTGTTTATGGTTTCCTTTGATGTACAAAAGATTTTAAGTTTAATTAGGTCTCATTTGTATTTTTATTTCTGTTACTGTAAAAGATGGATCCAAAAAATTATTGTTCCAGTTTATGTGAGAGAGTGTCCTACCTGTTTTTTCCTCTCAGTGTTTTATAATATCCAGTCTTACCTTTAAGTCTTTAATGCATTTTGAGTTTATTTCTGTGTATAGTGTTAAAAAATGCCCTAATTTCATTCTTGTATGTGTAGCTCTCCAGTGTTCCCAGCACCACTTATTGAAGAGATTGTCTTTTATATATATATATTCTTGCCACCTTTGTCATAGAGTAATTGACATACGTGTGTGGGTTTATTTCTGGCTTTCTATCCTGTGACATTGATTTATATATTTGTTTTTGTGCCTGTACTGTATGTAATGCTTTGAAGACTGTAGCTTTGTAGCATAGTCTGAAGTCAGGAAGTCTGATTTCTCCAGCTCCATTTTTTTGCCTCCAAATTGTTTTGGCTATTTGAGGTCTTTGTGTTTCAGTTTAACTCATACAGATCAATATCAAATAAAACTTAATTTTACTGTGTAATAATTTACCTAATATAATTTTTTAAAGAGTTAAAAATAGAAGTTAGGGAAAATGGGCAGGGAGCATGATGATATGGACCAGAATTGCAGGAAAATTCAGGAATTTGTTTCTGACTGAAGGTAAAGTGCTGGTGTTAAGGATACTGTTTTCTACATAGTAAAGTCAGTTACAAGTTATTATTTTAAAAGACATTTAACAGTGTTTCAATTCATAATGTTTTACTAAACTTCTAATTTTTTTTTTTAATTTAGAATGTTTATTCACCTGTGTAGTAAAATTTGAAAGAAAAAACATATGTATATAAAATCTATGACCAATGTTCATTTTGACCTTTATAAGCTACCTTACTTCTTGGGTCTTAATTTTTTTAGTAAAGTATAATAATACATGTCTAAATAATATATGAATCGAAGAAATCTCAAGAGAAATTTTAAATTATTTTGAGCTTAATGAAAGAAAACAATTTATAAAAATTTGTGGGATTCAATGAAAATAGTGCTGAGATAGAAATTTATAGCATTGAATGCATATATTAGAAGAAGCATCTACAATCAATAGTAGAAGCTTCTACCTCAGGAAACTAGAAAAAGAAAGGCAGATTAAAGTCAAAGTAAGTAGAAGAAAATAAATAATAAAAATGATAGCAGAAATAAATCTATGAATTTGAAAATAGGAAGTCAATACAGAAAAATCAAGAAAACCAAAAGCTGTGTCTTTGAAAAGACAAAATAAAGACTCCTGAACCTGATGCTTTTCCAGTACTACTTTTCAGAGTCTTTTGTTTTTATTACCTATATCTTTTTATTAATGATTTCTAATTCTGCACATTAAGACTGATTATTATCCCTACTGTAACATTTGCCATGACCAGGGCTTGACTTCTGTTTCTTCTTTTTTTGTCTTTTACCACTGCATTTCTACCTTAGTGCTTTATTTTGCAGATATGAATTTAATATGTGACTGTATCCATATTTTTTCTAGCCTTAAGTTTTACTTTTTTTCTGGAAATTCTTGTAATGCAGTAATTCATATTTCAGTGTCCAGAAATCCCACAAGTTTTATTGGTTGAACTGTGGTGTTGGAGAAGACTCTTGAGAGTCCCTTGGACTGTGAGGAGATCCAAGCAGTCCATTCTGAAGGAGATCACCCCTGGGATTTCTTTGGAAGGAATGATGCTAAAGCTGAAACTCCAGTACTTTGGCCACCTCATGCGAAGAGTTGACTCATTGGAAAAGATTCTGATGCTGGGAGGGATTGGGGGCAGGAGAAGAAGAGGACAACCAAGGATGAGATGGCTGGATGGCATCACTGACTCAGTGGACGTGAGTCTGAGTGAACTCTGGGAGTTGGTGATGGACAGGGAGGCCTGGCGTGCTGCGATTCATGGGTTTGCAAAGAGTCGGACACAACTGAGCAACTGAACTGAACTGAACTGACTAATAGGTTTCATGTCAGTTTTAAACATCAGCCTACGATTCTTCAGTAAGCATTTCATGAAAAAGGTCCTGCTCCTGTATAGTTGAATCATAATTTTCATGACAAAGAAAATTAATAACGGTTACTCTAATACTGCTCCTATTTACATCTCTTAAATTGTCCCAAAAGATTTAAAACCGTTTTCCCTGCAGTTGACCTTTTAAAGAAAACACCGTTCTAGTGGAATGGCTTTCTAGTGGAATGGCTCACATTCTGGACTTGTCTGATTTTCCTTGATGTGTCATTTAATCTGTTCCACTATCTCCCATCTTTCCTGAAACATTCATGAAACATCTTTTGACAGTAAAACTTTGTAATTGATGTTATATATAACATCAGGAGGCACATACTATTGAATGACTAGTTCTTAATTTGAGCTGTTCACATAGTTTGTCCTGAGAGTTGTCTGTCTTGTAAAGTTTCAAGGGGAAAGATAGAAGGGAAGGAATGCTATTGTCCCTTGAGAGTCACAAGAGTAAAAAGAGTGGGTACAGGTATAGAATGTTTTATAACATCTCTAGTGTTACCATCTCGGAGAAGGCAATGGCAACCCACTCCAGTACTCTTGCCTGGAAAATCCTATGGACGAAGGAGCCTGATAGGCTGCAGTCCATGGGGTCGCTGAGTCGGGCACAAGTGAGCGACTTCACTTTCACTTTTCACTTTAATGCATTGGAGAAGGCAGTGACAACCCACTCCAGTATTCTTGCCTGGAGAATCCCCAGGGACGGCAGAGCCTGGTGGGCTTCTGTCTATGGGGTCGCACAGAGTCGGACACGACTGAAGCGACTTAGCAGCAGCAGTGTTTCATCTGGACCGAAGGAGAGTATAAAAGAGAGGGATTAGTGAGTCTTGAATTTCAAATGTGGTTATTTTGAGTTTGAAAAGTAAGGTCTCCTTTTCCATTTCTTGTATACAGTATTTTCTTTGTCTGCATTTAGAAGTCAGTCCTGGAGTTCAAGGTGACATTCTTGAGGTGTCACCTTTCAAGGTGACAGTATTCCTCCAGAAGAGAAAACCTGAGAGCTAACTCTTTGACAAAGATATGGTGGTCATGGTACTGTTTGGAAGATGGGTGGGTGAGTGTTCCTCATGACCCATAGGAGAAACCAGTAACTTCCACTTTTCACTCTCCAGAAAACTGAGCACATAGAGGAGTAACCAAATATGCCTTCAAAGAAATAACATTTTCTTTTTCCTCTTTAGGTGATTAGCCTTAAAGCCATATTCAATCA